>NC_064619.1:231233198-231539448 GCF_023898315.1 Schistocerca nitens
GCTCCATCGTACCTGGTCAGCGTCTTCCGCAATATTCAGTCCCATAACACAGCCTCTGATAAGTTGCACCGTACATTGTTCGTGAAAGAGAGATTAAACTTTTCTTTTATTGTTATCATTTGCTGTATAATACCACAGTGACAATATGTTATCTACAGAAATAGGTAAATTGATAAATTCCTGTGTAGATGACTGGGCATGTAGAACATTAGTATCGGGAGAAATCCAAAACTACTAAAATCAAATACATTTAGTTGTATCAATAACTATGAACTGTGAACTAAGAAGACTTGTCTTTTAACGGGAAGAACTGTACTTAGCAAGCTATCACTCTGTAAAATGTGCCATATTATTTCCTTCTTGGATAGTAAAATTGTAAGCGTATTGTCATATCGCTGGATTAGTTGTGGAGCATCTGTGCGGGCAGCCGCGTCTGCAGAGTAGAGCAAGGGAAACGGAACTGTTATGTTGTGTTGTGGGCAGCTCTGCTGTAAGAAGCATTGTTATTATGGAAGATAAAGTGTTGCTGCAAGTGCTATTATAGTAAAGTCATGGAATATGGAAGTGATTCAGAGGAAAGTGCGTAATGATGTAATTAAAAGTGAGCAGTGCCTCCAATGACATATTTGTGTATCCTCTCGTTGCGCGTCGCGCCGTTCACCAGTCATCCGCGCCGTGTTCGGTCTCCAAGAATGAACTAATGCGAAACAGTAATACTATTTACCACAAAAGAGAGCATTTAAGTGCCAGTGTCTTGTAACGAGCGTGAGAACGTGCGTTCGATCATCGCGTTCCGCATCATCAACAATCAACCGCGCCGCGACGGTTACGCGGACGTCCGTACAAGTGAGAACTGAAAAATTAACATTACGAACAGTGCCATATCATTACTAGTGTCAAGGAGGACTGGTACCAAATATCTGTGTATGCGTGACGAGCGTAAGAACTTCCATTCGATCATTCGGCTTCCGCATCATCAACAATCACCCGCGTCGTGTCGGTTGCGCGTACGCTCGTCCGAATGATATTGTGGACTCTTAATCATCCATTAATTGGGATAACGCTTCTGAATTTGAATGTAAACAGTGCAACCTGCGACTTTCTTTCATCGTCTCAGAACATAGTTGTTCATACCAGACGTAGAACAGTGTTGTGTTTTGACGTAGAGTGGTTCCCCTAACTGGCTTGCGTATTTCGATAGATAATTTCAGGCAAGCCAGCTGTGGAGCAGAATAGTACGACCGCCGCGGGAATATCAGGTACGTGGTGTGGACAGGGCGCACGGTCAAGGAACGACAACCACTTTAACGTACCCAACCATTTTGTACACCCGGGCGTGTTACAAAATCATTTCTGTTACTAGTAACGTGCACGTGAATATGGGCAGATGTTTATCTATAAAGACCTGGGCCAATAAATTGAAATTCTAACCCTTCACACTAAGTCATATTACATCGTTTTTCTGCGGCAGAATGGTAAATAATATGTAATGGTGATACGTGTAAACAGGTATGGGGATTGCATCATCTGCACAAATTGGCTACTGTTAGTCACAGTACAACCCACATACTTCCTGGTAACCTGTTTTAAGATCTGGTTGAATGGAACTCTGAAGTTACTACCATGTAATGCTAATGTGTCAAGAGAACTCCCTGACTATTGCTTCTACAACGACGTTAACAAAAGGCGTATTAGCCATTCAAGCGGCTTTTGTAGTAAATTAATCTGTCGGCGTAAGTCAGAGATCTAGTTATACCTTGTGTCTCTGTCACCGTTTAAAATCATTGCTATGATTTCGTTCTTCAACTTAAAAAATAATTCAGGCAAATATAACTTCCTTCCCATGATAATAACATTTAAATCCATTTCTACTTATATTTCGCAGTAATGTAGCAAAATTTTTTCATAAAATAAACGTTGCAATCTAAAGTCCGATTACCGTTTTTCTTTGTGTAATGCATATTATTCCGTTGCATTATATACCATATTGTCATGGTCAGCCGTCACCAAACTTTACTGCTGTCCTACAAAGACTCAGCATCTGAATACAAAGAAAACATGTAATGCAGGAACCTCATTTTGGTCAAAAGAGACGTTAAACTTTAATGAAAATTGAACTCCAGGTGATATACGTTTCTTTATTATGGCCCTGCTGTGGTCACTGTGATGTGTCATTCTTCCGAACAATTAGCTTTAGAACGATTTAAGTAAAAGCATTAGCAATTCATTTAGTTTTCTCACTTAATTTTTTGTTAGGAATATATTACAGTTTGTCAAACATTTCTTTCATTTGAAACACTGAAAGGGGGGATGCTGGAGTGAATATTTGCTAATATTTGCTGTTGCAGTCGATGTACAGTACATTTGTAGAGCAGGCGATCTGTTGTAAGATGACATCACAGAGAGCGTCTTTAATTCAAAACAGGAAATGAAATTAGTTACTCAAATAGTATCAGATGGCTTTAATTTTAAATGAGTGAGTTGCTAACTCTGCATATTGTGGAAAACAACAAATGAGCAAAAAAAAAAAATAATGCTGGTGTGTAGCACGGCAGTGAGTGTCAAATATCATCTTGAAATAAATGATATGCACTCCTGGAAGAGCTAGAAATTACGCCCACGGCGTATGTTTCATGTAACTAAAGGCTACACCCATGACTACGCAGAGCTGTTTGTAGTTCTACAGGCAACTAAAGTTCTACGATAATGAATGACTGAGACAGTTTCCTGGGGCATGGAGGAATACAACAATTGCTCACTGAAGTAGGCCTGGGACAGGAACGATTCACAACGTCAGTTCCCTGTGTTTATGGGTCATCAGATACGTCACATGCATATGGTACAGAAATGGAACTGTAAAGACTGCAACTAACAAGAATGCTCTGAATGTAGTGCTATAACTTTCAGAGAAGTCTTTTACCAAGCCAGGTACTTAGGCCTTCTGCTATGAGAACATAATTAATTTTTAACATAATTCAATTATTTCTGTGTATCATCGTATAATTCAGCTGTACGTGTTTCCGTAGTACAATTAGATATCTGCGTTCTGTTTCTGTTTCAGATTTCGATACCCACTTCTGTAGTATTTTATTTGTGCTGAACTTCAGTTGTGTATTGGTTAGTGCACCTAAACCCACTGCACCACTTCTCTCTTATGTGACCTTGTAATTTACATAACGACCGGCCGCAATTACACATATGATTTTATTTTCTTCATTGCTTTCAGATGATATTCATAAAACACATTCATGCATTTCTGTTCAGTTTGAAAATAAATTTTTCACTATAAACGATTCTTACGTTGTGCTTGGTTTCCATGTACTTCACCTCTGTTCCAAAGATTTTAATTGTTTAAAGGCGTTGTGTCAGCCATCAGTTATAAGGTCTATTAGATGCAGCTCTCGATACCTGTTTGTTGCAAGCTACCGTATTCGTAGTAGGATACTATCAGCGTCTTATACAAGGTGGTAACCACTATTTCCAAGAAAATTATCCACTGTCACCTTCAGAATAATATACCGCGCTTGTGTGTAACGCTTGCAGCGATTTTTCCAATTGTTGTAAGCAATGCTGGCAGTGAGCTAGCTGAATCGTGTTCAAAATTACTGGCGATTTCTCATGAATCTTTTCTGTGGAGTCAAATTACCGCCGTTTCTCTCTCATGAGAGAAAAGGCAGGTGGGTAACCATTGTCACGTTGTCTCTTGCCAGGAATTCTTTCACAATGACTGAGGTTTGTGCAGGTGCATTGTCACGATACAGCAGTAATCCCTGTTCTTCCATGTCTCAGACAGTTTGCGTCTAACATCTTACCCCAGTCTCCCGAAGAAATCATAATAGAACTTTACTACGAGTGTCTGAACATATTGAATGAATTCATAGTGAGAAATTCCACGAATGTTGACAAAAAGAAAATAGTCTTCACTTAATCTTTATGCGAGTTTGGCGTGCTTTTGGGCTTCAGAGAGAGGTTGATGTCTTCCCCCGCAAAGGTTGCTGTTTTGTTTCTGACCTTCCTCTGTGACTGTTTCCTACTTCCATAGCTTCAACTCGTTCATTACGTAAGTTATTTATTAGACGTATTTACTCCTGGATTCCATAGTTTCAGGGCCTTTTTTAAATTTTTTCTTTATTTCTGTCTTCTAAACTGTCTACGTTTCGCATCCAGAGAGAGCAATGCTCCAAACATAGCTTTCATGAAGCCTTTTCTAATTTCAAGGTTTATAATTATAAATATTGACGGTGGCTTCTCTTAACTAATAGCTCAATTTCTTTGTGAATTTGTATCTGCTGTTTCGTTTTTCCTTTTCTTTCGTTGTGTCACCTACTTACGCAATAGCAAAACTCATCCTTTTCTTCAATAGTTTTCCTTAGCCAAGACTCCGCCGGCCGAAGTGGCCGTGGGGTTAAAGGCGCTGCAGTCTGGAACCGCAAGACCGCTACGGTCGCAGGTTCGAATCCTGCCTCGGGCATGGATGTTTGTGATGTCCTTAGGTTAGTTAGGTTTAACTAGTTCTAAGTTCTAGGGGACTAATAACCTCAGCAGTTGAGTCCCATAGTGCTCAGAGCCATTTGAACCATTTTGAACCTTAGCCAAGACATGATAACAGTCTTCGGCGTGGAACATTAACACCTGACCACACTGCGGACCTGTACTATTTGAGCCTAGTAACGGGCCATAACATCACTTTGTCTGTTTTTGCCGGGATTTATTATAGGTATCTTAATACCAGCTGGTTGTAACACGCCGTTACAGCCCCCCTGGTCGTAAGAATTGAGGTACTCCTCGCCTTGGTGCATCTTTTGCTTGTTGTCCGGGTTTGGCAGTGGCAGTGTTGTGAGCGAAGCCCTTCCGCCGAGAGGTGAACGTGTCTTAGGAGCAACAGTGTCCACTGAGCAAGACGGTGTGCCCTGGAAAATGGTTCAAATGGCTCTGAGCACTAGGGGGCTTAACTTCTGCGGTCATCAGTCCCCTAGAACTCAGAACTAATTAAACCTAACTAACCTAAGGACATCACACACACCCATGCCCGAGGCAGGATTCGAACCTGCGACCGTAGCGGTCGCGCGGTTTCAGACTGCAGCGCCTAGAACCGCTCGGCCATTCCGGCCGGCTGTGCCCTGGAAAGATGAAACTGCGTTACCAGCTGCAAGACTTGGGAACGTGCGTCCACTTCCGTGCTTCTTCTCCTGGCCGTGCCTAAATCATCGAATTTATCTACTACTACGGGTGTGATTCGATCTTATCTTTACCGTTACAGTGGATGGATTAAAGACGGAATGGCATAACACACCTCTTACATAAGTAAGAGTCGACTACAGACTCGATGAAAAATATAGCTGTTCATGCAGACTCACAAACGTATTAACCATGAAACATATCAAGGGCAAAGTGGCATTGAAATGGGTGGCAAAAGTGCCTGGATGCAAGAATGTTACTACTGCGCTGGCAGCCATTTTGACCATTGCTCCTATAATAATACCACCGTTGCAAATCTCTCTCACACTGGGGACACACTCGAAAATACTGTGACTTTTTGGAGCCAGGAGGTCCTACATATTTCTTTCGCTAGTGGTAACAGCGCCCAATGCCAATTGCTGTTCCGCTAGGGGAACGTGAAATCATTAGCAGAAGAAGAGACACCGAGGGCACAGTGCAACTGGTGACAATGCATCACTTCCTTATCTTCAACATTGCAGATTTTCTGAAGCTAGTCAGTCAGCCTGCTTTAACGAATATCCCCACAAGCATTAGATATATATTACCAAAACACTGGCTTCTAGTCTATGAAGCCGGGATATCTTTCGATGGTTTTCTTTAAATTAGTTCGGTAATGAGCTAAGTCTCTCAGACGGTAAATAAGAGATCACACGACATAACACCAGTGATGCTACTCAACACCACCCAAAGTGATTTTCATGTATCTAAATTTAAGAAAGAGTTAAATTAATTTTACAGTATGCGCAACTATCTACGAACTTCCCCGCTCTAACTCAACGACTGTATCCATGTTAACACGAAGACGATCTTCTAAAGTACAATTCGCTATCTACCGGCTCATTTACATACGGCGAATAGTGAAGCCATGAAGCTATCCCACCATTCCCGTAGTTATCACTCTTCCAGTGAACCTTGTATGTTCAGGACAGTGTATAGTCCAGTATCTCTGTGATAGCCTACACTGTTTCTGTTTCATCTCCTTCTGAAATAATGAAAAGGAGATATTACGAAGACCGATTTGCAAACTAATGTCTGTCTGAAACTGTGAATCGATGATTAAATGTGAAGTTGTTCGATTTTAGTTAACAGAATATTGCATTAAAGTATCTTAAGCCAGATGCTTACTTAAATATTGTCCTACTCTAACTGAAGTGCGGAAAAGTATTCAAGAGACTATGCGAAGATACCTATTTTACACCTGGCTTTAGAGCTGAACTTGTGGAACACAAGGTGTTGAAAAATATTTCGTATTTTAGAATGTGGTAGTATGGACCGTACTTTAAAAGCTACGAGCACCTATTTATCTTCGCCGCTGCGGAACATCTCTCTTCTAGAGCACCCTCTTTGCTAATACGAACGATCTACAGAATGCAGTAAATAAAGGACAAATTCATCCATTATTGTTAATGGATACAACACGCTGTAAACATATGTTAATGTTGATACGGAAAAGGTATTTGTACCTCTAGGGAAGAACTGCGCATACACTAGTTCTGCAGAAATTAGTTTGTGTCTTGGTAAGTTTGTGAAATGATTTTCATTTTAAATTTATCTTTGCACTTACCATCTTAATGGAAACCTATTATTCCATAAGGGGGACTAGTCACATTGAGCATCTAGATTAGCGATGACTCAGAAGTACTGGTCGTATGTAATAGCAAACAGAGTATACAGGAAGCTCTGTTGTTTCACAGTGACAGACTAATGTGTTCTCATTTGTTTATTAATTTGTATTCTGTCGAGCGTTTTAATAGCAAAGAACTTGTAGTAGATGTGGTTCACAATAACGAGAACGAACAAATTCTTATACCTCTTAAGATTTGCGTTTTGGAGCCCTTGTTTACTGAACTTCTTCTCTTGTTTTGGTCCATACCACTACCTTAAAAGTACGTAATACGTATTTTCAACACCAGCACAGTTTAGAGATCCATCATGACTGATAAATATGAAGTAGATGTAGTGAAAGGAAATAAATAAAAGTTGCCAAAGAATGCGGTGGTACTACGTATGCGCATAGCGTTTAGCGGTCAGAATAAGTTAACATTAGACATTTTGGATGTGCAACCACTTCAAGCTACAACATATCTGTCACTTTCAAAAATCAGTTAGAAACAAGTTACTGAAACGATTAAATCAGTCAGACCAACAACGCTATGAGATTAGTATGATTTTCAAGTTTTTAATTGTTAAAAGTGAGTGAATCGTTTTTCTGCAGTGCTTTATATAGCTCGATAGCGTTATACACAAATAACAGAGAATAGAGAATTTACATCTCAACAGGTTTAAGACACCACCAACGAGAAAGTGTGAATCAGCAGAAGCATCTTCAGCAACAACGAGGAACAACGGATGTATTGTGAAAAAACACTCTTAAATTGCAATAACGTAAGAAATAAAATTTTTTGGAACACGTGTTTTTTCGTTACTGAATGTGGTAACACTCACGTCGATGATTTAGTGCAGTAAAGTCAGGGCAATGATGGCAGATTTTGAATGTGTATTGGCATATTCTCATCAGTTGTTCAGCTTACCGACAGTACACATTACGCTCTGAAATCGGTAATGTGATCATCTGTGTAGGGTTGCTCAGTAATAGATTACGCAGCTGCTTTTGCAGTTTGTCTATTGGTTACAGGGGTGAAATATCAGATGTCATCTCGTAAATGAAAACTGATTACGGTTTGTTACTGATAATAATGTCGGGCCGATATGAAATCGGACTGGATGTATGAATTCATCACAGCTCTCTCGCTAAAAGGCTGCCTGAAGCTAAACACCTGTAGTAGATCGTCTATCTCCTCGCAAATTTGTTCGACAAAATTCCAGCATAACAGAGTCTATTAAACCTTCCATAATGGAAAGACTCGCAGTTGTGTTGGTTTCGCTTGACTAATGGGAAATAAGGATTTAGATTCCGAGCGTAGGGAGTTCATTGACCATGACATACTTGCCTGTACCGTTCGTAGCTAAAATTAATGCACATTTACACGGCGATCCCATTTGCTTCGTATCATTGGTCTCTTTGTTACTTAAGTATCTTGTAAGACAGTTTGATATATATAATATTTCGTTTCATTATTGATGTATTCATGTGACTACTGAATATGATCCCGTAGTGGTTATCACAGCTGCAAACCTGTTACGCCGTTGAATTCGCTTCTATAAATTATTGTTTTCGTAGTAACTTTTCCGTTATCCAGTTCTTTTACCTTTATTATTGTTGTTTACTATCAAAAACAGTCTTGATCACAATTTATTTAGTTCGGTGACCGATTTCGACCACAACTGTTTTCATCGTCACACCAATGAGTAAGAACCTCCTTCTGGTGGTAAATCACTAGTGATTTACCACCAGAAGGAGGTTCCTACTCATTGGTCTAAAGATGACCACAGTAGTGGCCGAAACCGGTCACCAGAATAAATAAATTGCGATCAAGACTGTTTTTGATAGTAAATATTTGTAACAAAATTGATCACTGTTCACTCCCACAATGTATTCAAAAATAATTTTTTATTGTTGCTTTGATCTTCAGTCTGAAGATTTGTTAGATGCAGCTCTTCACGGTAGTCTATCCTGCCAGTGGCCGCCACCTCTGGATGACTACAGCAGTCTATGTTCATTCGCAATTGCTTACCCGACAGAAGCTTGGGTCTCCTACAATTCATTTCTTACACTTTTCTAAGGCTTCTATTCTCATGAAGTTCGTATTGTTTACAGTCCGTGTTTCGTGCTCCGTACAGTTATGCTTCGAAAATTTATATTAAATCTTAAAATATTTAACATTTTCCGAAAACCTTTTCTTGTTGTTCCGAGTCTACTATTTAAATCACCACTTATTTTGTTCCCCAAGTAACAAAATTCTTTGATACTGGTAGTGCCTTGTATCGTAATACACTCTCTTCAGTTTCACCTGATTTGTTTATTCCACTCTCGAGAAACATTTTTTGATTTTGTTAGGGCTCATTTTTTAACAAGACGGCATCTATTCAATCCAACTGTTCCTCAAATTTCTTTGCCGAATTTAAATTTCATTTAAAAAATCTTTAAGTATTTTTACCTTCTTCCTCAGCTGTATTTCCTTTCCCCAGTTTCTACTTGGTTTTGTTAACTTCGTGCTCTGTGTATAACTCAATAACATTAGGAAATCTTTTATCTGATAATAATGAGCTGCTTACCCACTAAAACTATAGCGTGGAATTCGTGTACCCATCGTGACTTTCTTCCTTTGGATCTATTTCCCACTCTCTAGTTCTGAAAGCCAATGAGAGCGATAGTTTATTTTCTCTCAAGGGGCGTCAAGGGCGCTAACCCTCGTTGCGTAAGTTTTGTCGTCTGTAATACGCGATACGTGCGCCAAGCCGAGGTCCTAGATCCGCCTTTTGTCAACGAATAATGTAGGTACGACTTACTTGTTTCTGTAGTATCGGTCTATGCTGGAGTTGTAGCAATCATTTTTCACTCTACTTCACATACCGTGGTCCTAAGTGATCAATTAAAGATGATGCTCAACGTCATGTGTCATCCGACTTTGAACTAGTTCAAAGCGATTTGTTTGAAGTTCCACTCTGCTGAAATATGCTGCAGGCCAGGATATAACTGACAATTTTTAAAAATTCCGTTTTACATTTCCTTGATATAATCCTTTGTTATTACTGCCACTGCAGCGTAAATCATAAGTGAATGCTTTTTACTGTCTGCAAATACCGAGGTTATCTTGGTTTTCAAAGCAACGGATTTCGTCAGAACGTCTTTGCAGATTTACAAATTATGATAGTAAAGAGTATATAGTAAAGAGTAGATTTTACAATATCAGAAATAAAAAATTAATTACATTAAGGCATCCTCCGCTGTTGGTAGACTGACAACTCAACCTGAAATTGAAAAGAAACCGGACATCTCACCAGGAAATTCTTCGTTTCTCGAAAATAACGTAAAATCACGTATCTTTAGTACTCATTAGTATCTCTGCAGTATCGAATTTCTAATTGACTTAAACACATGATGTGAAACTGCAGTTGTACATCTGCATAAAAGTCATTGCGTTGAAGCCCACGATTGAAACCTCTGTTCGCACAAATAATTTGGGCTGTAGAGTTCTTTGTGAAGTTACTTCGTTGTAATTAACTTCTTTTTCGACCGAAAATACGTTTCGTCTCAATTCTACTAAAATTGTAATGTCTTCTCTGTACAATTATTTTTATAGGTATTGTCGTTTTTGATTATACTGATCTGTTATAATTAATTCATAGCTTTCCTAGCAAGTGTTTGAGCCAGAGTGAGAAATGCCCTGTACTAAGGAATATACGAAGTAGCTTGGGTGCAGCACCAACTGGTCAGTCCAGATAGTCATTTTTACATAGTTTTACAAATATGTCTTCAAAGTGTTCATAGACTCATGTTGTACAAATGGGGCACTCCTACAGGTCTCAGCGTCAGGAAATACAAATTGCTAAACCAAATGAAGAGTGCAGTTGCACTCAGAGAGGTGAGTGAGTGGTGGTGGTGACACGCCAGGAGTAGAAACAGTATTGACTGTAAATAATGCCTTTATTTAATTCCAATATCGACGTGCCATACCTCAGCGAGGCAAACATGCCTGACTCTTTTGTCTCTGACTGGTGTAGACGTATCGCTGGCGGTTTCTGTCATGGATGGTGCATAGGCAGCCTCAAAAGCTAACGGAAGGTCTGTGGCGGGATGGCAGCCTCAGGAGGTCACAGCCATGACGTTAGCATCATCGTCTTCCGTAGGCACATGGAACCATGGCAGCCCCTTGGTTCTGGGCGCATTTACCGCGGCAGGGCATTGTGTGCAGGTTTCGACTAGCTGCCCTCTGGCAGAACTAGGGAGGCAGCTGGCACTGAGGGACTAGGTGCCAAAGCAACTCTCCAGTGCCGGTAGTAACAGGCACAGACTGTGGGGTGAAAGAGCTGTGGCACCAAGTACTGTAAACAACGTAGTGCCGGCGGCGGCAGGTGCAGCCCAGCCTCGAATCCGTCGCTGATACTGACGATGCCCAGTCATCTTACATCCCGCCGAAGCTCTTTGCGTCACGGTGGTGTGACAGTACTCCGGGAACAAGAAAATCTCTTTTCCCTGAAAATCCAAGCTTATTTATATCACTCCAAGGCGCATTTGTTTCGCTAAAACCTGTGGCTCTAGTCACGTCGCTCATAAACAGGGACTTCCTATGGTGTGATGACATCGATCCGCCAGCTACGGTCATTAACACTGCATGGTCTTGTTTTCTGCCTTGATAGGCTAGCCTTGTCTCGCAAATCCCTTACTATTATGTTACTTTTACACACATGTTGCCACACTGTCAATGCAATGCTTCATGGCAGCTTTCTCACTACTTCTCATTACTTTAGCTAAAAAGTGGATAGAGGCGTTACACGGGAAATTTACAGGAAATCTTACCTCGTGGCCAGAACTTTTAAGAATAATCATAATTGGATCTGGGCGAAATAAGCTGACACTGGTGGTTTCTTGTTGTTAAGAGTGTAATTGTTCAAAAATGGCTCTGAGCACTATGGGACTTAACATCTGTGGTCATCAGTCCCCTAGAACTTAGAACTACTTAAACCTAACTAACCTAAGGATATCACACACACCCATGCCCGAAGCAGGATTCGAACCTGCGACCGTAGCAGTCTCGCGGTTCCGGACTGAGCGCCTAGAACCGCTAGACCACCGCGGCCGGCTGTAATTGTTCAAAAAGTGCTATTTGATTATCTCACTTTCTGTTTAGAGCTAATTTGAAGCAGACGTTTATGCTCTGGTAGTGTACAAATGTTGTAAGTCTATCACTTTCTCCTTTCCTCTTCAACTCTGAGAGAGCTTTTCGTGGGTTAGGAAAATTATTAATGCTTACTGACCATTGCAGTGGCATAAATATTTGCGTAATTAGCAGGAATGTAGATTAGACCAGGCCACTCTATTTTTTTAGAGTATATGAAATATAAGTGAGTGCAGCGTCGAACTGATTGTTCAGATGTTCATTTTATTTGTTTTTGGAATTTCGATGCAGCTAATTTTTAGGGCATGGGCGTAAAGAGTTCATCATAAATGAAAAGGGATGCTCTGTAAATCACCTAAATTTTTGTAACTTTATGTAAGACCGATAAAAATTCTTAATAAGAAGATATCAAAGAAATTACTAATTTCTTATAACTAAATCCGACAGTCTCTCAATGACACGTTTGTTACTTCAACTAGAAAAAAAATTAATGTTGAATCACTTTAAATACGGCATTCACTGGGAATAAAAAAATCCCTACTGGATTATATCTGTGAAAGCTATTCCGGTGAAACGCATCGGATTGGATTTTTCTCAGATTTCCTTTTATATTCTTTACAGAGAAAGATAAAAGGAGAAAAAATGTAATTTCATTTGGTGACTGAAACCTAAAAATCCACGACTGCTTCAATGGAGGTCACTTTAATTGTGAAATGGCTGCTCATTGTTCAGTTACATATATAACTGAGAAAATTGAACGTGATTATTCGAGTTTAGCACTAAGCCAGCGACTAACAGACAAAAAGATCGGCGAAGCTGCCACTCAATCGCGTTAGCGAAAATACGTATTTAACATCCACTAACAAAAGTCAGTAAAATATAAATTGTGTGGCTTCCATTCACCACACGATTGAGTCCAGCACTTTATCTGCCATACTGCGACAGTCTTAAGAGAAGCATATCGCGAAGACAGTAACTGCTCTGTCTGTCTCTCTCTCCAGTTTATTAAACTTCTTATCTGAATTTCACATGCAGCACCGACACGACTGTACTATTATAATCTCTGCAGATCTCTGCTCGACGAAATAATACAAGATAAGTTATTTTACGCACAACGGATTTATTGTATATGGCAGTTGTGCTTGAAAAAAGCTATACAATGCAAAAAGCTTCACAGAATAATAATATTCATAAACTGCCACTTCACAACTCTTGCCTACAGAATATTGCAGTGTCAGTTAGACCGTCAGCGAGAGCGCATCGCTAGCTCCTGCTACTACTAAGGCGAGTACACCGTTTGCTTCTTACATATTTTACAAACAGCAGCGACTTATTTTCAGTTATCTGTGTAATTACTAGTTTATTTTTGTAATTTCTTGCGTGTTCGAGTGCTTACTAGGTAGAACCTTTTATTTCAATAACAGTGTAGTGTACAGTACCGCCATTGCTATCGACCGTTGTATCGACTCTCGTATCGTGCAGGCTTGTATGTTTGGTTAGAGCAGCTCAGTCAGTGTCAGTTAGACCGTCAGCGAGAGCGCATCGCTAGCTCCTGCTACTACTAAGGCGAGTACACCGTTTGCTTCTTACATATTTTACAAACAGCAGCGACTTATTTTCAGTTATCTGTGTAATTACTAGTTTATTTTTGTAATTTCTTGCGTGTTCGAGTGCTTACTAGGTAGAACCTTTTATTTCAATAACAGTGTAGTGTACAGTACCGCCATTGCTATCGACCGTTGTATCGACTCTCGTATCGTGCAGGCTTGTATGTTTGGTTAGAGCAGCTCAGTCAGTGTCAGTTAGACCGTCAGCGAGAGCGCATCGCTAGCTCCTGCTACTACTAAGGCGAGTACACCGTTTGCTTCTTACATATTTTACAAACAGCAGCGACTTATTTTCAGTTATCTGTGTAATTACTAGTTTATTTTTGTAATTTCTTGCGTGTTCGAGTGCTTACTAGGTAGAACCTTTTATTTCAATAACAGTGTAGTGTACAGTACCGCCATTGCTATCGACCGTTGTATCGACTCTCGTATCGTGCAGGCTTGTATGTTTGGTTAGAGCAGCTCAGTCAGTGTCAGTTAGACCGTCAGCGAGAGCGCATCGCTAGCTCCTGCTACTACTAAGGCGAGTACACCGTTTGCTTCTTACATATTTTACAAACAGCAGCGACTTATTTTCAGTTATCTGTGTAATTACTAGTTTATTTTTGTAATTTCTTGCGTGTTCGAGTGCTTACTAGGTAGAACCTTTTATTTCAATAACAGTGTAGTGTACAGTACCGCCATTGCTATCGACCGTTGTATCGACTCTCGTATCGTGCAGGCTTGTATGTTTGGTTAGAGCAGCTCAGTCAGTGTCAGTTAGACCGTCAGCGAGAGCGCATCGCTAGCTCCTGCTACTACTAAGGCGAGTACACCGTTTGCTTCTTACATATTTTACAAACAGCAGCGACTTATTTTCAGTTATCTGTGTAATTACTAGTTTATTTTTGTAATTTCTTGCGTGTTCGAGTGCTTACTAGGTAGAACCTTTTATTTCAATAACAGTGTAGTGTACAGTACCGCCATTGCTATCGACCGTTGTATCGACTCTCGTATCGTGCAGGCTTGTATGTTTGGTTAGAGCAGCTCAGTCAGTGTCAGTTAGACCGTCAGCGAGAGCGCATCGCTAGCTCCTGCTACTACTAAGGCGAGTACACCGTTTGCTTCTTACATATTTTACAAACAGCAGCGACTTATTTTCAGTTATCTGTGTAATTACTAGTTTATTTTTGTAATTTCTTGCGTGTTCGAGTGCTTACTAGGTAGAACCTTTTATTTCAATAACAGTGTAGTGTACAGTACCGCCATTGCTATCGACCGTTGTATCGACTCTCGTATCGTGCAGGCTTGTATGTTTGGTTAGAGCAGCTCAGTCAGTGTCAGTTAGACCGTCAGCGAGAGCGCATCGCTAGCTCCTGCTACTACTAAGGCGAGTACACCGTTTGCTTCTTACATATTTTACAAACAGCAGCGACTTATTTTCAGTTATCTGTGTAATTACTAGTTTATTTTTGTAATTTCTTGCGTGTTCGAGTGCTTACTAGGTAGAACCTTTTATTTCAATAACAGTGTTTTTGTACTTAATTGCTGCGCTTAGCTTTTAAATAGTTTTTCTGGGAAAACCTAGCGTAGTTTTCGCGTCTCGTATTTCAGTGAGTGAGTGTTTCTTGATTATCAGAGTAGCTCATCAGAAGATTATCTTGGGAATTTGTCACCGTATAGAGTAGGGTAAACATAGTCATGTGTAGGGACTGTGGTTGTTGTGAGCGGACGCAAGGAGAATTGGCCACTCTTCGGGGACAGGTGGAGGCTTTGTCTGTTAGGCTCATCGAGCTCGAGGCGCAGGCGTCGGCTCGTAGTGGCGTTGGGGCAACTGTGGTGAGACCTATGCCTACTTCGGTGGCCTTGGAATCACATGGAACCCCTGATGTCGCTGCGTCTTCCGGCAGTGAGCATCTTACCGGTCAGCCATCACTCCAGGGTGAATGGCGGACAGTGGTGGGCTCGCGCGTGCCTGGCCGAAAGGCGAAGGTGGGATCTGGCCGCGTGGCGGCTGCCTTACCCCTTTCCAACAGGTACGGGGTGCTTCCTAGTGGTGATGACATCGTTTCCGAGCCACCACAGGATGCCTCGCCTGTTGGGCCAGTGGCCGATTCTCCGGCAAGGTCCCGACAGTCACAGAGGGCGGGCCTATTAGTTATAGGGAGCTCCAACGTTAGGCGGGTTATGGAGCCCCTCAGGAAAATAGCGGGTAGGTCGGGGAAGAATGCCAGTGTGCACTCGGTGTGCTTGCCGGGGGGTCTCGTCCGTAATGTGGAGGAGGCCCTTCCGGCAGCTATTGAACGCACTGGGTGTGACCGGCTGCAGATAGTAGCACATGTCGGAACGAATGACGCCTGCCGCTTGGGTTCTGAGGCCATCCTTGGTTCCTTCCGGCGGCTGGCTGATTTGGTGAAGACAACCAGCATCGCACGCGGAGTGCAAGCTGAGCTTAATATCTGCAGCATAGTGCCCAGAGTCGATCGCGGTCCTCTGGTTTGGAGCCGTGTGGAGGGTCTAAACCAGAGGCTCAGACGACTCTGCGACTATAATGGTTGCAAATTCATCGACCTCCGTTATTGGGTGGAGAACTGTAGGGCCCCCCTAGACAGGTCAGGCGTGCACTACACACCGGAAGCAGCTACTAGGGTAGCAGAGTACGTGTGGCGTGCACACGGGGGTTTTTTAGGTTAGAGGGACCCCCCCTTGGGCGAAACGATAAAATACCTGACGGCTTACCAGAGAGAACATTATCATCGTTGATAAAGAACGTCCGTCCTCAGAGACCAAAAACAGGAAAAGTTAACGTAATATTGGTAAACTGCAGGAGTATCCAGGGCAAGGTTCCAGAATTAGTATCTCTTATTGAAGGAAATAGTGCGCATATAGTATTAGGAACGGAAAGTTGGTTAAAACCGGAAGTGAACAGTAACGAAATCCTAGACACAGAATGGAATATATACCGCAAGGATAGGATAAACGCCAATGGTGGAGGAGTATTTATAGCAGTAAAGAATTCAATAATATCCAGTGAAGTTATTAGCGAATGCGAATGTGAAATAATCTGGGTTAAGTTAAGTATCAAAGGTGGGTCAGATATGATAGTCGGATGCTTCTATAGGCCACCTGCATCAGCAACCGTAGTAGTTGAGCGCCTCAGAGAGAACCTGCAGAACGTCGTGAAGAAGTTTCGTGATCATACTATTGTAATAGGGGGAGACTTCAATCTACCAGGTATAGAATGGGATAGTCACACAATCAGAACTGGAGCCAGGGACAGAGACTCTTGTGACATTATCCTGACTGCCTTGTCCGAGAATTACTTCGAGCAGATAGTTAGAGAACCAACTCGTGAAGCTAACGTTTTAGACCTCATAGCAACAAATAGACCGGAACTTTTCGACTCCGTGAATGTAGAAGAGGGTATCAGTGATCATAAGTCAGTGGTTGCATCAATGACTACAAGTGTAATAAGAAATGCCAAGAAGGGAAGGAAAATCTATTTGCTTAACAAGAGTGATAGGGCACAAATCGCAGAATATCTGAGTGACCACCATCAAACGTTCATTTCTGAGGAAGAGGATGTGGAACAAAAATGGAAAAAATTCAGAAACATCGTCCAGTACGCCTTAGATAAGTTCGTACCGACTAAGGTCCAAAGCGAGGGGAAAGATCCACCGTGGTATAACAATCATGTACGAAAGGTACTACGGAAACAAAGAAAGCTTCACCATAGGTTTAAGAGTAGTCGAATCATAGCTGATAAGGAAAAGCTGAACGAAGCGAAAAAGAGCGTAAAGAGAGCAATGAGAGAAGCATTCAACGAATTCGAACATAAAACATTGGCAAACAATCTAAACAAGAACCCTAAAAAGTTTTGGTCATATGTAAAATCGGTAAGCGGATCTAAATCCCCTATTCAGTCACTCGTTGACCACGATGGCACCGAAACAGAGGACGACCGAAGAAAGGCAGAAATACTGAATTCAGTGTTCCGAAACTGTTTCACTGCGGAAAATCGTAACACGGTCCCTGACTTCAGCCGTCGCACGGACGCCAAAATGGAAAATATTGAAATAAACGATATCGGAATTGAAAAACAACTGCTATCACTTAGTAGCGGAAAAGCATCCGGACCAGACGAGATACCCTTAAGATTCTACAGTGATTATGCTAAAGAACTTGCCCCCTTTCTATCAGCAATTTATCGTAGATCTCTGGAAGAACGTAAAGTACCTAGCGACTGGAAGAAAGCACAGGTCGTTCCCATTTTCAAGAAGGGTCATAAATCAGATGCGAATAATTATAGGCCTATTTCACTTACGTCAATCTGTTGTAGAAAAATGGAACATGTTTTGTGTTCTCGTATTATGACGTTCTTAGATAATACAAATCTCCTTCATCATAACCAACATGGATTCCGCAAACAGAGATCATGTGAAACCCAGCTCGCCCTATTTGCCCAAGAAATTCACAGTGCCGTAGACACTGGCGAGCAGATTGATGCCGTATTCCTGGACTTCAGGAAGGCATTTGATACGGTTCCGCACTTACGTTTAGTGAAAAAAATACGTGCTTACGGAATATCGGACCAGGTTTGTGATTGGATTCAGGATTTCCTAGAAGAAAGAACACAACATGTCATTCTTAACGGTTCAAAATCTGCAGATGTAGAGGTAATTTCGGGAGTACCGCAAGGAAGCGTGATAGGACCTTTATTGTTTACAATATACATAAATGACTTAGTTGACAACATCGGTAGCTCCGTGAGGCTATTTGCAGATGACACGGTTGTCTACAAGAAAGTAGCAACATCAGAAGACTCGTACGTACTCCAGGAAGACCTGCAGAGGATTAATGAATGGTGCGACAGCTGGCAGCTTTCCCTAAATGTAGATAAATGTAATATAATGCGCATACATAGGGGCAGAAATCCATTCCAGTACGATTATGCCATAGGTGGTAAATCATTGGAAGCGGTAACGACCGTAAAATACTTAGGAGTTACTATCCGGAGCGATCTGAAGTGGAATGATCACATAAAACAAATAGTGGGAAAAGCAGGCGCCAGGTTGAGATTCATAGGAAGAATTCTAAGAAAATGTGACTCATCGACGAAAGAAGTAGCTTACAAAACGCTTGTTCGTCCGATTCTTGAGTATTGCTCATCAGTATGGGACCCTTACCAGGTTGGATTAATAGAAGAGATAGACATGATCCAGCGAAAAGCAGCGCGATTCGTCATGGGGACATTTAGTCAGCGCGAGAGCGTTACGGAGATGCTGAACAAGCTCCAGTGGCAGACACTTCAAGAAAGGCGTTACGCAATACGGAGAGGTTTATTATCGAAATTATGAGAGAGCACATTCCGGGAAGAGATGGGCAACATATTACTACCGCCCACATATATCTCGCGTAATGATCACAACGAAAAGATCCGAGAAATTAGAGCAAATACGGAGACTTACAAGCAGTCGTTCTTCCCACGCACAATTCGTGAATGGAACAGGGAAGGGGGGATCAGATAGTGGTACAATAAGTACCCTCCGCCACACACCGTAAGGTGGCTCGCGGAGTATAGATGTAGATGTAGATGAATATGTCAGACACGGCAACGATTACCTTCACTCCGTTTGTGTCATTCCAGCTACAGATGAAGTTATTCGAGGAAACTGAAAATAAAATTTCTGTTTTATAAGGAGGTGAGGAAGGCTTTCAGGCAACTGCTACGTCAAAATATTGTTGAGAGTGGCTTCAAACCATACGCGTTCACAGCTAGCACCTGGATTCCATTAGTTTCATCGTATTTGCTTTACTGCGCTGTGCTCCGTTTTCTACAGCTATCGCGTTACCTAGAAGCGGTCTCGTGACGGAAGTGTAAGTTTTATAATCTCTCTTATGGCTGCAGTTCACTCACGCAGATAAATAGGTCATCAAAGAATGTGATGGTCTTTCTGGCAAATTACGGGGAAGAAAATGTTGAACTACGTACTCACTGGTGTTATGCACTACTTAACATGTGACAGAACTGCTATCATCAGACTGGCTTGGATCCTCTTCTTTATGGACTTTCTTATGTATGATATATAATCACTGCATTTTCCATATTTTCAGTATAAAACTGCATTCTCGAATATGCAGGGTGCTCCAGCAGGCATAGTAAATTTATTAGGAGGTGGTAATATAGATTGATCGCTACAAAACATTCCATAAACCAAGCTTCCAACTGCTTACAGAAATACAGCTGTTATGAAAGAAAAAAAATTAGAGATAGAGAGACACTCACGGAAGATGTTAAAGCAAAGACAAGTAATTAACTTCAGAGCAGATTTTTATAAATTCCATCTCCGACTGCAATGGATTTGCGAACTCACTTGACAGCAACAAGTGTAACCCTTATGTAGTCTTCTTGGCGCTCTTTTACAAGAGGAGCACTGTTCACAATCTGAACGGTCAATTAATTTCCAGTGTTCACTTTTTATTTGCAGACTTCGCCGTTCAACCATCTCCAAGACCCAAAACCTAAAACGGTAAGGTCGGGGACCTTGGTGGCGAAGAAACGTTACCACTCCTGACGATACACCTTCCAGAAAGTGTCAGGTTTAGATGACGTATCACCTCACGATCCGAATCTGCTGGAGTCCCGTAATACTCGAATAACACACAAAATTGTAGCGTAAAGAGCCTCTTCAGATAATGTTTGAAGCAGGTTTTCAGGAAAGGCTAGATAACGTGGCCCTGCGACACAACGCTTTGTGGACATGGACAGCAGATAAAGCCACCAAGGAGGCCTGCAGAAGCATGACATTGCACTATGTGCCATTTCCCTGCAAGCTGTCATTTCGTTGGTGAGTCGGAGATCCATGAGACAATGGGAAGAGGAGTGGCTAGCAGTGGCAGACAGTAAACAGCGGTTGGTGAAGCCAGCTATCGGTCAGTTGTGTGTTCTTAATAGCGGTCACTGCAGCGGGATGAGGTGGGCCTGACCTACCTCCGAACTGGGTACTGTCTCCTCACACATGGGTTCTCACTCCGGCGAGAGAACCGCCCAGTCAGTGATGTCTGTGTACTGCAAATCACAGTATCCGAAATTTTAACTAAGAACATTTCATATTGCGACAGGTGGGCAGAAATAAATTTAGGTAACGATATGACAACTATTTCAGCGATGACGGACGAGTGGCAAAACCTCTAAAATATTGTGAAGTATCTGTACTCTGACAGAAGTAAAATTGCTAGGTGATATATATTCACTACCGGCCATTAAAATTGCTACACCACGAACATGACGTGCTACAGACGCGAAATGTAGCCGACAGGAAGAAGATGCTGTGATATGCAAGTGATTAGCTTTTCAGAGCATTCACACGAGGTTGGCGCCGGTGGCGACACCTACAAGGTGCTGACATGAGGAAAGTTTCCAACCGATTTCTCATGCACTCATACACAAACAGCTGTTGACTGGCGTTGCCTGAAGAAACGTTGTTGTGATGCCTCGTGTAAGGAGGAGAAATGCGTAACATCACGTTTCCAACTTTGATAAAGGTCGGATTGCAGCCTATCGTGATTGCGGTTTATCGTATGCGACATTGCTGCTCGCGTTGGTCGAGATTCAATGACTGTTAGCAGAATATGGAATCGGTGGGTTGAGGAGGGTAATACGGAACGCCGTGCTGGATCCCAACGGCCTCGTATCACTAGCAGTCGAGATGACAGGCATTTTATCTGCATGGCTGTAACGGATCGTGCAGCCACGTCTCGATCTCTGAGTCAACAGATGGAAGCGTTTGCAAGACAACAACCATCTGCACGAATAGTTCGACGACGTTTGCAGCAGCATGGACTATCAGCTCGGAGACCATGGTTGCGGTTACCCTAGACGCTGCATCACAGACAGGAGCGCCTGCGATGGTGTACTCAAAGACGAACCTGGGTGCACGAATGGCAAAACGTCATTTTTTCGGATGAGTCCAAGTTTTGTTTAGAGCATCATGATGGTCGCATCCGTGTTTGGCGACATCGCGGTGAACGCACATTGGAAGCGTGCATTCGTCATCGCCATACTGGCGTATCACCCCGCGTGATGTTATGGGATGCCATTGGTTAAACGTCTCGGTCACCTCTTGTTCGCACTGACGGCGCTTTGAATAGTGGACGTTACATTTCAGATGTGTTACGACCCGTGGCTCTACCTTCATTCGATCCCTGCGAAACCCTACATTTCAGCAAGATAATGTACGACCGCTTGGTGCAGGTCCTGTACGGGCCTCTCTGGATACAGAAAATGTACGACTGCTGCCCTGACCAGCACATTCTCCAGATCTCTCACCAACTGAAAACGTCTGGTCAATGGTGGCCGAGCAACTGGCTCGTCACAATACGCCAGTCACTACTCTTGATGAACTGTGGTATCGTGTTGAAGCCGTATGGGCAGCTGTACCTGTATACGCCATCCAAGCTCTGTTTGACTTAATGTCCAGGCGTATCAAGGCCGTTATTACGGCCAGAGGTCGTTGTTCTGGGTCCTGCACCCAAATTGCATGAAACTGTCAGTTCTAGTAAAATATATATATCCAATGAATACCCGTTTATCATATGCATTTCTTCTTGGTGTAGCCATTGTAATGGCCAGTAGTGTATTTTTTTTCAGTGACCGGCCAGCTGCGCTATCTGCTCTATTCTTTTTGTTCTCTCCCTAACTTTTCCCTTTTCCTTCACGTTTCCAGTTTGACAGCGTGCACAAGATTCTCTACGATTTCTCTCTCTCTGTCTCCCTCTCTTTCTCCCTCATTCTCTCTCTCTCTCTCTCTCTCTCTCTCTCTCTCTCTCTCTATATATATATATATATATATATATATATATATATATATATATATATAGTGTGTGTGTGTTCTTATTTCTATTGTTCCTTTTAGTTACAGTTGTATATATTTTATGCTTTTATACCACACTCATCTCCCAAAATTTCAGTGTGAGTGATTTATATCGTCTCCCACACCTACGTACCATTGATGTTTAGTTACGACTGTTATTGATACTGTCAAGAACGAATGTGGCTTCTTGAGTAAACGGTATTAATCGTTTCACTGGGCGATTTTCAGTTTCGTAACGACAAAATTCCAATCGTCTAGTGTCATACGGTTTTCGGAGGAGGTGAATCCAGTGTAAATTATGAGAATGGAGACACTGCATGCCTAATCTCCACCACATTCCTGTATGTGAAACGCCAATTCTTGCAGAAATTGTATGGGTACTTGTTGAGAGACATCGCTCACTCACTGAATAACAGCTTCTGATTATTCTACATTGACTTCATTTGCACGTTCAGATGAAATATGACTGTTGGCCACTGCAACAGCTTGATACAGTTTAGTGAAATCATGAGTAAACACTGAGAAACTGGTAATCTCCTGTTAGGATATCGTCCCCTGTTTTCTCTACAAGAAGCAGCAACGTTTCACTACAAAACCTGTACACAAATAAGATGTCAGCATACTAAACGTCTGTAAATACTCGGAGCATACTTAAACGATTCAGTACAATCGGCTGACATACCACAATGACAGCCACAGTTGAAAATTCAGATACGTAAAACTCGAGCACAACTTCACAATACACACTTCAAACAAAAAATTACGGCCGATAAATAATTAAAAACATTGTAAATGAACTACCAACGCGTGAAATGAAAACTTATTCTATAAGCAGCTGCATCTCTGTAAGGAATGCCACTCCTAAAACATTAATTATTCCTCCTGAAAAGTCCTGTGGAAAGAAATCATTATATAGAAGGTTGCATTGTTTCACTCTCCATATTCTTGTTTCGCTGTGACACATGGATTAAATCTTTTAGAATGTTTCAAATTATAACAGTTCTTGATCCATTATTTGGAAACGTTTTTCATGTTAGTATGCTATAAGAAAAAACCACATAACCGTGAGATATGTATTCCAATACACAAACCACAATTTACTGAATTTTCCAGAAGTAACATAGAAACCAACGTGCAGACATTTTCAATAATTTATCCCCATACAATATACAAGCTCAGTACTGGAAAAAGCTTCTGTGAAACCAAACAGCCAATAATTCCCTTTACAGTCACTGCTTTGAAATCAGACCAAAGTAGAAAAAGCTATTAAAATCTAAATATATTCAAAAGTCGAAACTTGTTTAGTAAGTCACTATATAAGACCTGACAATAGACAATAATTTTAACTTCGCTAATTTCTTCCTTACATTTGAGAACTTGCTTAAATTGAATTTCTTTATTAAATAATATTAGGAACATTTATCTGGAGAAAGAAGAGCACACATATGTCATCAGGTACTACATGTTTTGTGTCTTTCATTACAAACGCCCCTTTTTTTTCTAGAAAAACTGAGAACCATTTCTGTCCTGATATGCGTCTGGATATCTACATCTTCATACTTACATATACAGAACGACTCAATATCATGAAGAGTCTTGTTGGTACAAATAAGTACGGAAGCTTTTACAAGATATGAGATTAAATTTATTTTTCAGGCATGTGCTTTCCTCGAAAGATATTTACTCGAAATTATTATTCCACAGTATACTGGACTCGGAAACTGGCCTCCAGACAAACGTTTACAACGCACTTTACCGCGCCACACTTTACGATGAGAAGCACATCCTTCGTGGAGAAGCGTTATATATCTTAGGCAGCAGAATTTTATTTATTTATTTACGTATTTTTATGCAGATATTAAACATTGTCACAGAAGTGCATGACCTCCCTGAAACCTATGGGCTTTAAAAGTCACGAGGTGTAATATATACTGTTCATCATACCACAGAAAATTCCGGTATCTGCATTCTTTTATGGTTTACGCTTTACTAGCACAACTTTGGATCTTGGTACATCTACCACATATTACTGACTTTTTCTACCTGTCACTTTTTGTTTGAATAGCCTTCCCAGCAGTGGATGGGAAGGGAGTGAGACAGGGTTGTAGCCTATCCCCGATGTTACTAGATCTGTATAATGAGCAAGCAGTAAAGAAAACCAAAGAAAAATTTGGCGTGCGTATTAAAATCCATGGAGAAGAAATAAAAATTTTGAGGTTTGCCGATGACGCTGTAATTCTGTCACAGACAGCTAAGGACCTGGAAGAGCAGCTGAAGGGAATGGACAGTGTCTTGAAAGGAGGATATGAGATGAACATCAACGAACGCAAAACGAGGATAATGGAATGTAGTCGAATTAAATCTACGCTGAGAGATATAGATTAGGAAACGAGACACTTAAAGTAGTAGATGAGTTTTGCTATTTGGAGAGCAAAATAACTGATGGTGTCGAAGTAGAGAGGGGATAATATGTAGACAGGAAAGCGATTCTGAAGAAGAGAAATTTGTTAACATCGAGTATAGATTTAAGTGTCAGGAAGTCGTTTCTGAAAGTATTTGTATGAAGTGTAGCCTTGTATGGAAGTGAAACGTGGACGATAACTATTTCAGACCAGCAGAGAATAGAAGCTCTCGAAATGTGGTGCTAAAGACGAATGCTGAAGATTAGAAATTCACGTAACTAATGAGGAGGTACTGAATAGAATTGGGGAGAAGAGGAATTTGTTGCACAACATGACTAGAAGACGGGATCGGTTCATAGGACATGTTCTGAGTCACCAAGGGATCACGAATTCAGTATAGGAGGGCAGCGTGGAGGGTAAAAACCGTCGAGGGAGACCAAGAGATGAATACACTAAGCAGATTCAGAATGATGTAGGTTGCAGTAGTTACTTGGAGATGAATAAGCTTGCACAGGATAGAGTAGCATAATGGGCTGCATCAAACCATTCTCTGGACTGAAGACCACAGCAACAACAATAACTTTCCCTCAGGGTTCGAAAACGGTTTATGACAGGGATACGGTCTTTCGCTCCTGCCCTTTGATCTATACATCAAAAAAACAATGGCGGAGATAAAAAAAATAATCATCAAGAATCGGATTAAAATGCAGGGTGAAAGCATACGAATGATAAGCTTCGTCGCTGACATTGCTGTCCAGAGTGAAGATGAAGAAAAATTGAAGTCTTGTTGAACGGGATAAACAATCTAATGAGTACAGAATATGGACTGACAGTAAACTGATAAAACAGAGAACTAATGGGTAACAGCAGAAATGAGAATAGCGAAAAGCTGAACATCAAAACTGATCACGAAGTAGACGAAATTAAGGAATTCTGCTACCTTGTAAGCAAAGTAACCCATGGCACATTCTGGAAGGAGTACTAGCACGGGCAAAGAGAGCACTGCAGAGCAAGAGCTTAGTGTGAGAATCTTCATTTTGAGCACTCACTTGGCGTAAGTGAATCGCACTCACTTGTACGTAAGTGAATCGTGGACTGTAAGGAAACCGGAACAGAAGAGAATCGATGCGTTTCAGATGAGCAAGTGGACTGATAAGATAAAAAATAAAGATGTTGTCCATAGGATCGGCTAAGAATAGAATATATGGAAAACACTGACATTGTGAGGGGACAGGCCGAGGCCGATAGGACATGTGTTTAGACATCTAGGAATGCAGAGTACTAGAGGGAGCTGTTCAAGGTAAAAACTACATCGCAAGGGAATATCCACAGTTTTTACGAAAGGGAGACCATGCTCTTATCATAGATACTATTTAGGATCATTGTGGTCAATACTCTGTCAGCGAGAATCAATCATCCCCACCAAATATTTGGAATCGGCCACAGACAATCACACTGCTTCCAACGCATTTCATTGCAGTTCAATACCATTCAACTGTCCGCCCCATCAGCCAAACGGTCAGAGCGTTGGTATGACACACTCGGGGCCCGGGCTCGATTCCCGGCTGGGGTGGGAGATTTTCTCCCCTCAGGGACTTGGTGTTGTGCTGTCCCCATCATCATTTCATCCCCACTGTCGACGCTCAAGTCGCCCAATGTGACGTCGCACTCAATAAGGCTTGCACTTGGCGACCAAACTTCCCGCCTGGGAACTCTCGGCCATTGACGCCATACGATCATTTCCATTTCCATTACCACTCAGCAGGCATCTTCCACCTCCATACAGGCTTATGTGAGCACTCCATAGCGTGCCATAATTCGACACTGTGGAAAGAAATCTTTCGATGTCTCGTTAAGCGATGTCACCCATCCGTCTTCGCCGTCAGTGGCTTCAGGGCAGCAGGGATAACATGGAAACCAGTTCACACCCACGTGTAAGCTGCAATAATTGTCGAAGATGCCAGACAATTGGCTTGCACAATACGCTTTCCATTTGGCTTTCTCTTCAATTAATTTCTTAGGCGTCTACACCGTAAGAGCAACCCTAACGTCGGATCTTGGTACAAGTAACCCTGTAAAATGTAAGGAAATGTCATACCTCGCCCAGCTCTCTAGTAGCGCATCCTTGGAACCCTCTCTTTGCGTTAATCTTTCCGGTCGGACATGCTGTAGACGGCACATGTCGTCTGTCACAAGGATCGGCTTCCACAGTAAACTTCACAATTTTGGAGGCTTAGACCCTCGAACGTATTCGTGAAACTCACTACAAGATGAGTAATATCTTAGTGTGAATAATATGTCAGTGTACGTCTCCCTGTGGAAGAAAAGTAGAAAACACAAACGTTAATTGTACACTAGAATCAACACTATCTTCTAGTCATAAAATACAGCTTATGACGTAATTTTAATCTGTCTAATCTATTGTAAACACGATATGTAATTGTATGTCCTCAGAGTGCTTGTGTAGCTCTTACTCCGGATTAAGTTGCCCCTTTTTAGTTTGAAGCTTACATTAGATCTACAGCAAAAGTCAATAAAATATATAAATAACCCAATTCTTATGGATTTCAACCACGGTGTTGACCTTTGTACCTATATTCATCTTTTGGATTTGCCGTTCTTGTCTTTTTTTCCTGTTTGCAGTTAAAATTACTGGATATGGGTTCCGTCTTTTACGCAAAAGCACTGTCCTTTCTTTTTGGGTAACAAGAGGAAACTGTTTTGCATAAAATGTGGAACCTTTATCCCAACGTTTTGTATCTATATCTATAAATCGTTCACTACATGTCACTGAGTCATGCGGAGCCCGTTAAGAAAAGAGTCCATACACTTTTCACCAAAATAGCGTGAATTTCATTCAGGGACTTAACATCTAACTGTCAGTGCCATACTTGGTTGAGCTGAACGACGTCTCGCACATGTACTCAGGTAGTCCGTAACTTACGGCACTTCATTCCACTGACAGTGTTTTACAAATATTTTTTCGAAAACTACTACTTCTGTTGTTGGTTTTTCATTCAGCGTGTGTTTTGCAGAAACAGAGAGAGGATTGAGGAGGACAGGAACGCGGACTGGAATATGAGGATCTGTCTACGCCAGGATATCAGACATCGAAAATTGTGACAGGGAAGAGTAAGTGATCGCTCATAGCCTTACTGATTGGATTATACAGTCACAATTATTAAGTTTCAACAGCAAAAGTTATGCTGTGCGGGCTTTTGATATATATTTGAGAGTGTTCAGAATATATCACGACATTAAATTTATAAGATACACAGGGATACTATAACAGTTTTATAAAAAAGCCATACTTATTTCGCAGCTACAGATATAGGAACACCCTATCTCAGTATAGAGACATTACACAGGAGAGACAAGCGACTGTGTAGCCGTCTGGAGGAAAGTTGCTGACATCAGCTGACGGTCCCGCACAAGGTCTGCTGCTATTCGAAGCACGTTGCGCACGTGATACGTTTTCATTGGCTCTCGATATTGATTCAAAGTGCCCTGCAATGGAAAGCCGTAAATATCTGTTTCTGGTTCAGAGTACTCACAAGTGTCAATGAAATCGCCTCCTCCAGAAGCGATACCGTGCATTTATTCTTTCACATGCACAAACATCTCAAAATGCAGACTAACTGATAGGGCTTAGTAACAATCGTGTCGTACATTATAATAATAGTTCACTGAATAAAAGAGAAGTTCATTTCACGTAGCAAAGCAAGTGTTATTGTGGCAACGTGAACTGAGTACCACTAATAAGGCGTCGGTCACATGAACATAGATCAGGTAAATTAGCGTCTACAGCGGCAGAATGGGTGAAAACTTACCTCAAGTGTGTGTTACCATCTTTCGAAGTTTATGCGAAGTTGTGCAATTAAATGGCCAGATACTGTAATGATATTTGCCGACTGAATTAACGAAGTTCAGTAACCTTGAAAGTATTTGAGATAAATTATAATTAATATGTCACTTTACCTAATCAGTAACAGAAAACACGTAGCGACCACCGTAAAAATGCTAAAACTGGTACTTACAAAATTTGTACGTACGAAAGTCATAGAAGTTTTTAATTAGCTAATCATAAAGACACAGGATCCATATTAGTATCAAAATCAAACCCGTGTTTATAAAATCATTTAGACATGTAACTGAAACACTATTGTAGAAGGGTATGTTATGTAATTTGACGATAGTAATCGACGCATGTTGGCATATTAGCTGATTTACAAATTTTTCAACAAATAGTAGACCCACATTCTCAACCATTTTTAAAAGACTAATAAAATTTAATTGAAAATTTCGAAACATCTGTTAAAACAATGCACTTTCTCACATCGTCATTGTTAAATGACCAGCAGCAGTAGCCAAGGCGTGGTTAGCATTGTCTCAGATTTTGTGTGGTCAATGTCATGTCATCTCTTTGGTGCATTAAACAAGATTTTTAAAAGCATTTAAGTGTTCCGATAGGATCGTTATGATTTAATTAACTTGATGAAAAGCTCCTGACATGTGAAGAGCCCAGACTTTCTAACAGGTGAAGATGATTGCAGCGAAGGGATCTTCACCCCACTGAGAATCATGGAAATACAAAAGTTAAGTACACAGTTTCGTAGCCACGAAATCTAGTCAGTTTTTAATTAGGTTGGAGTTTCTGGGAGCAGATGAATAAAGTTTATTTTGGTAGACTGAGCTGGGATACGCTGAAAATATCAGGACAGTCTTTTTAATCATTTCTGTGTTTCACGTAACTAAGCATCACAAAAATTCCAAATTGAAAGCTCAAAGTTGAAGAAATGAATGTCACTACCAACAAAATGGAATAAATGTGAAACACAAGTACGGAAAGTGACCAACCAATTAACTGAAAATATTTTGAATGAAATGATCAGCACTGTCTGCAAAATACCTTTATTGTAAGTCACGTCAGATTAATGAATAGTTAAAATGAAAAGGAAAGCAGAACCGTGTCATGTGCAGAGAGAAGGTTGGGAAACAAAATCTCCGGCATTGCAGAGTGGCCGGTCCTGCTATCGCCTTTATTCTACCTGTGGACTACTGCCTTTAGCACGCTGTGTGTTTGTAACTCGACGTGAATGATAGGAAGTGGCTCAAAGGCAGTTACCTTTCCGCTATGACGTGTTCAAACGAATCTCTATCACTTGAGGATGCTTCTTCAATTGGCGCGTAACCGATCGAGACTTTTAATAAAAGCGTTTTACTGCCAATGCGTATCACTTCACTCAAAAGTGGGAAGTTGGTTGCGACTGCGCCCAATTTAAAAGAACGTGTTCTAATTCTAAATAATTAAGAGGGATGTTCCGAATAGACCGAAAACATCGAAATGAGAAGTACTTTAATTCTTTTTATTCTTTCTTGCTGTAGCTAGAGATAGTCCAATAGTTCATGTGAAATCTTTTGTTTAGGATTGTAACAATATGGTGCTTGAGACGGCAGGCTGAGCGAAGAGGAAATAATTGTGAACAATGTCATGTTATAGTCATGATGGGGAATTATTAGGTGGGAATGGTAGTAGTGTATGCAGTCCATTCCAGTGTTTTGGTCACAGAGAACTTTTGGGACCTAACATCGACCTTTTTTAACAGATAAAGACATTTATGATGGACCAGTTTAGCAAACAGGATAAAGACCTGAGTGACAGAGTAGACCAATCAAATAATAGAACTGAGACAACAAATAATAAAAGTGATGCAACAGAAAATGAACTAATTAACAATTTGGTGGTGATGGAGGGATTGTGGAATCGAGGCATTGAATAATGATTTGACTAGGGAACTGATGCGTCAACAAGTGGTTTCAGCAATAATTTCGAGGTCACAAGTACCCATTTAAAAGATTAGATGAGCAGAAGTTTGAATACCAATGTTCAGATAGTGACGTAAGAGAAGATGAGCTAAATTTTGAATCCCAATGTTCATGTTAATGAAACAAGAGAAGCTTAACATATACAAACACCAAAAACTAATAGATGCAGAGATTTTCGTTTTAGAAGGAGAAGTAACTTAAGTTAAAACAAATTATATGCAAACAGTTCAGAAAAATCAATAAAAGTTTTCATATATATAACATAACGTAATAAAACAAGAAAGCCATATATTGACTGCAGAAATGATTAAAATCTTTAATATAAAATTAATTACTTAGAAAGCGCAACAGAAAACCGCTTGCTTGTGACTAACAATGAAATAGTTGTGGTAGAAAAAGTGGTAACTAGAATGTATGTTGTAGTAACACAGGAAATGTTTGCAAAAAGTTAGCTGAATTGTAAGGAAGTTTTTATAATAACTCTTTCAGTAGTAACTAAAGTCGGATGTTGGTCAATACAACTACTAAAACTTCCGCAGCTGACACTAAACTTCATCCTGTTGCTTTTCTACAACACTCTTAAGATGATTTTAGTATGGTGCGAGCGATATGCTTAACATTAAGTTAAAAAGAAAAATTAGATGACGGAACATTCTCTTGGGCTGATCAATATATACTGCTGATTTGCAATGACTCTGAGAGTAGATTTCTTAATAAATTTTGCTAGAATTAAAAGTGAGTCTTGAAATGGACCATGTTATGGGGAAGGAAATGGCAATGTGAAATATTTCTATGAAAAGCAAGTGAGAAAGTTAATACATTTAGATAAATCCTGTAAATTAAAGACTGTCTAATTGGGAACATGTGAGTTTGAAATGAGGAGAGACGGAAGAATTCAACATAACTATTATAATAGAATCATTGAGAGGAACTTTAACGTGAATAAAAATTATATAACATGCTGGCAATAAAAGAAAAGTAGGAATAGATGTGGAGTTAAAAAACTAAATTTTTATTGAACGTTTTTGGGAGGCTATGAATACCGATGTGTATGAAGGAGGTCACAGAAAGGCTACTCGTAATATGGAAGTACAACCAGATGCAATACCTCTAACATATATTTACAGTGTATCAGATGATGAAGTTTTAGTGAGCAAGGAGAGACTGATAACGATTTTGATGAATTTACATAAGTTAATGACTGAAGATGTAACAGATGTAGATGGAGAATTTTCAGTTCCTAGTGTTGATGGTATTGAACCTGAAAACCATGTACCTTTGGAGGATGAAATTATATTACAAAAATTAGCAAGAAACTAATGCACAGCATTTTGCTTCTTAAAGAATTCGTTATTGAACGTAATGAGAATTATACCCACGAAAGAACGGTGTTTTATCAACGCACCCCATTTTTCCAAGTAATCTCCATCGCATTATGTAGTCTTCCTCCCATGCGAAACAAGGGTGTGTACGTCCTGTGGGTACCGATCCTTGTCCTGGTGGTGGAGCCAGTGCTTTACTATGTGAATCACGTCCTCATGGTCCACAAAATGTCCTCCACGAGTGGCATCCCCTAATGACTCAAACAAGTGGAACTCCGAGGGGTTAGGTGAAGGTGTAGGGTGGGTGGGGTAACACTGTCCAACCCTGTTTTGCGATGTGTTCAGCAGTCCTCAGACACGTGTGGGGCCGAGTGTTGTCGTGTGGCAGCAAAACATCTCCTGGGTTGCTGTGGCACCGAAGTCGCCGGAAGCGCACCTTGAGTTTTGTTAATGTGTTGACATATGCTTATGAATTAATGGTACCGCCTCTTGGAATCACATCAGTGAGAATCACACCTTCACAGTCCCATATCATAGTGATCATGACCCTACTGGTGGCAGCAGTTGCTTTGAATTTTGTCTTCCGTGAGGAGTGGGAATTGCGCCATTACATCGAGTGTCGTTTTGTTTCGGGCTCAATGTGGTGAACCCAGGTTTCATCACCTATCACAATCCGGGACAGGAAGCCTCCCAATCTGCTTCAGAATGTTTTAATAAATCAAGACAAATGTTTTTACTCTGTGATTTGTAATTCACCGTTAGACAGGACGGGACCCATCTTGCGCACATTTTTGAATATCCATGAGTGAGGATAACTGCATCCTCACTTCCTTTGTTGATTGGCAGATGTAGCGTGAACAACCGAGTCGCAATGAGTCAGCCCTCGCCAATGACAACATTAGCTCGCTGCAACATCTCAAGTGTGACAGCTGTGGATGGCCTCCCCCGCCCGCTGCAAATCGTAGAGCTCCGTCGAGCAGCCTTCTGATGACGTCACCCTCCATGCCCAGCGATTAATTTTATTTCTGCCAACAGCAGATGCTCCATAGACTTTGCACAAGCGTTTATGAATATTCCCCTCAGTTTCTTTCTCTGCAGTGGGAAATTCAATGACGGCACGGTACTTGTAACGTACATCACCTGCAGACGCCTTTTTGAAACTGTCCTGCAGTTACGCTATCTGTCAGAAGTGACGGGCGCGCTCACTCACGAGACTTCAGATATTACACACGTAACGTTTCGCATTCGTAGCATTGTTTTCGCCTGGGGAAAAAATTAGTTACAGTACTTTCTGGGAAACCCTCGTAAAAATTAGCAGTAAAGAGAGTGAGGAGTGTGTCTTAGCTGATTACGACGAGATCAGTGAGGAAGATGCAACTATTATTGGTAATGAATAAAGTGTAGATGTTATAAAATATGCTGAAGAGAAAATAATAAGTGATTTAGACGTCTAGACAGTATTAGATGGCGTGATATATCTAGAAGTTAAGGAAAAAGCATTAGTGAAAGGTACCTATGGGGACAATAACGACTATATTTGGGTAGGCCAGAGTTGTGATATGGAAGTACATGTGTGTGAGATTTGCCTCTTCATGCCAGTAAGGCAGTAAACAGTTGTAACGCTGAAAGGGTATGAGAAAAGTGCTTAAACAATGAAATTATAAATACACTTTGGGATCATTGTGCTACTGGAAGTAGTGGTAACAGAATGAAAGATACACCAAGAACGGTATGGGTCGAAGAGCGAGGGAATAATTCCGAGGACTTTGGAGTAACTGATGATCCTGTGAATACCTTAGTACCGAGAGTAGAAGCACACATAAAGGCAGATGAGATGAAAGATATGGGGTTCAAAGAAATTGAGAGGGATCTTTTGTACGATGAACAAAATAAAGACGCCAGTGGTATACAAGGAAGTCCATGTGTTAATGTTGAACACACACAGGAAGGTACTTCTTTAATAGATAAAGGGAGTCCAATTTGTGGGTGTCTCAAAAGTTAGGAGCTGAATTAACCACAGTGCACACTTTGTTGAGGGTTGTCTGTAATACGAACTAAGCTTATAGGAGCTACAGGGATATATAGTAAAGTAGTGAACAAGCAAATATTACTGTTATTTAGAAATAATAACGTACCTACCATATATCCAGGAATGCTTCGTAGTACTTAATCTGAAGGAATAAATTACTGTAGGTGTGAAGAATATTAAAGGCTAAAGTAGGATTTTATTGGACAGCTGTAAAATTAATATTTACTGAACAAAGAAGGGGTATTTCTTCTCAAACCAAACTCATCACCTTAAATGGCAATACCAGTAATGAAACACATCAGCGTGGTAAAATATTTAAGTGATAGAAGATACACTGATAAGGAGAATGGTGGTTTAAATGAGAAGGAAGTCTTGTGATATTATCATGATTTCATTGAAATCAAAGAACACCTTCCTGAGGAACTCAGAGTCAGTTGAAACTATAGTATATAGTGCTGAGAAACTCTAATTGACTCAGATGGAGGATTTAAGGAAACTTTTATGGGACTACTGTGATGTTTTCAGTGAGAAACCATGAAGGGTCAACAGTTGTTAGTAAAAACTTAAGCTAAAACCTCATTAACCATTCTTCGTTACACCTTATGGAATACCAATGCGTTGGAGGGAAGCTTTAGAAAGAGAATTACAAAGATCGGAACTCTGGGACCTATAGAAAGGAGCAGCAGTGAATACTCTAACTCACTCGTTGTAGTATGCAGATGACATGGGGAATAAGACTTGTATTAGGTTCCTGACACTTAAAATATTAGAGGCAGAATCTGACCATCTTGAAAATATAGATGAACTATTGCACAAATTTAAAGATGTAGTATATGTGATTAGACTTGATCACACCTTGAGTTTTCCCCTCACTGGAACCCAGTTCTAGAAAGTATACTACTTTTCTGTATAGTGGCAGATGTCATCAATATTATGTTTAACTGTGTTGATTGAACATTTTTGTGGCAAAATTTGTGTGAGGTTTATTTTTTTTCTAGGATGAGAATTATTTAATGGACTGATAATAAGTATATATGATATTTTAATTAGTAGCAAAAGTTTGGAAGAGCACTTGGCGTAATTGAGAGAAGTAAGAGGAAAGTTAAGGGAAGGACACATGTCATTAACGATGAAAAAGGATAAATTATCCCGTGAAACATTTGAACTTTCATGGCCACAGCATTACAGGGGATGTAATTTTGATGGCGGTGATAAAATATTACCCACCGAAAAATTCGTTGTCTCTTTGTCAAAGAATACGTTAAAATAATTGTTTTGATTAGTAGAATTTTACAGGAAACGTATTAGGAACAAGGCTTTGAATGCACTTCGTTTGAATACTATTTTAAAGAAAAATGGAACATGTAAATGCATTAAGGAATGCCAGCAAGCGTTTAATTACATAAATATGTAGTTATGTGGTAGCAAAATCCTAAACAGAGCAGATTAAACTTTAACATACTGCCTAATGACAGAGAGCAGTGACAGTGGTATGAGAGCTCACGAGTTCCAAGAGAAAAAGGACATGAAACTACAGTATATTCTGCTCACTAGGCTGGCACGCAAGTTGTATCACAGTGGAATTATTAGATGGGAAGATTTCTTGCAATAACTTTATTATTGATCTAAATACAGAACAGGAAAGGAAAATGTCATTTCTGATGCAATGTGCACATTACCATTTGGGGAATTAATATGTGGAGAGTTGGAATCAGGAAGAAACGGATTTTAGAATCATGTAAATGAAGGGAAATTAGAAAGATCTTTAAAGGCATAAGAAGAAACCAAAGCCATGATGAAAACTAGAAACTTGTTAAGAGTCTTATGAGGAAGGAAGGTGATGAAAAAGTGGGACTATATTATAAGGGAGAGTTACCTAGAATAAATAATCTGTACAGTAGTAGGTGGAAGTTATTGTGGCCAGAATAGTGCACAGAAAGTCCTATCGAGTATGCACATGAAAGCTATTGACACTGTGAAACTTTCACTTGTATTCAAAAGATCCAAGAAAATGAATATTTTTATAATGAAACCAGAAAAGTCAGAGCAATTTTGGCAATATTTGACCGACGTCACTGTCTAAGAGTCAGCAGATAACTACAAGTGCACGCATAGAATATTACTTCCAAGGAAGCAGATGAACTGGTAGGAGGGGTCGGGGGTACAGTCAAATCTTCGTTATGGTAGGTCTATTGTCAAAATTCATATCGTATAAAGAAAGAAAAGAGTAAAAGCATAATGCAAAAAACTAAAAAGAAATTATATTTCATCTGATAATGGAGATCAATTTACTTGTAGGTAGTGGAAATATATATATATATATATATATATATATATATATATATATATATATATATGTGTGTGTGTGTGTGTGTGTGTGTGTGTGTGTGTGTGTGTGTGTGTGTGTGTGTGTGTGTGTGTGTGTGTGTGTTCGTGGTAGCATATATTGAGCTGTTTTAAGATTATGTAACTCAGCTAAAATGAAGAGACATATTTATGTACACCCAGGACCTACTTAACATTCTTAACCTTATGGAATTGTAAGCTTTAAATATACACTACAAGTAAAACACATTTACATTTGATGATACCTTTTTCTCTCACTGTGTCTGTGATGAAGTTACCTTTCAATTGAAAGCAAATCAGGAATGATATTATCGTAATATACTTTCATGCACCTGAAGTGAAAACTTAGCTATGAAGGTGTGGATGTCAACATCAGAATAGTTCATGTCACTGAAAGAATCAGACACTCTCATTTCAAACTACATTTATGGAGTCAGTCTTGTCAATCCTAAGTGATCTGTAGATGCTTATGATGTAGAATTTGAACACTTTAAAAAGTATACTAAAATATCTATCAATTATTGTCATCATTTACATAGAATTATTTCACAAATACTTATTATCCTTATGTAATGTACTCATGGAATGACCTCTAGAATCATTGGAGGCTTACTTGACTAACATGTCCGTTACCTGTAAATACATTTTGTACCAAGTGTTCAATACTGTTAACACATTGACACTGAAGATCATACACCTACAAAAGTCACATAGGAATTGAACAAAGAGATTTGTAATCTTGTCCGATGACATGAAGTGTGCTATTATATGAAAACTCTGACTGTGACTGCAGTTACTGCTGATGTTGTAAAAGTTATCCTATGAATATGCGATGAAACTGTTGTCCCACTGATACACGAAGAAACTACACAACTAACTTGTTAAACTGCAATTTGTATGAGAAGGTATTTATTCTGAAAGCAAGATCGCTGTAAAGCTATGCACTGCAAATGGTAAGAACAGGCATTTATGTGAATTCTCTTTATATGGATGATGATTCAAGAAATTTCATGATGATTCTGTTCGGGAGAGTGTCAACCTTGTCATATTTGGCCTTCCTTCCTGTCCTGGCTCAATGGAAATATGGTTTACTTATTTTACAAAATAAATTAACTACATTATCATAAAGCTACACAAATATGCATGTCAGTACTTACTGGGTGTTTTATTACATGGTATGGAGAGTGTCCATCTTGAAGTGAAATATGTCGAACTGCAAATAACACATCAGCATTTCCCAAAGAGTCTGCTAAAGGTTTCTCTTATTAGTTCTCACACATACTATGTAATTCCTCCATGGACAAATGAAAGATCTGTGAAACATTCTAAACTAGGTTACAGCAGAATTATTATGCTTCTTGAGTTATATGATAGAGAAAGAAATGTAATGTTGTAACTGTTGATGTATACTTTTGTGAAAACAGCACTTACATGAGCTTATACTGGCTGAAACTGAACAGATTTATACTTTAATTTATATGTACACACATTTCATCATACGCTGAAGACGATAGGACTGATGAAGATGATATTTAGTGTAACATTATGAAATGAAGTTTATACAACAATTCTTGATTAAGATATGGAAGTTAAAATATTGGAAGTTATACACTAACACTTACCTGATATGAAGTATCACTCTTAAAGAATATTCAAAAGAATGGAACTGTTTGCACTTCATCAACAGAGACTACAACTCATACCTTTTCCTAATGACAAAACGGTTATTATAATTGTAAATACAAGGTTTTCCTGATGATGGATTATAATGGAAGTTATTCCCATGTCATGCGCATAAAAGTTGCACCATATACTAAAAACCCACCTATATTTTGAAATGGGTTCCCAATGGATCTAGTTACCTAGTTATCTCTTAAACATCGCCTCCACGCGACCCACATGCATCACCATTGTTAAAACAAAATAATTAAGTTATTAAGAATTAGCATATATGTTACAGTTTTGCTATAAACTTGTACTAATTAATAATTTGATCTACCTGAAAGCTTTGAATTTTAATTTATGTAATGTTGAAAACTGTAAAGTTTTACTCAGGCAGACATCATTTGAAATCATATAAATCATGTGTTGTGTTCTGACTAGACTGTTGGTGATGGAGACTCTGTATTGTTTTAAGGAAGGAGAAAGCATCTGAACAGAATCGAAGAGTAACGAGATTTGGTGTGATGATGTTTAATATCTCAGTTTTCACTGTGCTTATAAACCCACAGAGAAGAGAAAGGACACACAAAAAGAAATTTGTGAAAAAAGGGAAGAAATCTTTAATAATTCATGCATAAAATTTTCTCGGCTCACTTCCCACATTAAAATAAGGGTAAAATTCCGAACTTTCGATTACGTCCAGTGCTTCTTCGTCAGGAACTAAAAGTAACTGTTGTGAGCTGTCAAGGGTCCCTCTTTTATCCCCCAGAACGACAGTCGACTGGCTGGATTACTTCATGACGGCGAGTACAGAGGGGACGTCATCTATGTCCTTGGATTTTGCTTATGCTCTCTATGTAGCGTTGCTTGCAGCGCCATCTACCGCATCGAGGCGACCCAGCCTGTATGGTCTGTCTAAATTACACAAAAACAGCGCCCTATTAAGATCAATTATTAGTGCTATCGGCTCTCCTACATACAGTCTGGCAAAGTATCTAATTAAACTATTGGTACGTATAGTCAGTTGCTGTAGACATCATACTAAAGAACTAAAAAAAATATTTGTTGATATAATAAAAAATATTAGAATTGGCCCAAATGAAGTCATGGTTAGCCTTGACGTGGTCTCCCTTTCTACGAAGGTACCAGTGGAGTTTACATTGCAACTGTTGGCCAGTCATTTCTCCCTAGAAATTTTGAAATTAGTTTTCATACTTTAACGACCTCGTACTTCTTGTACAATGGAAATTATTTTGAAATGACTGGTGGAACAGCAACGGGTTCACCACTGTTACCAGCCACAGCTGACTTTCTCATAGCAGATGTAATCTACCCACTGGAAAATTACCCTCTATCACGCAATAATTAACAATGGTCAATCAAATCATCCACATTTATTTACGTTTGAAAAGTATCTGATCAGATTTCCCAGTAATATATGCGCCGACGGCTCGTCGACGCCAAGGTATTTTTCTAGTACGTTTATTCCTTGGAACAACAGAGGTACGAAAATGTATGCTCCATGGTAGTTATAGAGAGAGAGGAACAGCTTCGGAAGTATTCGTTTGAAGAGTATCGGATTGCTAAAAGAGTTTTATTTATCCTTCTTCGCGCTAAAGCGAGCTAGGAAAGAGTATAGTTTGTGCCGCTAGCGCGATAGTAAAGAGAAAGATAAACCTGCACAAGCAAATTGGAAGAGACTTGGAACCAACACCAAACGGAACATGTATGGAAATGAATCAATATAATTTTGCCTCTGAAATAAGGTTTGTGACCATTTTATTCTAGAGTGAATGACGAATGAATTCTCTGTCTGAATCATTAATGATTGTCTGGGCCCTGTAATTAATTGGGAAGTTTCAGCTGTGACGAAGAGAGCCTGCAATCTCTGAGTTTATAAATCGTCCAAAAAGGCTTCGTCCACAAATGAAATTTTAGATCTGTCGTAAACTGAACGAATTGTTCAAACGATCGATTTTCCCAACTGAATGCAGTGCTTAATAATAATAACCAATGCAAAGATCTTTTCTAGCAAGCCAGCCGCTGAATATTAAGAAGAAGGGCTCCACCAGAGATTCTACTAGGCTGATTTCAAGTAATTAATATAGTTTAAACTGTATACAGATAAAGAACATTTCTGTGTGAGAGTGAAAGAGCGATAAAGGCGACAGATACACTTCTGTACAGACAAAACATTACACCCAGTTAGCGGCAAGCTGCATTCACCACATATAGACTTTCATCATTTACAATAGTAATCAGAATTCAATTATAATGGCCAATCCGTGACAGGACACTTTTGGACGTTGTTAAAATAATTTTGTTCTCTGTTTCATGTGAACTACGACGAGACAACTTAACTTGGAAAAGAGAAGAGAAACTCGCAGGCGAATTAGTTGGATCTTCAAAGAAAAGCAGCACGCTGGGCGCAGAGAAAAGGCCAGATCTATAATTTTTTATTACAGCTTGCTAGTATTGAGGACGTAGACGTAGATTTGAATATTTACGAATTGTGTTCATGCTACATGTAGATTGGTTGAACTGCCCTAGTTGCATTTACCTGAATAAGTACTATAAGAAAGTAGCCACACAGAAGTATTATTGTGTGAAAGGAGATATATACATATTGACTGTAGAATATTTAAGTGGTTTTAACTAGGGCAATGTTTAAGATGAGTCAAGCAGAGCAGAGCAACACGCAACAGCCTTCAGCTGTGAGCACGGATGATAGTGATGTAGTAAGAAGTGTGGTAGAACCGATCGCTACAGATAGCGTAATAGAACGCCCTGTAAACACGGCTGGAGAGGTAACAGCAGGTATGCATCATGGATTAGATCCATTAGTAATTATCATGAGACAGATGCAGATGATAACCGAGAGCATGAATAATATGAAAATCGACATAAACGCGAAATTAGCCTCAGTTACTGAAGGCCAAGAAAATATGAAAATTGACATTAACGCGAAGTTAGCCTCAGTTACCGAGGGGCAAAATGATTTGAATTCGAAGTTAGCCTCAGTTACCGAGGGGCAAAATGATTTGAATTCGAAGTTAGCCTCAGTTACCGAGGGACAAAATGATTTGAATTCGAAGTTAGCCTCAGTTACTGAGGGGCAAAATGATTTGAATACGAAATTAGCCTCAGTTACTGAAGGGCAAGAAAATCTGAAAATCGACATTAACGCGAAGTTCGCCTCAGTTAATGAGGGGCAGGAAAATCTGAAAGCTGAGATTAAGCAGCAGTTACACGACAGTTTTTCCGAATTAGAGCAGCGGATAGAGGCGAAGACAAAGGAACTTAAAGATCAGGCCGAAGAGACGGAACGAAAATTAACTGCACAAATAGAATTGGTTAAGGCTCAATGTGAGGAATCTACTCACCGCGTACGTGTAGAAATGAAGGAGTATGTGGCTATTAAGATAGACACCGTACGGGAACAGGTGGAAATGGTTCCGCAATTAGTACAGAAGCAAGATGCCATGTCATGTGAAATTGCGCAACTTCCTGAATTGGCACGTACGCAGACGAACTTAAAGGAAAGTGTGGAACATCTGACAGAACGTCAGGACGTTATAGACCACCAAATTAATGTATTAACGGGTAAACTATCCGAAATCACATTAGAAAACAAAAGGCTAATGTGTGAAAACGTTGAGCAAAATGTTAAAGCAGCATTCCAGAGTCTATGCGGCAAACAGGAAGAGAATTTGTTTGCGAAAGGACTGGAGGAAGTGCGACAGCAGTTAGGTGCTGATTTTGAGCAATGGAAACAAACGATAGCAGAGTCGATACGCGTTTCACAACAAGGCTCAGAACAAATGAATACCGGCCAGCAGCAGAAGTTGCCAGCGACTATAGAGCCAGTTACTGCACATTCGCACACGATACCGACTTGTGTGAGTAACTCGAATATTAAATTGCCACGAGCTAGTTGTTCGCGTGAAGTTTTATCGGACGGAGATTACGAAAGCCTGTGCCATGCCGAAGAAAAAATGATAAAGCATCGGCAATTTCAGATTTTTAACACGGACAAAAGGGGGGTCCATCCGATTGTTTTCATCAGGAGTTTTAGAGGAGTGCTACCCAGAAATTGGTCGGAGTGGCAGAAGATCAGTTTCGTTACTGGGTATATACAAGGTTCGGGGGCGATCTGGGCCTCGGACATGACGTCTGTTTGCTCGACCTATGACGATTTTGAGAAAGCGTTTTTAGCAAAATTCTGGTCAGAAGGGGTACAGGAACGCCTAAGGCAGGAGGTGCTCTACCCAGAGCCTTTCTCTTTTTCGAAAGGAAGCCTTAGGAAGTATTTTGAGAAATATATAAATAAAACTAGATATTGGGACAGACCTATGCCTTTGCCAGATATAATAAACATACTTAAGGCAAGACTACCAACTAGTATACGGAATCAATTAATTTACGGCGATGATAAAGACTTGGAGTCGTTCCTCACGACGTTAGATCATATAGACATTATAGAAGAGAACAACCAGAAAGCCCACAACAATAGATTCCAATATAGGGAGATAGAACCTCCGCCAAATGGTAGGCAAGGGAACGCACAGAGATCGATAAATAGTGGAGAAACCCCTCAAAATATCAACAATAATACCGGCAATAGTCTTGCGAGGGGCTATCCAAGGAACAACAGGAATGGGAAACGATACAATCCCGTATGGGGGAACGAAAGGAATTTCAGACCGCAAGCATGGAACAATAACGGTAATAGAAAGTGGAACCAACCGGGGGGAATAAACTCAAATAACCAACATCAGTGGGGACGGACATCTACGAATCAACCGGTGATTACCGAAGTGACGGATGATGTCAACCACCAGGCGAATCAAAATCCAACAAACTAGTAAGGACCCACTCGTGCCCCGGAGGAGCGGTCACCAATAGGTTGAGGGGCAACAGGATATGTGTACCAATGCTAACGTACAATGATGGACGATTACTGGCAGATGAATTGACCGAGGACTTAGAACCCAAAGATGAGGATAAGGAACAGATGGCAGTAGCCGAAGTGCAAGTCATTTCGGAGACTGTACCTATAACGGCGGTTTTAGACACAGCTGCAACCACGAATGTTATTTCGGAGGCTCTATTCAACAAGATCAGAAATATAAGACGAGTACCAATTTTTCCAGTTCAAAATTGTAGAATAATAGGCGCCGTTGGGGCCAGATCGGCTAATGTAAAAGTGCAGTCACTACTTAGTGTAGAAGTAGGAAATGTAGCAATATTAAGCACATTCCTTGTTGTGAAAAATTTGGTGGTAGACTGCATTATCGGAGTCGACAGCCTACGTCAATACGGATGCAGAATAGATTTTAAAACAGGAAAAATTTGGTTAAATGTAAATAAACAAGAAATTGAGTTGGACTTGTTGAAAAAGGAAAGCCTTACCAGAAAATATGATAGTGGGATCAGCGTGCAAGTAATCAGGACTGCACAGAATTCTAAACAGCACGTAAATAATGAGGTCCAAGTCAAAGGGGATTTCGGTCAATTAGTGTATGAGAAATTAAATGAATCCGACTGCATTATTGAAGATCAGAAGCAGCAGCTCAAAGAATTATTATTAGCGTATGAAAACGTGTTTGATGAGAGGCCAGGAGTTATTAAGGGATACATATGCCATCTCTACGTTAAGCCGCATGAAACATATTGTAGAACTTTCTATCCTGTTCCCTGGAGGCTAAAGGCTCAAGTCCAAAAAGAAATAGATCGCATGTTGAAATGGGGTTTGATCGAACCCTCCACAAGCCCATACTGCTCCCCACTGTTGGTCGTGCCAAAAGCAAATGGAACTGTGAGACTGGTACTTGACGCCAGGGAAATAAATAAAATCATAATTCCAGTGAGAACACATCCGGAAAACATAGACGAACTGATACAACGGTTCCAGGATGTCCAATATTTGACAAGCATCGATTTGCGGAGTTCTTATTGGCAGGTCAAGCTGGATGAGGTATCAAGGAAATATACAGCTTTCATTTATGCCGGAAGAAGTTACCAATTTACTGTCGTTCCTTTCGGACTCAACATTAGTGCTGGAATCTTTATAGCAGCTCTAGATTATGCACTAGGCCCAGAACTAAGAAGCAGTATAACAGTATTTGTTGATGATATGCTTACTGCATCGAAGACCTGGGAGGAGCATATTACTTTACTGAGTCGGGTGTTGGACGTGTTCAAAACCATGGGAATAACTGCTAACCTACAGAAATCCCATTTTGCACTAAACAGAATCAAGTTCCTGGGGCATATAATTGACGCAAAGGGAATTTTACCAACCAAGGAGAAGCTAATTGCGATTAGTAAGTTTCCAACACCGAGAAATAGGAGGCAATTAAAAGGGTTTATGGGTCTTGCCTCATTTTTTAGAAGATTTATAACGAATCAGGCCATGAATGCAGCAGCTCTGAATAGTTTGCTAAAGAAGGATGTGCCCTGGCTATGGACATTAGAGTGTCAAGAAGCATTTGAAGAGATAAAGAAGCAATTAGGAAATGCACCGCTTTTATACCATCCCGACATGCAAGAGGAATTCTACTTGTCAACAGATTCGTCAAATGTGGGTCTTGGAGTGTGCCTTTTCCAAGTACGCAAGATAAATGGACAGCTTACCTTTTGTCCTATTGCGTTTGCTAGTCGTGTTTTGTCCAACTGTGAACGAACGTACACGACGACGGAATTAGAGGCTCTTGCGGTCGTCTGGGGATTTAAAAAATTTCATTATTATTTATATGGGTCGAAGACTATCGTATATTGCGATCACCAATCATTAACGTTTTTGCAAACGTGTAAACTGTTACACCCCAGACTGGCTAGATGGACGCTCGCTCTGCAACAATACCAGTTTAAGATCGTACATGTCTCAGGGCAGCAAAACATTATTGCGGACGCTCTATCAAGGTCACCGTTGGGTTTAACAAAAGAGATTGATGTGAATAATTCCTCGGAATTCCCTGTATTGCTGCTGCAGGAAAATCCATTTAAGACATACTACGTCAATTTGTGTGTGCATATGGCCCAGTTACAGAAAAAGGATGCTCAATGGGGAACTGTCATTCAAAGGTTACAACAGCAACCTTTAGATCAGATGGCAAACTATTACCAGCTGGTAAATGGCGTATTATTTTTCCGCTGTGGAAGGCCAAACAAAGTCCGTTGGTGTGTTTGTATACCTGAGGCACAAATAGAGAAACTTGTATGGTTCACTCATTTAACCTGGGGACATTTCGGTGCGACAAAATGTGCAGACAAGATAAGTGGGTACTGTTATTTTCCCAACATAAAGCGCAGAGTGCATGAGATCTTAAAGAGGTGCATAATCTGCAAAAAAACAAAGCCGGATTCAAAAGGGACTAAGCATCCATTATGCTCTATATTAGTACAAAAACCAAAAGAATTAATTTCGTGCGATCTGTGTGGACCGTTACCTACTTCAAGAGGTGGTGTTAAATATGTGTTGGCATTTCTCGATGTGTGTACGAAATATGTGAAGCTATACCCGATAAAGGCGGCTACAGCCAAAGTAATTGTATTAAGATTGATAAGGGATTATCTTCCACATGTTGGTACACCTAAGGCGATCATAACTGACAATGCTAAAATATTCACGGGACTCCGATGGAAGCAGACTTTGTCTCAAATCGGTGTAAAACACATACTAACATCATTTTACCACCCACAAGGCAATTTGGTTGAGAGGATTTTTAGAGAATTCAATCGATTTATGAGGACGTATTGCCATAATAAGCAAACTGCGTGGGCAAATTATGTGGAAGAGTTTGAGCAGATATACAATAATATGCCCCACTCCTCAACTGGATATACACCTTGTGAATTGATGTTCGAAACCAAAGAGGAGAACTTCTGGACTGACCATATCCCCAAAACTCAGGAAACTGAGATGCCTTGGGAAGAAAAGATAAGACAAGCTATCATAAATATGACGAAAAATGCGGATCAAAGAAAACAACGATATGACAAATTAATAAAAAGGGTACAGACATACCACGTCGGAGAGAAGGTACTAGTTAAACGACATACCAAATCATCCGTAATAAAGAAAAGTATCAAGAAATGGGAGTTACTATATACTGGACCATACATTATCCTACAAATTCCGAATCCGGGGGCTTATCTGTTAGCATATCCGGTGTCGAACAAAATAAATTTTCTCATAACGACTTAAAAAAGTATAATGAAGATTAGAAGATAGTGAGTAATGGTGTTCCGAGTGACAGAAATGAACGCTCGTAAAAAACATAACCATAAACTATGTGTGTAGTGATAGAAACCTTTAAATTGAAATAGTTAATCAGTAACATAGAGTATAGAAATAGTGACTAACTATTATTATCGAGTGTTGTAAAGAAGATAGTGGAGATAGGCTTCACCTGTGTTGGGGTGAATATAAGACTTTAGCATTGCTAATGTCATCAAGAATGATTAAGGATCTGACTGAACTTCAAGAAAATGAAATGTTTCCCGCAAATGACGCTGAATAATCTAAAGAGGTTCCGAGTGAATATTCATATATAATCTCATGTGAACGCTTAGATGTGTAAACGTGTGAAGGAATGTGTTGTGGTAGTGAATTGTGAGTGACGGTTAACGCCGCAAAGATAATTTCCCGCGCAAAACAGTTGACGTCGGCGCGAGAATTAACATCGATAGAGACGATACCGAGATGCTTTGTAAGAGACTCGCACCAAACGCGTGAATAAACTGATTCATGTTGCACTTTAAAAGGAATAGGTGTTATAATTAGAAGTTAAGAGTTTTTAATTTATTAATGAATGATTAAAGAAAGTAAATATTCATAGATTCAGTAGTAATTTAATGGTTCGTGTTCGTTTGAGAATTTTTTTTTGAAAAAATCCATTTCCATATATGAGCATGGATGAACACCGTATGAATCAGAGAGTAAATGAAAGAGGTGAATCCGCATTTCTCAATGATAATAACTTTTACATTTCAGCGCTCAAACGTAAAAATATATGTATTTAAAATAAAAGGTTTTGAGTATAGCTAAATTATATGACTTATCAAGGAAATATGGATGATGTCTTGGTACAAAATGAACTACACTTTCCATTATTCGATGATTTGAATCCAAACTCTATAGTAAGTTACATGAATCCTTTAAATTACGAAGAACAAATCAGTGATAGAAAATCTGGTAAAACTTTGGGACTTATAAGAACAAGTGGGGAGGCAAAGTAAAAAAGAGTATTCAAACGAAAAAATCGGATGATGCTTTTGGCAACATCATTAAGTAATCGTTGAATTCCGTGAAGTATGTCGTAACAAAAAGGATCCATGAAGCCATAAGGATTTTGCTTTCAAAAAGGAGAATCTTGGACGGTGCAACCTAATCAGTTCTCTTACAGGAAGAGTTTCCCTTTTGGTCATTGCTAATTCTTTTGGAATGAATGTTGCATGTGAATTCGAGTATCCCCGTTCCTTCTAATCTTCCCATTGTGGGCCGCGTAGAAGATCAACTACAGAGTGGGCCGCGTAGAAGACCGACTACAAATGTGGACGTCGGGGACATGCAAGACCCGGGGGAGTTTAGCACCGCAAGATATTGTACAAGAAGCAAGATTGTAAAGCGCGAATTCACGTTATTTATTGTAAAACGTTTTTTTTTTTTTTTTTGCTAGAGGCACAAACCACTCTTCTCCAAATTGTGATACAAATTGATCCCTGTCTTTCCTTTAGAGATGAATTTCAAAATAATTTTTGTTCTTCTATAGGCTTTCCTATCTTCTATGTACCGTAGGCTGGGGGTCTAAGCTTAAGAGGTTTTCCAAGGTTTCCCTGCTTAAGAAAGTTCCCGAATGGGTAGACCCTGACATCAGTTCATAAAAGATCATCTTCCTTGGTTGTGCACAGCAAACATAACACCTAGATGCACGTAAAAGCAATACAGCCGCGGTACCTGTCTCTTCATTTCTTCTGTCTTCAACATTTCTTTTCTTCGTCTGTCTCAAACATAATATTCTTTTTCAGTCAGATGACTGACAATCATCACTTCCGGGTTATCCACGCTAATAGATAGCTCGCGAAGTGTGTTCGGTGAATCAAAATTGAGCTCACAAACTTCGCTCGCTGCGAGGGGCATTGTAATCTACCCACTGGAAAATTACCCTCTATCACGCAATAATTAACAATGGTCAATCAAATCATCCACATTTATTTACGTTTGAAAATTATCTGATCAGATTTCCCAGTAATATATGCGCCGACGGCTCGTCGACGCCAAGGTATTTTTCTAGTACGTTTATTCCTTGGAACAACAGAGGTACGAAAATGTATGCTCCATGGTAGTTATAGAGAGAGAGAGGAACAGCTTCGGAAGTATTCGTTTGAAGAGTATCGGATTGCTAAAAGAGTTTTATTTATTCTTCTTCGCGCTAAAGCGAGCTAGGAAAGAGTATAGTTTGTGCCGCTAGCGCGATAGTAAAGAGAAAGATAAACCTGCACAAGCAAATTGGAAGAGACTTGGAACCAACACCAAACGGAACATGTATGGAAATGAATCAATATAATTTTGCCTCTGAAATAAGGTTTGTGACCATTTTATTCTAGAGTGAATGACGAATGAATTCTCTGTCTGAATCATTAATGATTGTCTGGGCCCTGTAATTAATTGGGAAGTTTCAGCTGTGACGAAGAGAGCCTGCAATCTCTGAGTTTATAAATCGTCCAAAAAGGCTTCGTCCACATCTGAAATTTTAGATCTGTCGTAAACTGAACGAATTGTTCAAACGATAGATTTTCCCAACTGAATGCAACGCTTAATAATAATAACCAATGCAAAGATCTTTTCTAGCAAGCCAGCCGCTGAATATTAAGAAGAAGGACTCCACCAGAGATTCTACTAGGCTGATTTCAAGTAATTAATATAGTTTAAACTGTATACAGATAAAGAACATTTCTGTGTGAGAGTGAAAGAGCGATAAAGGCGACAGATACACTTCTGTACAGACAAAACGTTACACCCAGTTAGCGGCAAGCTGCATTCACCACATATAGACTTTCATCATTTACAATAGTAATCTGAATTCAATTATACAGATTCTGAAGAACGAGCGTTGAACGGTGCTCCCTTCCAACCATCTTGCTTCTTCAGATATGGTGACGATACATTTTTAATCTGATAGCATGACAGTGAGACGCTGCAGCAGTTCGTCGATCATTTGAATGGTAAACATTCCAACATACAGCGTGACAAATATTGAACCATATGAAAAAACATAAGTTAGTGGCGTGCATACACTTTATTTGACATGTAAACATCACTACAGATATTCGGATTTAGGTTATGACATGATCGATATGCCTGCCATCATTCGCTATGATGTGGCGCAGAAAAATAGCAAAATTCGGCACTGCCCGCTGAAGTGTCGGAACATCGATTATGTCGATGACCTCCTGATGTTTTGAGCTCAGCAATGATGTACATCTTGTCTTTAATATAGCCCCATAAAAAATAGTCGCATGTGTTCAGATCCAAAGAATATGGCGGTCAATCGAGGCCGATGCCAATGGCCTCTGAGTACCCCAGAGCCAGAATGCGGGTGCTCCTCCAGGACATCAGAAACTCTCCTTCTTCGATGGGGTTGAGCTCCGTTTTGCATAAACCACATCCTGTCGAAATCAGGGTCACTTTGGATAATGGGGATGAAATCGTCTTCCTAAACCTTCACATATCATTTGGTAGTCAACGTGCCATCAAGTAATATCGCAACGGTTATTCCGTGACTGGACATTGCACACTACACATCACCTGTTGAGAGAGAAGGGAATTCTCGATCGGGAAATTCGGATTCTCAGTCCTCCTAATGCGCGAAGTTTGCTTGTTGCCGAGCCCATGCAAATCAAAGTGGCCGACATCAACAGGGCGCTTGGGCATGTGCATACTAATTTCCATCACGCCCCGCGACAACCGTGCAGTTTAAACATCCTAACGCTAGAAGTTATGACGATTTTATTTCATATAGTTCAATAATTGCTAACCTATACAGTGAAGGTGGAGAAGGACAGATAGTTCCTCTCTTAGATGAGTTGGTCGAACGGAAATCAGATGGACGGAGAAAGTAATGAGTCTATACACTAAGTGAATCAGTGCAAAACCAAGTGTACATAGCTTAATAATGTAAGTTATAACAAGCAATCTGACATGGATACAACAAGGCAGTGAACTCAGGACCACCGCAGCATCTAGCTATACTTGGTCCAGAACATAATGTTCTTGCAACACCTCCATCTGATGATGAGGCTGTAGTTGCTCGAAAACATGTTCATTGTTGAATAAATCGTAAAAAAGCGACTGGTTGCATATTTATTATCAGATAAACCGCCAATTTAAATGACAGTCGCAGTTTGTCATTCACAGTGGGTATACTGAAATTTATAACATTCTTTGCGAGGGTGGCAAGAGTTATGTAGGCCAGTCTATATAGACGGTTGCCGATCGTTGAGTAGATCAGCGTCACTTTAAATACAGGCATTTGGATAAACCAGCGGTGGCACAGCACAGACTGTTAAATACGCATAACATCTCCTATGAGCAGACAAGAGTACTGGCTCACGCTTGGAACTATTGGAGCTCTGTGATCAGAGAAGATGTTGAAATGACGCTTTCTGAAAACATATTCAGTAGAGACACCGGCTATGCGCTTAATAGTGCATTGAAGCGTGCGCTTGACAAGGAAAAACCACAGGGGACTACTTCCCACAGTTGACCCTGCTACGATGCACGGCGCAGGAAGCAACGCTAGATAGAGAGCGCAAGAAAAATTTATGGACGTAGAACGCGCCGCCTTTCTACTCACCATCATGACGTAATCCAGCCAGTCGGATGCCATTCTACGGTTATAAAAGAGGGAACCTAGCCAGCTAATGACTGTCATTTTTAGTCCCTGACGAAGATGATGGTAGGTATCATCCAAAGCTTGGAAATTTATTCGCATTTGAAGCAACAATTTAACTGAGAAAATTCTATGCAAGGGCTCTGCCGAAATATTATATGTGTACTGAGACTCTTCCTTCCTCACTACGCCTATGTAATAAGATTGATTAATTGTACTTGTCACCATATTGCTACACAAACAGATACAAACATCCAAATTGTTGTATAATATACAGGGTGTTACAAAAAGGTACGGCCAAACTTTCAGGAAACATTCCTCACACACAAAGAAAGAAAATATGTTATGTGGACATGTGTCCGGAAACGCTTACTTTCCATGTTAGAGCTCATTTTATTACTTCTCTTCAAATCACATTAATCATGGAATGGAAACACACAGCAACAGAACGTACCAGTGTGACTTCAATCACTTTGTTACAGGAAATGTTCAAAATGTCCTCCGTTACCGAGGATACATGCATCCACCCTCCTTCGCATGGAACCCCTGATGCGCTGATGCAGCCCTGGAGAATGGCGTATTTTATCACAGCCGTCCACAATACGAGCACGAAGAGTCTCTACATTTGGTACTGGGTTTGTGTAGACAAGAGCTTTCAAATGCCCCCATAAATGAAAGTCAAGAGGGTTGAAGTCAGGAGAGCGTGGAGGCCATGGAATTCGTCCGCCTCTACCAATCCATCGGTCAACGAATCTGTTGTTGAGAAGCGTACGAATACTTCGACTGAAATGTGCAGGAGCTCCATCGTGCATGAACCACATGTTGTGTCGTACTTGTAAAGGCACATGTTCTAGCAGCACAGGTAGAGTATCCCGTATGAAATCATGATAACGTGCTCCATTGAGCGTAGGTGGAAGCGTAGGTGACGAAACTAAAATGAGCTCTAACATGGAATTTAAGCGTTTCCGGACACATGTCCACATAACATCTTTTCTTTATTTGTGTGTGAGGAATGTTTCCTGAAAGTTTGGCCGTACCTTTTTATAACACCCTGTATATCTGTTAAAGTACATGCATTCTGAGACTTATGCACTTGGGGGAGGGGGGGTGGGGTGTAAAGTAAGTAGCATTATAGGAGAGCACTTAACAGAAACTGTAATTTCTAGCCAACTGAAGTGTGTGACAGTATCTTTCAAAGATTATGCAAAGCTATGCCATTAACTGAACACGCAAAGTAACAACGCTTATTGATTGTATTAATGGAATTCAGTAATTTGAAAATATAATTAAATGAAATATAATTAATACTCAAAATATCTAACCTCTAACTGAAAATATGTAAAAATCACTGCAAACGAATGCCAAAACTAGCACTTACGAAATTAGTACATGGAAAAGTGATTGTAATTTTTATTCAGCTCATCATAAAGACACAGGATTCATATTGGTATCAAATTCAAACCTATATTTACAATGTCGTTAAGATATATAATTGTAACATTGCTGTAGAAAGGTATTTAATGTATCCAGAATACTGGCAGAAGTAAAGCTGTGAGTACCGGGCGTGAGTCGTGCTTCGGTAGCTCAGATGGTAGAGCACTTGCCCGCGAAAGGCAAAGGTCCCGAGTTCGAGTCTCGGTCGGGCACACAGTTTTAATCTGCCAGGAAGTTTCATATCAGCGCACACTCCGCTGCAGAGTGAAAATCTCATTCTGGAAACATCCCCCAGGCTGTGGCTAAGCCATGTCTCCGCTATATCCTTTCTTTCAGGAGTGCTAGTTCTGCAAGGTTCGCAGGAGAGCTTCTGTAAAGTTTGGAAGGTAGGAGACGAGATACTGGCAGAAGTAAAGCTGTGAGTACCGGGCGTGAGTCGTGCTTCGGTAGCTCAGATGGTAGAGCACTTGCCCGCGAAAGGCAAAGGTCCCGAGTTCGAGTCTCGGTCGGGCACACAGTTTTAATCTGCCAGGAAGTTTCATATCAGCGCACACTCCGCTGCAGAGTGAAAATCTCATTCTGGAAACATCCCCCAGGCTGTGGCTAAGCCATGTCTCCGCTATATCCTTTCTTTCAGGAGTGCTAGTTCTGCAAGGTTCGCAGGAGAGCTTCTGTAAAGTTTGGAAGGTAGGAGACGAGATACTGGCAGAAGTAAAGCTGTGAGTACCGGGCGTGAGTCGTGCTTCGGTAGCTCAGATGGTAGAGCACTTGCCCGCGAAAGGCAAAGGTCCCGAGTTCGAGTCTCGGTCGGGCACACAGTTTTAATCTGCCAGGAAGTTTCATATCAGCGCACACTCCGCTGCAGAGTGAAAATCTCATTCTGGAAACATCCCCCAGGCTGTGGCTAAGCCATGTCTCCGCTATATCCTTTCTTTCAGGAGTGCTAGTTCTGCAAGGTTCGCAGGAGAGCTTCTGTAAAGTTTGGAAGGTAGGAGACGAGATACTGGCAGAAGTAAAGCTGTGAGTACCGGGCGTGAGTCGTGCTTCGGTAGCTCAGATGGTAGAGCACTTGCCCGCGAAAGGCAAAGGTCCCGAGTTCGAGTCTCGGTCGGGCACACAGTTTTAATCTGCCAGAAAGTTTCATATCAGCGCACACTCCGCTGCAGAGTGAAAATCTCATTCTGGAAACATCCCCCAGGCTGTGGCTAAGCCATGTCTCCGCTATATCCTTTCTTTCAGGAGTGCTAGTTCTGCAAGGTTCGCAGGAGAGCTTCTGTAAAGTTTGGAAGGTAGGAGACGAGATACTGGCAGAAGTAAAGCTGTGAGTACCGGGCGTGAGTCGTGCTTCGGTAGCTCAGATGGTAGAGCACTTGCCCGCGAAAGGCAAAGGTCCCGAGTTCGAGTCTCGGTCGGGCACACAGTTTTAATCTGCCAGGAAGTTTCGTATTTAATGTAATTTGGTCATATTGATCATGATATTTTGTCATGTTAATTAAATTGCAAATTTTTTGACAATTAGTTGAACCAAATTCCATACCCTGTTTTGGGAAAGTAATCAAATTTTTCTGCAAACTTCGAATTATCTGTTTAACACAATGCATGTTCTCTTGTTGTGGTTACTAAAGCACATATGAGGACCAGTGACAGCAGCTATGGCTTTGCTAGTATTGCCCCAGATCCTGTAAGATCAATGTTACATCACCTTTCTTACGCAATAAATAAGTGTTTATAAAAGAATATATCTCCTTTGGCTAGATCATTTTAATTTCATTACTTTCTATGAATAGCTCCTAAGGTAAAAAGAGCCCAGAGTTTCTTACAGATGGAGTGAAGTGATACTAACCCAAATTCGACATCTTGAAAAATCAAAAAATCAAGAAGCTAAGTCAACAGTTCCGTAACCACAAAACACGTTGTTACGTTTTAGTTTGGTTGGAGTCGCTGGGAAATTTTTAAGCAGATATTAACTTTTTTCAAGGGCGTTCCAATGATACCACTCATACTTAACATCCTCCAAGAATGTATAATTATTGGTGGAAAAAATGTCACAGTGGAGGAATGTAGTCTCAACAGTCTGACCGTTATCAGTACTGCAACAACTGCTGTTCTCATTATATGTTAATGAGCTGTTTGCTGTTCCCTCCCACTGAAACCAACACGACGTGCTGATAATGTATAGTTACCTAATTGCAAGTCCGCCTGACCTTCGAACAGCCATCCAACATTTTAACGCATATCTAACAGGAAGAAAACATAGATTTGCAACATAACTCATATAAAACGACACAATTCGAGTTTCCCACAACAAAGATCACTTTCATCTATTGCTATATGGTACAGAAACAATATTAAACTCAACACACAATAGTAATCTGTAAGAATGTGTCAGCATCGCTGCTTGCATTGCTGAAATATAGAAACGTATTTCTCTTCAGCTTAAAAAAGAAACTTGAAAAATCACTAATACTCCCAGTTCTTGAATATGATGATGCTATTCTTCAACGACTCTCATATGTGGTCTGACGCCAAAAAGAACTGGCGGTGAACACTGATGTGTAATAAATTTTCGTCGTTAGTTGATTCGACTGTATCGTATCACGAACAGTTATCATTGTTACGCGAAGTTAAACATAGCGACAATCATACCTTTTTTCCCTGCGTGGTCCCTTCAATTACTGGATGCCATCTTACTTACCTCTAAAATCACTCTGTGAAAAGGATAACAGAAATACTGGCTTTCAACGAAGCATAATCATATCTACACCACTAAATAACTCTGTCGTCTTGTCACAAACGTTTTCTGCATTAGAATCCGGACTTTGAAATGCTGTTCCTAAACATCTCAGAGGAAGTACACGCCTTGTGAACTTGAAAAGCTAGTTAATAGTCAAAGTTCTATTAAACCGATTACCTCTTCCACATACCTGCAGTTCAGTCCACTAAGAACGACACATCCCTCATCTGTCCCCTCTCCTTATCAACAGAGACCTCTATTGAAAAAGTCCTCGTTTTCTGACCGGTTACTGTCACTGCATTTTCTATGTTCTCTGACATTACTCCTCTTTCTTCTAATATTGAGCACTACTTCAATAGCGTTAAATCAACTCATATTATTGCTATTCACGATGTCTTCTATATGATTATTACTATTATTATTATTATTAATCACCAATATTATCTTTGTATCAAAAAGTCATATTAACGTAACTGGACTGTGACTACGCATATTATTTGAGAATTTCCTGTAGTAGTTTATCTGTATGGTTACTGTATGTAAGACCTTGCACGAAGGTTCTAATTAGTAAAGGTTAAATACGAAATTGGAAATAAAGTAAAAAACGTAAAACAGATTTTCTAAAATGAATTAAATAGGGAGACCTTGTGTAGCTGATATATGACAGTTAATTGCAGTTAACAATACACAAATGATGCCATAGTTATATGAGAAATACTTGAATTATTACTCCAGTTATAGAAACTAAATTTGATATAAATGGAAAATTAAGGATTATCATCACTCCAGTGTTACAGAAGACAGTTTACATGAAAAGATGTGTGCGAGTTATGTAATTCCCAACAGGCACTGAATTTTCAGTCGATGACGATTATATGATCCACGTGGAATTGTGAACTATTAAATGTGCTACACACGAAAAAAAAAATGTCGGAATACAAAATGAATAAGCAGAGCTCTGCCAAAAGTTAATCAGAACTCTAAGGAGCGAGAAAATTATTGAAACTGACAATGTATACCATCATTTTCTGCAATAACAAATCTCTGATTCAGCAAATACTGAATTGCATAAATTTATATATAATTTAAACGATCATTTGTATATTTAACGCTGTAAACCAACACACTGTCGTCGGATGCGGCTCACCTTGTTGGAATTTACTGTATATTTGAGACATCCAGAAGCAAAATGTGGTAAATCTACTCTTTCATCAAAATGAGTTGTTAGAATCATTTTCTTCCATATGCTGCTGTCTGTCGGTTACAAAACCAAGACAGCTTGTGTCTGACCTAAAACGTATCTAAAAATTGGGCTACATCTGGAAAAGTCTAGGTATCCATTTTGAGTTGCAGTGAAAACCTGAGGGAAGTCACTGCATGGTAAAATAGCAGAACTTGGTGTATCGTTAGCAAGCGCCATAACATAGAAATTTTTGAAGATGCCAAACTCGCTCTGTACATGTTATAATTTTGTCTGAGTAATGCTGCTTTCCCAGATCAAGGCTTCATGAACGTTGGCTTTGAGCCTATGTGCTGCTTCGTAAACGATAGTTTTGAGCTTATAAGCGACTGTTTCGTCAAATTGTCTCTATGACATGCCGTGAAACAAGAAACAACAGCACACCGACTGTTAACTGCCCATACTGTCGCGTTTTTCTTGGCTTGCAGATCATTTACAAAGATTTTGTTAATAAATTCTGAAGAGATCGTTATCGTTCCCTCCATAGTCATGGATGTTAATGATGGGATATGTGCACAGTGAGTTCCAAAAAGGAAAGGCCGTAAAAGATCAGCAAATCTTTCTGACTGGAAGAGAAACAAAGTAAAACGTGTTAGGGGAGAATAATTGTCAACTTCCTGTTTTGTACTATTTCAGGGCATGAAAATAATTGGAACTTCATTATCAGAAACACTGTAAACAGTAATTTACGCTGTGATGTGTCAGGTTCCTCAGGAGTTCCTTTTCAGCCACTGTTTGTTGTGGAGTTTTAATACATTGTGCTCCACTTGTAGCAAAATATTGTACTTCAAACAGCTTCACAGACTGAATTTAACATTTGGATGCAACAGAGAGGATTGCGTCTCATAACATCTACTTCAGCTTTGTGTCTTAACTATCGGCGAAAGACATTTACTATCGTTCCTTGTAAAAACTAATAGAACTGGTACTCCTACCTTCTCCTCCTCCTCCTCCTCCTCCTCCTCCTTCTTCATTGAACATTAGTGATGCAAGACTGTATGACACCTGTAACTTGTATTTTGTGTTAAATAATAATGTGGTTTGAGCTATCTCCTCTTTATTTATACAGTACGTAGCCCTGTGTGCCAGTACTAATGAAGTACATTTTGCACAATTATTGCCCTGTAAATGAGTTAGAAGCAGTCAGTTCGGTGAACAGTCATCACACACCATAAGCATGCTGTCGTCTTCCCATTTCAACATTTGGAACTCGAACAGGCAGCCTGTGTTTTTATTGAAGTCCGATTGTTATGTTCTGTTATCACGTAAAACTAACTTCTTGTCTTCACGATTAACAATAACACGGTTTCGTACAGCCAAGCTTGCTGCTGTCCAATGACGACTGCTTGCCTGAAACTAATTCTTGCATGAGAATTAAAGTAAATATACGTGAGTAAGAACCATCTTGCCAATTTTGTGATTGCATATTGTTGTGATATTGGCAGTGTGATATATCCTTTATTTGACAACATTTTTACTTTCCTGAACAAATTTAAAATACCAAATGCCATACTTGGGATGGAATGTGATACATTACACTGTCGAACGTTTTCCGGGATGATTTTACGTTAACTTTGTGTCATTAACTTATTACATATTGTTTTTCTGCGTTTGTGAATGGAAACCGTAAAATACTGACGACTACAGACAGGAGTCTTTACTATGCAAAATATTACGTAAGAGGAACATTAGCTATTTCCCTCGCCTAGGTGAAGGTCTGTCATAAATAGTGCCAGTCGAATAAGTAGTTTATGGCGCATTTTTTGTTCAAGGTTTGAAGATTTTAATTTATTGGTAACTAACTGCAGTATTCACGAAGTTAGGGTGCACAAGGTACGTAGCTTTATTTAGAGAGGATGCAGCATGGCATAGTGCTGTTACGTTGTTTCAACAATCTTCTTACTGAAACATTCACATTTCTGCGTTATTTTTATTTTTGTGCTGTCATTAAACTAAAATACGTAATCTATTCAGACAATCTCAGCTATCTCTCTGTTATAGCAAAGAGGGAAAAATCTATAAAATAGAATCCTGGAAACATAATGAAATACGATCTTACGCCAAAGTAAGTAAATCTTCAGACACGGCTATGATAAGCATTGACGCTTTAGCCCATGAAATGGAGTCACAGGCTGAGAGTGAAGTCGTTGTTCCACCAACTATTCATACTCAAGACCTATTTACAACATTATATCGAAATTTAGAGGCAATATGAAAACAAGTTTTAAACACTTACCATTACAGCAAGATAAAATTTTGTCTAAGGTATCAAAATTTTTCACCGCAGCTGGATGCTGTAACAACTGTAATTTCTGGACCAAAATTCCCACTCCAGGGCATTTATGAGGCCATATGAAAATTAAAGAAACTTATATAAAGAAATTGTCCAGAAGCTAAGTACGAATGTAGGTAAATTCACTACTGAAAAATAAGTGAAGTTAGTGGAACATGTTGACACACAAAGGGGAAGTTATTCACAGGATTTTTCAAGTGAATTTCAGGTAAGGACACTAATACCAGTGAAAAGTTAAATTAACAATTACAACATGTTATACAACAGTCTGTTACTGTTGTATTACCTGAGACAGATACTACAAAGGAATCATTTAAATTATAGTTAATTAAAATAAAAGCTACTTTTAGTAAAGATTAGCCAGAATGACAAGACAATGTCAAGTTTCTGATTATTAATACGCAGCAGGAATCGTCTGCTGTCAAAGAAATGTCTCATGACATGCTGTCCTGTATTACTAGGCCAAATGGTGACTATATCTGTCAAGCATCATATGAGGAAATGCGTAGAGATTAAATAGATCGTGTTACACCGTACTGAAACACTAAAGTACCGTTTGTCGTACCCACTGTGCTATGCCACTTTCATTTATAAAACGCGACTCTAATCTGTACCCATTGTGCTATGCCAGTTTCATTTATAAAACGCAACTCTAATCTGTGTACTAACTATAGTCCTGTATTGAAGACTAGACACACCTCGTCCCAATGTAAATATAATTCTTTAAATATTAGTCCAAGATGTTTGAGGGACTGCGCACAAACTACGCATCTGACTAAAACAGAAATACACGGGTTACATGCCCTTACTACATTGTGCACACTGTCAGAACTACACTCGTCGATAGTGTTGCAATGCGTTAAAGTGATGAAGGGTCAACACACTTTAGTATCGGTAGTTACCGTTATGGTAATTAGGGTATAATTAAATCTTGAGTACACTGCACGTTATCGGAAACCTAAATACGCTCGTTCAATGAGCCGCAACATGGGTTGCTATTGACAACAGTTCAACAAAAATGCTTCAAATGGCTCTGAGCACTATGGGACCCAACTGCTGTGGTCATAAGTCCCCTAGAACTTAGAACTACTTAAACCTAACTAACCTAAGGACATCACACACATCCATGCCCGAGGCAGGATTCGAACCTGCGACCGTAGCAGTCGCACGGTTCCGGACTGCGCGCCTAGAACCGCGAGACCACCGCGGCAGGCAACCGTTCAACAATTGTCAGTAAAATTTCGAACGTTACAATTCATAACTTGCGCCGGTTATGGCTTTATTAGTAGTTATTTAAATGATTAAGAACTCTTACTGACATCAAACAACTTTAAAATACGAAATAACTATAGCTGTCGCTGGTTATGTACGTTATTCACGCTAAGGATCGGTATAGTCTACCATGCGAAGATCTTTCGCTCACTTCTATAAAACAAAATCACTTAAAAACGCGTAGTAATATTTACCGTGACCAAAGTTTCACTTACCTTCACTAAATGTCTACTTCTTACATCCTTGTTGAGTTAAATTTAATAAATCGTTTCTTAGTACTATAATTCGGAACGTAGCAACCAAAGTTATAGTTTCACTGCAGACCAGCATATAGTGATAGCTATCTCTGCGATACTATCAGTTCTCTTACGATCTGTAAACGTTATTTCTTGTTGTGCGTTTTCCTTATTACTTTCGCTTTAATTTTGGAATAACCGTTAAGTAATAAAGGAGTTAACAACTTGGCCTTTTCTTTAATGAATTATAATTAAGTCATATTTTTCCCTAGTAACCGATTTTTAAATCGTAATAAAATCTCAGTATGGCATTGATTCTTTGACTCTATTTCTTTGACCTGGAATAACCGATTAGCTTAGCAAGACTGCCTTGTACCTACTTTACATCAATGTAGCTCTTTGTTAATTAAGTCACTTGCGTGTCCTTCAGCGGGGGTTCAATCCGTTCCACTGTAGAATTAGACTCCGAACTCAGAATTTAGTTTAACTTGTCTTTATTAGGGTCAAATTATTATCTGACATACATCTTCCACGTGAACGAGTGACATTCAAAAATCTAAACCCCACAAAAATCAGTATAGAAAAGACAAAACAATAACGCAAACAAAAGTCTTATGTGCCACCACCACTTTCGTACTAACTTTACTAGAGCACTCGAGGCTCATCCACTTCAGATGTTGGCAATCGCGTTCCCTCTAACAGTTGCTAAAATAAATTTGCCACTCGTCACCGTGCCAAGCAATGGAACTGAATATCGTAGAATAACGATAATTGGTCCCACTAGGGTACGAAATCTATTTCCCAATATTAGTGTCACGAATTTTACGGGCAAAAAAAAGTGTGCCCTCTTTTGCATAAGCCTTGCCGATCCTTATTGCTGGCTTTATAAAAAAATACCAACTGAGACTTAAGCCCAAAGATACACAAAATCACAATTATTACGCCTGTAACCCCGTAGTAAGTACTCAAATTATACACTAAAATAAACCGCTCAACACTCAGCTACCTTAGAGTGGGCGTCCAGAATCACACAATACCACAACCTCTCAACTACCTTAGAGCGTGCGTGACTACAGCATCTGCTAACTTAAGCCGCAACGACTTCTAGAGTCTTGTACCAGGAATACCACTAATCGCACTGTAAGTCTAGTCCAGTGAGTGAAAAACACCTTCAAACATTAACTTTTCCTTCCTACAACACGTGAACACTAATAAAGTTTATCCATGCTATTGCAGAGTCAGTTAATCAATACCTCCACATATCTGATGGTAGCAATAATCTCTTGTGCCCTACGACCCAACATAAACTAAAGTAAATTAGTTCAACGTAACCTACTTTCTCTCGCAGAACAATATACATTGAAGCAAATACACAGCTACACACGTCTTGCAACACCGACCGAATACTACGAACTCAATAATTCAATACATCTTGACGATATCCTCACCCAATTTATTAGCCACGATCCCACCTAGATCTGCGGTCTATTGTCTTTCTCGGTGACTATCAGACATGATAATTAATTAGAGGTTGCACGTACCGGTTCTAGTGTAGGCTTTTCTAACAAAATTCAAATCAGAACTGAACTTCTAAATCCCAAAGCAATAGGGGAATCAATTCAGACAATCACTTCACATTTCCACTACTTCTAACATTTAAATGTAAGTTATGCGGTTCTCGTTGGATAGCGGCCAGCTGCCGGCCGCGCAAAGAGACTCTTTGTCGCAACTTGCTCCTTCTACCAAGCACGGTCCAAACCTCGCTTTTCTACAATATTTGCACACATAGAGACGTTAGTTACAGGACATGTATGCCTTTATAGCCATTCGTCACGTATTTGAGACTTGTCAACCGCTAAGTTAATTTGCTGAAGCGAATCAAACTCCGCGATGGCATTCAAAAACTTTTGTCGCGTCACACCACTAAGAAAAATATTCATCCCGTTGTGTTGATAAAATCTTTTCGGGGAATATTGCCTATCACTTGACCAGAATCAACAGAAGATACATTTCACTAATAGAATGGCTGTAAGCTGTCCAACCTATGAGCAATTTGAGAAACTGCTCTTGTCAAAGAATTCGTCAAATCACATACAAGAAAGACACGGTAACGAAGTGTTAGCCCAGAACCATTCCGTAGTAGACAAGCCAGCCTTCGAAATTAGTCTTAAACGTTTTTAAATAAAACTATATATTTCGATGATCCTATTTCGTACAAATATGTGTTGCGAATGCCTGTGGACATAAAAGTTAATCCATGTTCCAGTGACAAACTTAGAGAGCACTTCATGTCCATACCGGATTCTTTTGATTTAATACATGTCGATTCGAAGGTAAATAACGCCAATAATAATGATGGTGTTGGTCAGTCTATTCTGACCTGCAGAAAGTCTTACAAATGTTCAAATGTGTGTGAATTCCTAAGGTACCAAACTGCTGAGGTCATTGGACCCTAGACTTATACACTACTTAACCTAACTTACGCCAAGGACAACACTCACATTCCCGTGCCCGAGGGACGACTCGAACCTCCGGCAAGGGGGGCCGCACAATTCGTGACACGACGCAAGTAACCACGCGGCCACTCTGCGCGGCTATAAAGTCCTACATCACGGCAGATCACACGTCTGTCGTGTTCATTTAGTGGCACAGCTGGCGGTGTCTCTTCTGGATAATACTCACCATTCTAACTGATCTTCGTTGATCCATCATGGACCGTGGGATGACGGCTGGCATGTAGTTCTTGATGCAATAATTTACCAACAGCCGTATGTATTGTAGAAATTTATTTTATTTTATGAACTTCTATGTGCTACCAGTACATTGATGCCACCTTCAGGCCCGACTCGTCATAGTCGTAAAATCGCTATACACGGAAGGAGCCATGAATCCATGGCTCCGTGAATCAAATCGTCCTGCAACAGCTCTTGGCGGCCAGGCGACACAGACATATATGCGTGTGTATACGAGTGGGGAACTTCACAGCATACGATAGGGTGCTCTAAAGTTCCCAGTACAATCCACACAAACTTCTGGGCTTCGTATATGGGATTGAGAATATACTATTTTGAATTGGAATCCATTTCCGGCAACATACCGTTTCTATGATACAACCATTTGAAAACATGTGGGTAACGTGATCACTTTTAAAAGTAATTTGTTAGGTGTGACCCATTAAATTACTTGTTTTACAATTCAATTCGTTAACAACCAAATAAAGAAATGGAAACTTATTCACTTTTCACAAACATTTCAAATTTGAATTTGGAAGTGCGGCGTCTGCTTTGAACCCTACAACGCGCCTGCTGACGGTGGAAGCCGAAGCCGTTTGCGTGATTGTGACGAAGAGGGTATGTGATGAAGTCGGACATTGTGGATAACGATCTTGACAAATGCGGCGAGCAGCTCTTCCATTACTGGGCGCTTCGCCTTACAGAAGGATAATATCGGTGTGCTCAATCATGTTGCCCTAACACTCACACGAGAGTGAATGAGGCTCGAACCTCGTACGACAGCCGATCCAACGTAAGCACCGCCCACCATAATTACCCTGTTGCATACCTACATGTTTTCAAACGGCTGTAGCACGAAAGTGGTACGTTTCCGGACGTGGGTTCCAATTCAAAATATTGCCTACTAGTCACCTCTATAAGCCCTAGAAGTTTGTAAGGGGAACTTTGGAGAACCCTGCATATACAATGAAAACTTAAGCTGAAAAAATCTTATAGTACACTCGCTAAAACGTTTAGGTCTAGTTACTTTTGCTCTCAAAATAATTGCTAATTTTGGAGTTATACATATCACTATGTTGACATATTTTCCATATTTTTATTCACTATTACCTGATGGAATAATAGTGTGGGGTAACTCATCGCTTAGGCAAAAATTATTCATTGCGCAAACAAAAGTAATTAACACGACTTTGAAGTGCCTCTGTTGTTAAGGACAACAAAACGAAGTTCCTTGGGAAGAAACACTGCATCGTTCTTCTTAACAACACAGACAATACAAAACTGCATTTATCCGCCGATATCACACAATGACTTTCCATTAAAATTTCCTCACATGTACGGGAATCACATAATGTGTGTACGAGTACACGTTGTGACGCAGGAACGACGACATTGGGAATTGTGGGTCTGGCCGGGAGTAGTGCACGGATAGCCATAGCGATTAAGTTGACCCCTAGCGTGAAGCTGGAAATCCGGGTTCGAGTCCTGGTCTGCCACAAATGTTCCAGTGCCTTCCTTCCCTTTTGCCACTGTGCTGAAGTCACATACGTCTGCCTTGCAGGTATCTTTTAAAGCAGGTGTGAATATTAACCATAGCCTCAAAGTATATTCATTTACTTATAAAATTTTTATCAACAATTATTCTAAGATTGATAGTAACAGAGATATTCAGATGTACAACACTGAAAGGAAAAATGGTCTGCATTACCCTTTAACGGATTCAACTTTGCCACAGCAAGTGTGAAATATGCATCTACGCTGTTGAGCCAAAACATTGTGACCACTTGCTAATTAGCTTGTTTTCCTGTTTTGGGAACGAAATACATTACTGACTCAGCGTATCTGGGATCTGACAGTTTGTTGTAAGTTTTGTGAAAGTATGTGGCATTAGATGTCGACGCACTGATCATGTTGCTCTCGTAAATAACTGACCGCTGATTTTCGTTCGAGGTGATGGCGCCCAATAGCAACCTAGATGTGTTCCTTAGCATTTACAAGTACAGCAGACGAATTTCGGCGCTGTTCTTGAAGCGACTGAGACACGTTTCTGGCTCCGAGACTCGGACAGTTATACAGCTGGAAGATGACATCGCCGCATGAAGGGATGCAGATGGTTTGCAGCTCTCAAAATATCATCGATTACTACCACAGGTCCCATGCAAGCGCAGGAGAATGTTTCCCATAAAATAATACTGATCTCACCAGTCTGTGTCCGTGGCGCGTGTACATTTCAAGCCGTCATCCACCTTCACGGCGGCGCTTCTGGAAACGATCACCGACCTAATGTTGCAAAAATGTGATTCACTCGAAGAGCCGACATGTTTCCATTGATCGACGGTCGAATACAGATGGTCCGTACCCACTGCAGACGTAACTGATAATGTCGATGGATCAAAATGTGAACACGTAGAGGTGGTCTGCTGCGAAGCTCCATGTTCGACAATGCATAATAAACGGTGTGCTCTGAAACAATTGTGAGTGCCCCAGCGTTGTGTTCTCTCGGAGGACATGACACAGAACACCATCTGTCCTACTTTACAAGCAGACAAGCCTCCGAACCCCACGTTCTGTAAGGAGTCGTTGACGTCCAGTCATTTTTCGCTTAGTGGTAGTTTCAGTGTCCTTCTACGTGTCTCCGTAGATTCTCATGACAGTAGAATTTGAACATTCGCCCAGCTTCGCCGTTTTCGAGGTACTTGTTCAAAGCCTCTGGGTAATAATGATCTTCTCTTTGTCAAAGTCGCTTGTCTGAATCGGTTTTCCCATTTGCAGGCCATATCATCGGTGATTCCCCGTCCATGTCTGCTCCTCTCATTTGCTTTTGCTACCGCATCACGTGCCTGCAACGCTACCAGGCGGCATCCAACTTCGCAGTAGACGATGGTCGTAATGTTTTGGCTTTTCACTGTATAAACTCGTTAACAAACTTCCCATGTAAATAAAGTATCTGACAAATAGCAAAAGTGTTCTAAAATTTAAATTACACTGGTTTCTGCTTAACAGCTCTTTCTGTTCCACAGACGAAATCTTGAGTAGAGACAATTAGTCATTAAACAACGGTAAATGGCCTTCATCAAGACATACATGCAGCTATTTTTAACACGTTCCACTGAATAAAGTTTATTGTGAATTTTATCTTTGGAGGAATTGCCTACCGCTAGTTGTAGTGTATCTGATTGAGTGGGTCTCACTGTTTGTCGGTAGCGCCTCGAGCAAATACAGTGAAACTAAGTACACAGAAGTATGATTTACTAGCACGGGATTACTAATGTACAAGTGAGATACTCCTTGTTCTCTCATTTGTCGAGGTAGGAATACACCTAAGCCTGGCTTCCGAATTTTGGAGCAATTTCAACCATATTTTGTAAATATAATACCTACTACGTCCGATAATGCTCTGTTGGAATTAGACACCCATAGTACCCTCTGGCATGGGTATGTGTGAAGAATACAACGAAACTGGTTCGCATTTCGTGAATCCGGATTAACGTCAGCTATTTGCAACACATGAAAATTTTTGCTCGGATATGCGAAGTGGTTAAGGCGACCGCTCACGATAAGTGGGTAATCCGGGTACGAATCTCAGTCCGGCACAAATTTACATGTGTCGTAAGCAGCTGAGTTGTCTGTTCTTTTAGACATGCATGAATGTCTGAGGGACATTGTAATGTGAAGATACAGACAGCGCATAAACACAGATATTATAACTGTCAAGAGTTTGAATAATGATGGCAATAGAACGTTTTTAATGACGGACATAGTTTTCAGGGTTGCTGGACTGGTTGGTGACAATCCTATCGACATTCAACCACTGACCGCGGGGGTGGTGGTATAAAGGTGTGAAATGTATGGCCGTCTCGCTTTAGTTATATATGTGTGCGGTGTCTGTTCTTTCAGAGATGTCCTAAAGAATGGGCACCATTTTGATCCGGCAGCCACTACGAACTAAGACACAAAGGAATTACAGGTATTAGCTGTGAGCAGGCGTTGATTTACATCAAGGGGGAAAGTTGAATAAATATGGAACGCTTCGTGCAATGTATACCACACAAGGGACATAACTATCTTAATCAATGAAAAAAAAACCGCTGCAGGACCACATCAATCCGATACACATGGACATCGTAGAAACTGTCACCGTTTATTAGGATACTTGTGACTTGCTGTTCACGAAAAAAGATACTAGCCAAATTACCAGGTATAGTCAGTGGATATAAACCTATCGGAACTGCAATAGATACCGATATCATCACTTCCCCAGCAGTGTTCCGACAGTGGCAAACTGCTCTTTCCTGACAGTATTCTTTTGAGAGACAATGGAATTGGAGGCACAGGCTGCGAGCGGGCTTAGATGCGTTAACCAGTGCCCCATTCAGACAAAGTAGTCAGTACGTCTGCCTAGTAAGCAAGAGACCCGGGCTCGAATCATAGCCTGGCATAAACTTTCAACTTTCCCCGTTGAGATAAATCAACGCCCATCCGCAGTCAATGTCTGTAGTTCATTTTGGAAGTGTCCAAAAGAACAGGCACCGGTTGACCAAAGTGGGATCTCTAATTACACTCCTACAAAACCATGATCCACCAGATTTTGCAATTGACACGGTAAAGTAGAAAATGAATTACATGCTTCAACCTTAATGGAGCACAATAAATTTTCATGACTTTTAAATGCAAGCAATTATTTATTCTGACAGCCTCTGTGCTCTTGTAACAAAAATCCAGTCGGCCTGAAGCTAACATTCACGATCTTTCTTTTTTAAACGACGGTTTTACCTGGTAGACCATTTTTTCCAGGGGATTGTGCGCTGAAGACTGTAGGTTATACACATGTTTACAATCATATTCTTAGGCTTAATTAACGAGAAACGTTTCCCAATGGGTTTTCAAATAACGATTTCAGTTTCGTTTAATTAAAGCAACCTGCATCCATGCCTAGCAACGAAGAGAATTTTGGCGGGGCACTGTGTGTTTGTTTGTGTGTGTGTGTGTGTGTGTGTATGTGTATGATAATGATACTGTCACAACAGTGCTTCCCTTCGCACTAAAACTGAGGATCAACTGTTAATAGGAATTACGGCGGTAACTGATGAAAATAAAATGTTAGTTTTCAGCTTCATGCAGTGACTTCAGAGTCGATAGGAAGAAGGGCTGTACTTACTTCAAGATCAATGTTAAATACCGGCTGCTGTCATCACTAGTTATACGCGCATTGGAATGATGGGAACGAACAAAAGCGACCCTCAATTGCCGCAGTGAAGTAGTATAGTAAAAGCCTGCACAAAGGAGGTCGATAGGGAGCTGAAAATCTCCTTGTTCCGATTATCTCCACGATTCAGGGAAATAGCCATACCAGGAATAAGAAAACTACTGACAACAATGACTGCAGGAAAGGGGCCTTCGGTATGGTTCGGTCCAGTGTAGTGCAGTCCAGTGCAGTTGTACGGCCAGAAGAATTTTTAAACGAAGCGTTTAACTTTCCTCTGTCTTACCTGGCCCTGTCAGGTGTCTTCCTGGTGCCGTCATGTTATTTTGTGTCTGGCGACGTTGGTGACAGAGGATGGGCGGGTGCGCTTGCTGTGGATTTGTCTGGAGCCACAGAAAACATACAGGGTGACAACAATTGAAATATATGAAACAAAATCGTCATAACTTCGGAACAGCATGCGTTAGGACGTTCAAATTGCACGGTTAGCCGCTTGCATGACGTGATTTAGTACACGTAAGCGCACACGCCTTCTTGCTGAAGCCCCGTTTCATTTGGATGGGTTCGTAGATAAGCAAAATTGGTGGATTTGGGGGACTGAGAATCCGCATTTCGCGATCGAGAAGCTTCTTCACCGTCACCGGATGACTCTGTCGTGTGCAGTGTCCGGTCACAGAGTAATCGGTGAAATATTCCTTGATGGCACGGCGACTACCATACGGTACATGAAGGTTTTGGAAGATGATTTCATTCCCATTATCCAAAATGATCCTGATATCAGAATATGTGGTTCATGAAAGACGGATCTTGACCCCATCGAAGTAGGAGAGTGTTTGACGTCCTGGAGGAACACTTTGGGGTACCCAGGGGATCTGAACACATGCGACTCTTTTTTATGGGGATATATTTAAAAAAAAAGTGTACAGTGGTAATCTCAACACCATTTCTGAGTTGAAAATAGCCATTCAGGAGGTCAGCGACAGCATCGACTTTCCAACACCTGAGCAGGTCATGCAGAATTTCGCTATTCGTCTGCGCTACATCATCGCCAATGATGGCAGGCATATCGAACATGTCATACCTAAATTCGAATATCTGTAGTGACGTTTACATGTTGAATAAATTGTGTGCATGCCGTAGTATGTAATTAATTTACATTTTTTTCGTATAGTTCAATAACTGTCACCCCGTAAATCAGGAAACCGTCGTCCTCCGGAATGAAATTTCAGAATGTAAGCCACTGCGCCAACCAGCTCGGTATCTTCTACGAGGAAAGGGTGTACAAGTTTGATGCACGCTGTTACAAGTGTTTACACAATGGCGAGAGTTATGTAGAAGGATTGATTAACATTTGTAACTTTTACCAGTTTTTCTTCCACATTACTAAATTTGATTTCATTGCCGGCCGTTGTGGCCAAGCGGTTCTAGGCGCGTCAGTCCGGAACCGCGCTGCTGCTATGCTCGTAGGTTCGATTCCTACCTCGGGCATGGATGGGTGTGCTGTCCTTAGATTAGTTAGGTTTAAGTAGTTCTAAGTCTAGGGGACATTTTTTTTGCTTTTATTACGAAACTGAACTACTTTCTGGATGCACACTATCTGTCAGATAGTGTGGCCCGAACAGCATCACATTTGTCGTGGATAAATGTACATACGTGTAAGGAGCAATCAGAAACTTTCCGTTCGAAGGCCTCACAGTCCAGAACCAGTACGGCGTTCAGGGAAAATCGCCGTGAGCATTGAGGTAATCAGCCCACCGACATACCACATTAAATAAAATTACAATGCAATAAACACCATTAGCTGCTTACAGGCGTTTACAAGTATCAACGGGGACAGTTGAAAATGTGTGCCCTGACCGGGATCTCCTGTTTACAAGGCAGATGATCTATCCGACTGAGGCCTAAAGGACACAGAGGATAGTGCGACGGCAGGGACTTATCTCTGGCACGCTCCCCGTGAGACCCACATTTCCAGCTTACTGTCCACATACTACATTTGTAGTGGTGCCCCTGCCCACTATACTCAACACTCGCTGCCGTCAGGTTACCGATTCCCGTAAGAGTTTGAGCAATGTGAGTACATTGGTACTGCAGAAGATCATTGGCCGGTAAGCCTTATCTATATGAAGGTGGCTTCCGGTCTTTAGGATATATAGATAAGTGTCACCGGCCAACGATCTTCTTCAGTAGGGATGAACTCACATTACTCGAACTCTTACGGGAATCAGTAGATTGACTGTCGCGAGTAATGAGTATAGTGGGCAGGGGCACTACATATGTAGTGTGTGGACAGTAAGTGGGAAATGTGGGTCTCACGGGGAGCGTGCCAGAGATAAGTGCCTGCAGTCGCACTATCCTCTGTGTCCTCTAAGGCTGATTAGGGGAACGTGTCTGCTATGCAAGTAGGAGATCTCGGGTTCGACTTCTGGTCAGGGCACACATTTTCAACTGTCCCCGTTGATATTTATCAACACCTCTAAGCTACTAATGGTCTGGATTTCATTGTGATTTCATTCTTTGAGAGCTGTAAGATCAACAATGGTATCTGTTCTATCGGACATATACCGTTAAATGTCTGCTCGCTTAGCCGAGTGTTCGGTCAGAGAGCTTCATGCTGTCTGTAGTAAAAAAAAAAAAAAAAAAAAAAAAAAAAAAAAAAAAAAAAACCACCTGAGTCAAGGTATCAGCACCGATCATCAACGGGTGTCACGTGACGCCCGCTACGACCAAACACAACGAACAATCAGGAACAGAATACAAGAAAAGGAAGTGGTTGGAGATATTTCTCCGCCCGTGGACTGGGTGTTGTGTTGTGTTGTCCTCATCATCACCGGGGCGCAAGTCGCCCATTGTGGCGTCCCATGAAATAAGTCTCGCAACCCGGCCACAGAAATTCCCCGGTTGGTGCCTCAGGCCAATAATACCACACGATCATTTCATATTGTTCAGGTTAAAGATACCCGTTTCATAAAACAGCACGTCCCGGTGTGTGAGGAGGTCCGTAACTGCCAGCTGCGCGTCCTCGTCCGACAGTAATCGTCGATCCTAGAAGGCCATCTTTAAGGGACCAAAGGCGTGATGATCACAAGGGGAGGGATCGGGACTATGAGATGATCGTTGAGAGTGTTTCTCACCTGAAATGAGGCTGGCGTCTTGTGTCGTATCGCGACCAGCGCGTAGCTTAGAATATCTTTCCACAACCGTGGTTTTAAACAGACATGCTCCCCAATACATGTTCATCACTGTCCGATGTATGTCTACCGGTATTTGTTCTTCGGCAGTCATAAAAAGAATAACAACACGTTTGTCCTGTTTGGACGCATTTGGTAATGTCGCAATAGTTCACGTTTCTGCGTTTACCGCACGCGCGTAGAAAAATCTCGAATGTCACACTAATCCCTTGCCTACATGGTGATAATAAACCTGCATCGGAATGGCCCTACGTTGCATATATTCTGCAGCAACTTCCTCAAGCGGGAACTTTTTCATCGCCCCTTACACACACATCAAAAAAAGTTTTGCATCATCCCGGTTCCCAGAACTAATGAAGATTGACGTTGCCTGTGGATATTATATCACAAACACAGTCCCTTTGACTGTTCTTTCATGTCATTAATCCCGCCCGAAGATGTAAACAACCGTGCATGAGCAGCGCGTATTAGACGGAAGGGGTCCGACAGCTGATCAGTTCCAATCATTCCACCGGGAAGGAGGTACACAGCTCGTGTTGTCTGTAGTTCAACCATGCTTAGATGGGCAATACGGCTGTTCGATCGCGTCCGCATTGTTACTTTGGACCAGAAAGGGCTCTCAACAAGGGAAGTGTCCAGGCGTCTCGGAGTGAACCAAAGCGATATTGTTCGGACATGGAGCAGATAAAGAGAGGCAGGAACCGTCGATGACATGCGTCGCTCAGGCCGGCCAAGGACTACTACTGCAGTGGATGACCGATACCTACGGACCATGGCTCGGAGGTACTCTGACAGCAACGCCACCATGTTGAATAATGCTTTTCGTGCAGCCACAGGACGTCGTGTTATGACTCAAACTGTGCGCAATAGGCTGCATGATGCGCAGCTTCACTCCCGACGTTCATGGCAAGGTTCATCTTTGCAACAACGATACCCTGCAGCGCAGTGGAGATGGGCCCAACAACATGACGAATGTACCGCCCATGAATTGAGTCACATTCTCTTCAACGATGATTGTCGCATATGCCTTCAACCAGACAATCGTCAGAGACGTGTTTGGAGGCAGCCGGGTCATGATGAACGCACTGCCCAGCGAGTACAGCAAGGTGGAGGTTCCCTGCTGTTTTGGGTTGGCATTATGAGGGGCCGACGTATGCCGCTGGGTGGTCATGGAAGGCGCCGTAACGGCTGTACGATACGTGAATGCCATCCTCCGACCGATAAAGCAACCATATCGGCAGCATATTTGCGAGGCATTCATCTTCATGGACGACAATTCGTGCCCCCCATCGAGCACATCTTATGAATGATTTCCTTCACGACAAAGACATCGCTCGACTAGAGTGGCCAGCATGTTCTCCAGCCATGAACCCTATCGAACATGCCTGGTATAGATCGAAAAGGGCTGTTTATGGACGGCGTGACTCACCATCCACTCTGAGGGATCTACGCCGAATCGCCGTTGAAGAATGGGACAATCTGGACCAACAGTCCCTTGATGAACTTGTGGACAGTATGCCACGACGAATACAGGCATTCATCAAGGCAAGAGGACGTGCAACCGGATATTAGAGGTACCGGTGTGTACAGCAATCTCGACCACCACCTCTGAAGGTCTCGCTGTATGGTGATACAACATGCAATATATGGTTTTTATGAGCAATAAAAATGGCGGAAATTATGTTTATGTCGATCTCCTTTCCAATTTTCTGTACAGGTTCCGGAACTCTCGGAACCGAGGTGACGCAAAACGTTTCTTGATTAATGTATTACAGGATGCCTTAAAAGATTCATCCGACTTTACCATAATATGTGTTCTACTTGGATTAGGAGAGAAATTTCCGATTAATTTTGTCTTAAGCATCGTAACGAAAATTACTTTGTAGTCATTTGTAAGATGCCTGTTCACGTGATTTAGGTAGTGAATCTCTGGAACATGGAGCTCACTCGTAGCTATATTACCTAATTAGCTCCGACACGAGATGACGTTAACACAGGATATAAAGGTGTTTTGCGTGCTCCGTTTCTACAGGCGGTATTCAGTTACACTTGTACTGCGTGATTTGTCGTGGAGAGTACGGCACTGGAAGGATGGATGGACCGTGAGGGGCGTCCAACTGCCACACGGCACCACTGATCTCCCAGGTACCCAAACCTCACTATATTGCATTTTTTTGTGTGGATTTGCCTAAGAATCCACGAATACGCCTCTCTTCCACAATAATGACGCTGTGTTTGATGTATTTGAGACAGTATCTCACAAAGCTTTTGTGCCATTCAATCAATTTCAACATGTGCACCTTTGGTGGCATGCGTAAGAGACAGTCTGCATTAAAGCTCTATCCACATTCACCGCAACATATCTGGATGAACTGTGTCAATCGCAACAACGATTCTGTTCTTTAAATCTTCCGCGTGGTTGACAGGTGTTTGGTAGACTGTGAAACGTCCCCTTAGAGAAATTATAAATGACTGTGCTTAAACTGACACACAATATTTTTGGAGCAACGCAATCTGACTTTCAAAAATCCCTACAAAAGAATGGTTCTGACTAACAATACCCAATACCCTTTATGAATCACTTGCCTCACAAAGATCTTCGTTACTCGAACTACTGCAATACAGCGAGCGCCAACACTGCCAGCTAAATAAAAGATTCTAACTACTGAAGGCACTAACTACTGATAGGCATAGTTAGCAAATAAGATTTTGATAGAGAACAAACAATGTATTTACCTTAATAGTGTTCAAAAGTCATTATATATATATATATATATATATATATATATATATATATATATATATATATATATATTATTATTAGCGAATGTCCCCATGGGAGAACGATAAGCAGGTGATTAACATTTCTTAATGTTCTTCTTATTTTCCCGGTATTTCTTCATTGCCTCCCCAAAGGCCTTCTTCCTTTCTTCGGTCCACTTTGGTCGGAAAGGTTTAGATTCCGTCTCTGGAGTAAACTTCCACTTGTCGATTTTTCTTCTGAATGTATCCCGGTCTGATGTGTTTGTTATGTCAATTTTTGCCTTTTTCAAATCCTTCTTAACTTCAGTTACCCAGGGTATTGTTGCCTTAAGTGATGTCATATAGTCCAATAGACGTTTAGTTAACCTGTTTCCAGGTAATCTGTCTATATGTCCATAAAACTTCATCCGCCTCTTCCTGATATCTGCCTCGATGTTTGATATTTTTTCGGTTGTCTCGGTAGTCTGCAGCCTGTATCCATCTTGTGTGTATCGTGGTCCTAGGATTTTTCTAATAATTTTTCTCTCTACTTTCTTAATTTCGTGTAAATCTAATTTTCTATTCAGGGAGAGTGTTTCACTTGCATATGTGACTGTTGGTTTGATGACTGTGTTGTAGTGTCTGATTTTAGTGCCTTTTGATAGACATTTCTTGTTATATATATTTTGAATAAGTCCGAATGCTTTCTTGATTTTCTGTAATCAGTTTTTTGTGCTATTTTCTCAAGTCCTGTTGGTTCAATGACTTCACCGAGATACTTAAAGTGCTTGACTCTAGTTATTTCACCATACTTTGTTTTTAGTTTCGAAATATCTAATTTTGAGCAGATGAATTCTGTCTTCTCAAAGGAGATTTGCAGGCCAACCTTCTCAGCACATTCTTTAAGTGTCTCAATTTGTCTTACTGCTGTTTCTTCACTGTCAGTTATAATTGCCAAGTCATCTGCAAACGCTAAATAAGGGATGTTCAATTTTCCTTTACCTCTTCCTAGTTCAATTGGCTTCCACAAGCTTTGTTTCCTTAGTGTTACTTCCCACTCTTTCATAACTTTGTCCAAAACTATATTGAATAATAGTGGTGAGATCCCATCTCCTTGTCTTACTCCTGTTTTAATTGAGAATGGTTCCGAAATTTCCCCTCTGAATTTAATTTTTGATTTGGTTTCTGTTAGTGTTTGTTCAATTAGTTTTCGGGTTTTAGTGTCTAGGCCTCGTTCTTCGAGAATGTGACATAGAGACTGTCTGTCTATGGAATCGTATGCCTTTTTGAAATCAACGAATGTGCAGATTATTGGTTTTGACCTGATTGCTTTAATCTTTAAAATAGTTTTGAGGTTGAATATCTGTTCCGGGCATGATCTATTAGGACGAAAGCCTGCTTGGTAATCTGAAATTGTATGTTCTAGTTGTTCTTGTGCCCTCTTTAGGAGACATGCAGATAGAATTTTGTAGGTAACTGGTAAAAGTGAAATGCCTCTGTAGTTGTTTACGTCTGATCTCTCTCCCTTTTTGTGCAATGGGTGAATTAGTGCACACTTCCACTCCTCTGGGATATTTTCTGTCTGCCAAATTTCTTGGATGATGCTAGTGATCTCTTTTAACGAATTTGGACCAAGGTTTTTCAGTAGTTCAGCTACAATTCCATCTTCTCCCGATGATTTATTATTTTTGAGTTTTCTAATGTGACTATAAATTTCTTCTTGAGATGGTGGTAGTGAAGTGTCATTCGTGTGTTCTGGTTGTAATCTGGGGAATCTTGTACTTGGTTGTGGGCAATTTAGGAGTTGTGAGAAATATTTAGCTAGTTCTTGGCAATTTTCTTTGTTAGTTAGTGCCAATTTTCCATTCTGTTTCCGGAAGCAGAGATTTTGTGGAGTGTATCCTTTGATTTGATTTGCGAATATTTTATAAAAATCTTGAGTGTTGTGGTTCTTAAAGTTTTCTTCAATTGTGTTTAGCTGTTCATTAAGGTATTTTCTTTTAGTTTGTCTAAGTATTTTAGCTGTTTGTTTTCTCACTTTGAAAAATGTTTGTTGTGTGGTTTCTGATTTGTCACAATTGTAATTTAAAAAGGCTTGTTGTCTCTCTTCTAATGCGTTATCACAATTCGAATTCCACCATGGATGCTTGGATATTTTCTTTAACGGAATCAAATCTCTTGCTTTCTGTATAATTTTCGTTCGGAAATCTTTCCAGTTGTTTGTTGGTTGTTTATCCCATGCTTCTGTAATTTCTGATTCCTTGATATTTTTCAAGTCAAATTTGGGAATTAGTGGTGATTTCCTTTGGCGTTTCCTTTTTGGAGTGAATTTAATTTTAACTCTGGTAAGGTAGTGGTCAGAATCTATATTTGCCCCTCTGCGGACTTGAACGTCGTGTATTTCTTTCTGGAAGTCATAGGAGATCGCAACATGGTCTATTTGAAATTCACCAAGGTGAAGGTTTGGTGATCTCCATGTTTTTTGTTTCTTGGGGTCTTTTCGAAGTGATGTTGTCACGATTTTTAGGTTGTTTTGCTGACATAACTCGGTGAGTCTCATGCCGTTCTTGTTTGTGAATTTGTGTGCAGGGTAATTACCGACTGTTTTTTTATATTTCCTCTCTTTGCCAATTTGCGCGTTGAAATCCCCTAGAAGAATTTTTACATCCTCCTCTGGAATTTTGGACATTTCAGTTTCGAGTTTTTCCCAAAATTTTTCTGTCTTCTCCGGTTCTTTTTTGTTGGCAATGTTGGTAGGTGCATGAACATTAATAAATGTATATATTTTGTTGGTGTGCTTGATTCGCATGATCATTAGTCTGTTACTGATTTGATTTATGTCTATAACAGAGTCAAGGGTGTCCTTATTTACAATAAAAGCCATGCCAAATATTGCAGCTCCTTTGCCAATTTTCTTGTCTGTTTTACTTTTAAAGATACGGTAATTGTTGTAGTCTATTGTTTCTGAATATATATATATATATATATATATCAGTTCATGACATCCAGTCTTACAAATTTACTGTCTCTGATGGACACACGTCCAGATCATCCGCTCTCAAAACTCCGCCAGCTCTCTCCCCACATCCACCACTGCTGGCGGCTCACCTCCAACTGCGCAACGCTATACGCTCTTCACATCCAACTGCCCAACACTACAATAGCAAATTCCAACAATGCAAACCAGCCACAGACTGCACACAGCACAGTCAGTGATTTTCATATAGAGCGCTACATGGTGTTACCAACATAAAAACCTAAACAGCCTACTTACAACTGACCTTAACATACCCCCATAGAAAGAAGTTCATGGTGTAAGGTCAGGCGACCTAGGAGGGCAAGGAATTGAATGACCGCTGCCAATCCAGCGATCTGGTTACACTTGATCCAGAACTTCTCCAACAGTCTGAGCCCAACGTGGCGGTCCGCCATCTTGTTGGTAGACGACAGTGTCAGCCAGTAACGGAAGCGCAACCAGGTCCAGCATATTAAGGTAACTATTAAAATTAACTGTATTTTCTGAGAATAAAATGGTCCGACAATGAGATCAACCATCAACCAACACCACACACACACTTTCGGGCTGTCACGTACCTCTTCTGTCACGGTATGTTGGCTGGTTGTGCCCCAGGTGCGAAAATTCCGCTTTTTTACCCTACCACATCGTTCTTTGTTGCTTTGCTAGAATATGCGAGAACGTTTAGAAAATTTCCATCTTCCTCTAAGCTGTGAAAACGTCCACAGAGAATTGCATAAGTTGTGACTTTTCTGGTTTTAATGGATTACATCTGCAAACGTTTCCAAGACCTGATGCATGATCGATCTAGGGACCTAAAGCTCCTGCGACGCTCTCCGAATAGACTACAACGGTGAACTTTAAAAAGCCAACCGTATCGGTTCTGTGTCGGTTTCACTTGTGCCTGATACTTCACATCAACGCTTCTTGTCGGCATAAAATTTCTGTACCTCCGGCGTAATGACGTCGACAAGGGTAGGGGCCTCCTGTAACGTGTTTTGAAGTTCCGATTTCGTCTGAATAAACCGTTCCATACGCTGAGCTTTTTCTTGAACCGTTCTTATTATGGTTCACTCACCATACGCTGGAACACACGCAAACAGAACTTTCTGAGTTTATCTGTTGCATAAGCTAAACATCATGTGAATATGTTAAATAGTTTTGGTGCTATAACACATGGAAGTTGTATTGTACCATTTGTGAATCCTTGTATAGTTCATCTTCGACTATCGTCTGGCTGTTTGTTGTGCGACCGGTTTATGTGGATTGGGGGAGAGGTGGATGGGAAGGGGAGGAGGAGGCAAAATCGAACTTTTGTGAAAGTCCTATGAAATTTTTTTAAAAATCCTAAACGTAAATAAAAGCATTTCAAAATAAAAACTTTGTAGTCCTATGCGTAGGCCGAATTTTAAGCGTCTATGTTCATGGTAACGTGCTTTAAATGCTCAGAAACATAAGACTATGCACTTTAACAGACGAAAAAATTTCGCATCCTACGGCTACATTATCAGCGAGTCACAGTGGGAATCGATAAATTCTGGTGTGCAACACTTTTTAGGGATGGATAATGAAACAATCATATAGGTTCAGTCGTAGGTAACGCATGTAGCAGACTTCAATTCATTGGTACAATATTAAGAAAATGCAAAGAGTGTGGATGGGGTATGCTTAGAAACCACTCGTGCATCCCATCCTGGGATGATACTTAGCCGCGCGGGATTAGCCGAGCGGTCTCAGGCGCTGCAGTCATGGACTGTAAGACTCATCCCGACGGAGGTTCGAGTCCTCCCTCGGGCATGGGTGTGTGTGTTTGCCCTTAGGATAATTTAGGTTAAGTAGTGTGTAAGCTTAGGGACTGATGACCGTAGCAGTTAAGTCCCATAAGATTTCACACACATTCGAACATTTGAATTTTTGATGATACTCAATTGTGTAAGAGCCGTTCCAGATAGGACTAATAGAAGGAATCGAAGGTGTACAGAAAACGTCAGTACGAATGATGAAAGGCTTGTTTTACCCGTAAAAGAGCGTTACACAGATTCCCGAAAAACTGAACTGGGAGATACTGGAAGGTAGACGCAAACTATTCCGAGAATACTATTTACAAAGATTCAAAAACTCAGCTTTAAGCGATAAATCTAGTAATAGCAGTTCCCTACGTATCGCTCCCGTGTGAATCATGAGAACAATATTAGAGTAATTACAGCACACACATGGGCATCTTAACCGTTATCCTTCTCGTGCTCCACACGTGACTGGAAGGAAAAGTAGTTCTAGTAACTGGTGAATGGGAAGCGCCCTCTGCCAGACACCGTTCAAATGTTTGCAGTGAATACCAATAGAGCACTGTGGATAGAGTCTTCTGAATCAGGATTACACTTTTTGAAATATCCTTGTCTAGAGAAGAAGGCAAACCGGAAAAAAAGTGGAGAATGCCGACAGTCGTTTAAATTACAGAGTCTGATTATTGACTAAAGTGAAGTTTGGCAGGTGAAGCATGAGATCTATAAATTGACAACTTAAATATTTATTAACAGTAAGAAATGACGAGAAAAACAACAGCAACAGTGGTAAGAGTTACTGAAAAATACAGCCAGTTATGTCGTCATGTAAGACCATCAGCAAATGCACCTAGCACGTTTTGACTCAGGTTGCCAACGTCTAATGTTCGTTGTACGCCATCAAGTTGTTCATAACAAACTTATTACGTCAACTGAATAGTCGATGGCCTTATACAATAAAAATCTGTTACAATTGAAACTCGTATTATCGCCACCATCTGTCCGCTGATTTGGGACTCGACCTCCTTCCTCCTTCCGCTCCTGACCTCTTGGAGGAACAATTCAATAACTATGTCTGTAGGACATTCGTTGCGATGACAGAGAACAGAGTGTCAACACTGCTCCGCGCTACGCTGCTGTGGGCTGACGCACGCGAGCCCATCCGTCCCCCCCTGCACGGCGCTTTGACGCAGATGAAATCTGGAGTGCGTCAGCGCTACTGTTTGAACTGCTTGGCGAGACATCCTCTGTGTGAGGAGGACGGTTCACTGCTTACGGTATTGACCGTCGTCCCGGTTATGCTGCGGCAATAAGCTAGGAGTTCCGAGGCTGCCCCAGTCAAGCTCCACATCGAACACAATCTACAGTACACGCTCGCTACCGAGCAAGACACGAATTCCGAAATCACAGATAATGAGATAAATTGTTACAAGGAAATTGAATAAAATCACTCGTCAGAGGCACGCATCTGGGTTCGAAGGGATAAATATACTGTTCTACACGGAGTGAACGTCTTTCCGTTGTAGCAGCAGTTTATCGTTTATCCCTTAAGTAATGAACCGTTCAGAGCAATAGGAAAAAGGAGCGAGCCATTCTCGTTTCCTAGAAAGGTCATGGTATATCGCTGACATCAAATTGTTATAGAATTATGGAACACGTACGTTGCCTGACGTAAAAAAAAGGAGCACCCATAGCACATACTCTGATGTCTTCTTGGTGTTTCGGCCTCTTTTTTCCACGGTTGCTGATGTATAAGTTCTATAGCTGACGTCTTTAGTAACTGAAATGAAAGGTTTATTAAGACCAAACGCGTTTCGCTGTAGTCTAAAGCACCTTCAGTGGTCACTGTAACAATTTTCTTTGCTAAGATAATGAACGGTTAGATTGCTTTACTTATTACTACAAAATGTGTTAATTCTTATCTCCACTCACGGTTTTTGTTGTTTACTTCATTCTTCCTCCTGTTCCACGAGTATGTGTTGAATTTTTTCGCACAGCGCATTCACTACAGTAACTATATCACGTTTCCGTGTTGTGAAGAACAAATGGTTCAAATGCGTCTAAGCACTATGAGATTTAACATCTGAGGTCATCAGTCCCCTAGACTTAGAACTACTTAAACCTGACTAACCTAAGGACATCACACACATCCATGTCCGAGGCAGGATTCGAACCTGCGACTCTAGCAGCAGCGCGGTTCCGGACTGAAGCGCCCAGAATTGTGAAGAACCACTGTCATCTCGCCATTTCATGTGTTTTCTTTTTTTGCTGTTGCAGAATCCATTCGTCTTTTGTTTGTTTAGGTAGTGGTGGGAGCATCTGCTATCGCTCGGCGAGTGTTTATGTAATAGAACCGACAAACTACAGGGACGGTTTCCTGACTGGAAATGGAAGATAAAAGGTTCTATGACCACGTGTCCCGAAATGCATCGTTACCACGGTAGATGGCGTTGACGAATGAAACTTCCTTCGATCACATGCCATGTGGTCTTTGCGTTTTGCAGGTGGTGTAATTGATGCTGCGTACTTTGAGCAGCAAAATGGTACGGTATACTCGTCGGAAACAAGCCAAGATGGTGTTTACGTACAACCAGGCAGATGTAAACGGTGCACAGGCAGCACAGTACCCACACAGACACCAACCACGCCGCACAATATTTAAAGCTCATTTTGGGTGTTTGTGTGATAATGGGTCCTTTCAGACTGACGAACGGGCAGGGATGATGCGGACTGTGTGCACACCATATTTGGTGCACCGTTCTGCTGTTTACAGTATGCCGCATCAATCACACAGCCTGCAACCCACAACGATATAGGGCGAGTGGTCAGAGGAACTTACATTGTTCAGTGCCATCTACCGTGGCAACGATGCGTTTCCAGACACATGATCTTAGGAATATTTTCTTCCACTTCCAGTCAGGATCCGTCCCTGCAGTTTGTTGATTTTACTAATGTTCGCCCTGTACATATCATACACCAAGCTGTTTGTGTATTTTTGTGTACGATTACAAGTCTTTTGTTTCCTTTATTTTTTAAATTTCCATTATTTTTTAAACATTGGCTGACTGTCGTTTGTGTGTGTGTGTGTGTGTGTGTGTGTGTGTGTGTGTGTGTGCGTGTGTGTGCGTGTGTGAATATCCTACTACAGTGTGTGTAAATTATTGCTTTATTGTGGTGGAGAGGTGGATGGTCTAGGTTGGGGATGTTGCCTAGTTTGTGACGTTATTTTGTGGTGTCGAGGGTGCTGCTTTTCTAGTTTACATAGTGTCTGGTTGCTGATGTTTGTCTGCTAATTTAATTGTGTGTTTCTTCTCTGTTATTGCTTTTTGAATTTGGAAGTTATCTTGTAAGTTTAGGAACCGTTTCCTGTTGTTAACTCTGATTATTTTCATTACTTTTCCTATTGTGGTAGGGTTCTAGTTTTCTAGCTGGAGATTTTGTTTCAGATGCTGAATGACTGGCGCCGTCTTTCCATGCCCTGTTCTATTCCATATATCTGATTTCAAAAATTCTGCCTCTCTGCACTATGTATAGAGCATCACAACTGTTGCATTGAAGTTCGGTAGAAGTCTGTGTGATCTTCATTTCTTAGACATTCCTGTATAAAGGTATTTCTCTGATATGCTATTTTTATTCTTTGTCTCCTGAGGATGTTCCCACCTCTACGTGTCAGTTTGTTTCCGTATGTGAATGCGTACTATCTTGCCTATTGAATGTTTGTTGTTCCCTCGGTTTTGTTGGTGTGTGTGTGTGTGTGTGTGTGTGTGTTGAGGGTTTCTGGATTTGTCTGATGCTTTGTTCATGTTTTTTTTTAATATTCTTGTTCAGTTTTGTTACTAGCGATCCACGGTATCTTTTATTTTTTGCTATCTGAATAATTATGTCCAGCTCCTTATTGCAGTTATGTTTTTCTAGGGGTACTGTGTTTAATCTATGGATCATATATTATGCCAAGTTCTTTTTTGGCTTGTAGGAGATTAGATGACTGATGTAATATTGTATCTATTGTGGTGTTTTCCTGTAAATACTGAATGAGTATTGGTTGTTTTCTGCGTGATGGGTATATCTAGGACGTTTATTTGGCCTGGTTTTCCTGTGTAATGTCAGTTTTATGTTTTTGTGTAATGTGTTTGTTTCTGCATGTAGGTGTTCTGTTTTGCTTTCTGGTTCATCTGCGAAGCCTAGGATGTCATCTATGTATCTCTACCAGTACAGTACTTTGCATTTTTCTATTTCTGTTTATGAGTATGCTTGAAAACTTTCCTGAAACTGAGGATCTCATTGGTAATGCTCTTTGCTGTAATTGAAATTCTTTGTGGAGTTCAGAGTACTTTTGATGAGTAATGAGGAGTAGGAGTACGCTTACTTTATGTGTTCCTGTGGTAAATATCTAGGTCTTGTTCTTTTATCTTGATTGTTTCTTCGACTGGGGTTGTGGAGTACATATTTTATACATCGAACGAGACTGACATTACTGTATCTATAAAATGTAAGCCTTTTATGCGGTTTATTAGGCCTTACAAAGCTTTCACTCTTCTGGAATTTTGTGTTTTATACTGTGGTGTGATTATTTTTAGCATGTATCTGGCGAAGGTATGTGTCGGTGTTTTCTCTAATTTATGATGGGTCTCACAGGACTATTTACTTTCTGAAGCTGTTGTTGGCTCTGGTGCTTTGGGGCATTAGATTCCACAGGTATCATAAAAGTTTTTTGTCCATAATCAGTTGTGCATGTTGTTTTCTGTAGCATGTACTTCATTTTGGTGTGGAACCTGTTTGTTGGGTCTGGCTTCAAATTTTTCTGTATGAAATCATTTCTTGTGCCTTGTAACTGCATTCTTGTTTATCCATAAGTACAACTGTATTCCCATTGACTGCCTTCCTTGTGATTATGCTTTCTCTGCATCGTTTTTCCTCTAAGGATTTTCAGAGTTTTAGCTTCTGTGGATAACTCTCTTGCTTTATTGTGCTCATACCTTATATCTGCGAGTTTTAAAGTTCTTTGCCCATTAATTCTCTAGTAAGGTCTACTTTCATGGTGCTTGTGCCTTTCCTCTATTCTTGAGGCAATGTGTTCTCAGATTCTATGATCAGATTTTCTACGAAATGTTCATTTACTTTTTTGTTTGACTGTGTTTTAAACGTTACTGAAGTAACTGTGTTTCTTCATCTGAACGTTTGATGTCTGTGAGGTTTATGAGACATAGATAGAATTGATGTGTGTTTCTGCCGGTTTGGGGGTTTTGACTGCATATGTTTATCTGTAAGTGTCTTCAACTGCTTATCATGTCCTGACTTTAACTGTTCTGTGGCATTACAGATGTGTTCTTCAGATTTATGCAGAATATAGCAGAGAAAGATGCTGTTATTTATAGAGTCAACTAACTACAAGTGTGCTTCATAAAATTTGTGATACTGTTCGCGTTTTTTATGTATAATGTTCTAATCTCACTTGCAAGCCTGGATTTTTGATCTAGTGACTTTGCTCTCAGAGCTGCATGTAAAGTGTTTCTGGTCCTTACGTTGACATACGTAGGTAGAAGGTCATTACATTGACAACGTTTATTCTTCCTGTTCTACCACATGCATGTGTTGGATTTTAGCTCGTGGCACTTTTACTGGACTAAATATATTCACGTTTTTGTGTTGTGAAAAACCACAGTCATTTCGCCATTTTATGTGCTACCTTTTGCTATTGCGGGATGTGGCCCCTTTGGTTTTTTTTGTAGTAGTTGTGTGGGCATATTTTTTTTATCGCTCTGTAAGCGTTTATAATATATATCACATCCACGATCTAGGCCATCCACCACTGTACCATGGTAATGCTATAATTTACACACACAGCAGTTAGAAAAATTCACTGTGTGACGATCAGAGGAACGTAACTCAATTCAGCTACTTTACAGGAGAGATGAAAAAAGGTATTTTAAGATGTAAATATCGTGTTTCAGTGATGTAATACAAACTTTATTAAAAATTTCTACACTATTGAAGAATACACTTCAAAAGCTGTCAGGTGGTAATATATCTTCAAAAATAGTCCTTAATGGTTTACCGTTGTTAATTGTTTACTATAATGCTAAGGAGATATGTCAGTATGAATATAAGTCAATCAATGTACACAGAGGTTTTACATTTTGGAGACAGGCAATTGGTTTGCCAAACTATAATATAAGAACGTAATTTATTGGCTAAAACAGGTCAGTTACAGTTTAAATAAAAGAATATTAATCGATTTTTGTACCAACATCACCAATGAATGTTCACTTACTAGCTAACTCACCACAACCATTGCCACCACACTCTGAACTTCTAGGTTTCACTTCTTAAAGACTGTTTTAAAATGCGTGATACCATTCCTTGACAATGCAGGTGTGGCACAGATCCAGGAAGTCTTTTACCTTCTGTTCCTGAAGTTTTAGTGCTCCTTGGAATTTCGGGCCCAACTGGAAGATTGTCCCGAATTTCATGATGTTCTGGAAACTGGCAAACTTCTGACTTGTTAACGATGGAAATATTTGAAAAAGATGTAATTAACATCACTTCCGCAATATTGAAGTTTTGTCACTTTAAGCCACTGTACTTGATTTCCGTCGCTGTCAGTTACAATATTTTCCTTTTGCATGGCACCAAAATCCAGGAAGTCCTTCTGGTCCATTTCTGAAACTTCATATAGTCTTTGTTTTGTAGCAGTCTGAACAGCAGCATTAGTAGATATTAACATTTTTTGCAGGGAGTTACAAAAAGGTACGGCCAAACTTTCAGGAAACTGTCAGGAAACGCTTATTTTCCATGTTAGAGCTCATTTTATTACTTCTCTTCAAATCACATTAACCATGGAATGGAAACACACAGCAACAGAACGTACCAGCGTGACCTCAGACACTTTGTTACAGGAAATGTTCAAAATGTCCTCCGTTAGCGAGGATACATGCATCCACCCTCCGTCGCATGGAATACCTGATGCGCTGATGCAGCCCTGGAGAATGGCGTATTGTATCACAGCCGTCCACAATACGAGCACGAAGAGTCTCTACATTTGGTACTGGGGTTGCGTAGAGAAGAGCTTTTAAATGCCCCCATAAATGAAAGTCAAGAGGGTTGAGGTCAGGAGAGCGTGGAGGCCATGGAATTGGTCCGCCTCTACCAATCCCTCGGTCACCGAATCTGTTGTTGAGAAGCGTACGAACACTTCGACTGAAATGTGCAGGAACTCCATCGTGCATGAACCACATGTTGTGTCGTACTTGTAAAGGCACATGTTCTAGCAGCACAGGTAGAGTACCCCGTATGAAATCATGATAACGTGCTGCATTGAGCGTAGGTGGAAGAACATGGGGCCCAATCAAGACATCACCAACAATGCCTGCCCAAACGTTCACAGAAAATCTGTGTTGACGTGATTGCACAATTGCGTGCGGATTCTCGTCAGCCCACACATGTTGATTTTGAAAATTTACAATTTGATCACGTTGGAATCAAGCCTCATCCGTAAAGAGAACATTTGCACTGAAATGAGGATTGACACATTGTTGGATGAACCATTCGCAGAAGTGTACCCGTGGAGGCCAATTAGCTGCTGATAGTGCCTGCACACGCTGTACATGATACGGAAACAACTGGTTATCCCGTAGCACTCTCCATACAGTGACGTGGTCAACGTTACCTTGTACAGCAGAAACTTCTCTGATGCTGACATTAGGGTTATCGTCAACTGCACGAAGAATTGCCTCGTCCATTGCAGGTGTCCTCGTCGTTCTAGGTCTTCCCCAGTCGCGAGTCATAGGCTGGAATGTTCCGTGCTCCCTAAGAGGCCGATCAATTGCTTCGAAAGTCTTCCCGTCGGGACACCTTCGTTCTGGAAATCTGTCTCGATACAAACGTACCGCGCCACGGCTATTGCCCCGTGCTAATCCATTCATCAAATGGGCATCTGCCAACTCTGCATTTGTAAACATTGCACTGACTGCAAAACGACGTTCGTGATGAACACTAAGCTGTTGAAGCTACGTACTGATGTTTTTGATGCTAGTACTGTAGCGCAATGAGTCGCATGTCAACAGAAGCACCGAAGTCAACATTTCCTTCAATTGGGCCAACTGGTGGTGAATCGAGGAAGTACAGTACATACTGACGAAACTAAAATGAGCTCTAACATGGAAATTAAGCGTTTCCGGACACATGTCCACATAACATCTTTTCTTTATTTGTGTGTGAGGAATGCTTCCTGAAAGTTTGGCCGTACCTTTTTGTAACACCCTGCATAACGCTAGTTCAATTGACCCGTGTTTAGCCACACGTGATATTGTAAACAGCCAGTCTTCCTAGGTAAAAAATAGCTTTAGCTGCTACGTGTGGACAGTGCCTTATGGCTTCTAGGGGAAATTCCTAGAACAACCACCTCTGGCCGTAATAACGGCCTTGATACGCCTGGGTATTGAGTCAAACAGACCTTGGATGGCGTGTACAGTTACAGCTGCCCATGCAGCTTCAACACGATACCACAGTTCATCGAGAGTAGTGACTGCCGTACTGTGACGAGTCAGTTGCTCGCCCACCATTGACCAGACGTTTTCAGCTGATGAGACATCTGGAGAATGTGTTGGCCAGGGCAGCAGTCGAACATTTTTTGTATCCAGAATGGCCCGTACAGGACCTGTAACATGCGGTCGTGCTTTATCCTGCTGAAATGTAGGGTTTCGCAGGGATCGAATGAAAGGTAGAGCCACGGGTCGTAACATATCTGAAATGTAACGTCCACTGTTCAAAGTGCCGTCAATGCGAACAAGAGGTGACCGAGACGTGTAACCAATGGCACCCCATACCATCACGCCGGGTGATAGGCCAGTATGTCGATGACGAATACACGCTTATAATATGCGTTCACCGCGATGTCGGCAAACACGAATGCGACCATCATGATGCTGTAAACGGAACCTGGATTCATCCGAAAAAATGACGTTTTGCCATTCGTGCACCCAGGCTCGTTGTTGAGTACACCATCGCAGGCGCTCCTGTCTGCGATGCAGCGTCAAGGGTAACCGCAGCCATGGTCTCTGAGATGATAGTCCAAGCTGCTGCAAATGTCGTCGAACTGTTCGTGCAGATGGTTGTTCTCTTGCAAACGTCCCCATCAGTTGACTCAGGGATTGAGACGTGGCTGCACGATCCGTTACAGCCATGCGGATAAGATGGCTGTCATCTCGACTGCTACTGATACGAGGCCGTTAGGATACAGCACAGCGTTCCGTATTACTCTTCTGAACCCACCGATTCCATATTCTGCTAACAGTCATTGGATATCGACCAACGCTAGGAGCAATGTCGCGATACGATAAAACGCAATCGCGATAGGCTACAGTCCGACCTTTATCAAAGTCGGAAACGTGATGTTACGCATTTCTCCTCCTTACACGAGGCATCAGAACAACGTTTCACCAGGCAACGCCGGCCAACTGCTGTTTGTGCATGAGAAATCGGTTGGAAACTTTCCTCATGTCAGCACGTTGTTGGTGTCGCCACCGGCGCCAACCTTGTGTGAATGCTGTGAAAAGCTAATCATTTGCATGTCACAGTATCTTCTTCCTGTCGGTTAAATTTCTCGTCTGTAGCACGTCGTCTTCGTGGTGTAGCAATTTTATTCGTTAAGTGTCTTCCTCTGCTTAGCGATTTTCTTCGAAGAGATTCTGAAAGCGATAGCAGTGGTCGCGCACATCTTTTCTTAGTAAATGAAAGCCTAAGTGAACCTCTGTATTGAATATTCCTCTGGGGAACCAATATTTTTCAGCAGTAACCTGTTCCTCTTTGCAACGTTTCTTATATATTTGGTGCATTATTTGTATATTCAGATCTCCTGGTAAGAACTGTCGCACAGTGCTCTGTCGGAAGTAACGCGATGGTGCAGTAGGAAAGATTTTATATGGTTCCTGGTTCTCTCCCTCACCTCGTCGGATCTTCTTATACCTGGACGATGATGACCCCTCTTGTCAGCGGACGGAATCACGTTGCTGTTGTCTCTTTTCTTCTGTATGGATCGTACAAATGTTTCTGATACGTTAAAAGCGCTAAGCAAAATCCTAGACACACTTGAACTTCACAACAATCTTTCGCGAGAAAGATCTTCTTTGTCACGTTTCAACGAGAATGCGCACCTGCAGAATGTGACCTAAACAAACTGGACTCAGGACTGAATAGCTGATTTGTCGATTAATGGGGATTTACTCAATTAATCGCCTTTGCGACATTGCCTGGAATGGAATAACTTATAATATTGACGTTAGTGCCTTATCGAATTTTATAAACTACATCAATCAACTGTGGATCTCACACAGTGTCATTGCGTTATGAAGTTTATAACGTACGATAATCACAAAAAATATACCAGTTCACCAAAAGACAAAATAATGTTGCCTTAGGTCTACTGAAATGCACTTGTGTGATTATTTTACTACCATCTCAATTAGGAGAAGAAATAAATCAGTATCTAATCGAAGGCCACTAAGGAAAAGTGTACACACAACCACATTAAAACGATAGTCTCAGCATATCAGTGTATATGTATTGTTTGTTTTTGTTATATTCATTTAACTACATTTTAAAATAATTAATGATTCAGAAATTAGCATTTGAAATGTTAAGCAGGACTCAAAGCGGAAACAGATTACCATTTTACTTACTTAGATTTTCTAAAGATTGCTGCGTTTTCTGCTAAACTGCAGTTCTTCTTTTCTGTGGTCTCGGAGATTTTGATGTTGTTGATGATGAAGAATCCGTGTTGCTTTCGGGTATGTAATTAACTGATGAACCCGAACCAAGTGCTCTGAATTCAATAAACTTTTCTTCACTTAATTCTGGCAATTGTTCCACATCGAAACATTTTGTATTACAGACGATGTTTCATCATTATTTTCTTCTGTTTCGGTAATTTCTAAAAAGTGTAAACAATGAATATGAACCAAGTGAATCAAACTAACTTTGTGTACCTCCGTGGGTGACTTATGTCGTACATAAAATCAATATTAATTCGTCTTACCTTCATCGGTTGTTGAATTCCTTTCATTGCGGTAATTTTGCATCACTAGCTCAAACATTCTCCCTGCTGGTGACATCAATTTTTATCTAACAGAAAGCGCACACTAACATACACCTCTTCACAGTAAATACTTCAAGAAACTGAACAAAATGTGACGTGACCATGAAAACAATGTGACTGCGTTCGAAATTCTTAGAAAGTGCACTCATTATTTGGTCTGACGTTTCTCCACTTACTGACCTTTGCAAGGGAAATGCAACAGCTTGAAACCTCGTACCTAAAGTGTTTCGAAAATTGACGGACAGACAAATGATTGAGCAGTGCGATGTGATGCCATGTTTCCACTTGGCGTCTCAAACTTTGTTATTAGCTGCTAGACAACATATATTTCTGTTTCGCAAACAGAAAAAAAGAGCACAAATCCAGGAATATTGTATTATGCAAAACAACAGTAATGGTATCTGCTTGGTTCAAACGTATCACGTTTTTGGAGATATGTTCCTCTAACTCTCACACAACGAATATTATAGCTCATGTCACACACACACACACACACACACACACACACACACACGACGTAGTCGGATAAAAGAAACCCTCACAGAGAGATAGGAGGCGCTCCCACCAATATCAAAACAAACAAAAGAAGAATGCATCCCACAGTAGCAAACTAAAACTCACACAATGGCGAGGTGACAGTGGTTCTTAACATTACCAAAACTTAAACGTACTCTGACGGAAAAGAATCGCAACACCAAAAAGTAATTAACCTAGAGTAAAGAAATTTCGGGAGTACCTTTGTGTCGCTAACAAGTTTAAGAGATTAACTTTTCAAGACTACAGGATAATTTAAGTGCGGGATAAGCCATTGCAAATATTAATTGCTGGTGCTGTGATACCTAGAGGTGTCCGAACGACCTGAATCGCATTTCGCCTGACCTAATGCAGCCCGCATACCTTAGCTGTCTTGCAGGTCTTCTAATCTCTTTGCAGTACAATCGTTTGACTATACAAAATGAATACCACAACAGGTCTCTACAGAACACTGTTCTTTAAGGTAATCAGCCCAGATATACATCAATGCCACATTATTGTCAATACTAGCAAATGCGTCATTGGAGATTCGAGAGTCCTTAACGCTTGCAAACTAAATTTTATTACAGTGAGTGACATTTGAAAGTCACTATGACACTCATTAGAATTTGAGTTAAGGATGTCCGTCACAAAAGTCATTCCGAGCAATTTTTAAACAAAATTAAACATTTTTAATTACAAGAGATATTGAGGCAATACGTGGACTCCTGAAGTTCTATAACAGCACGAAGCATTTTTGCTCTTTAAAATGTTTTCTTTCAACTGTGAAACGTCGTTCCTGACACGAATGGTTTGCCATAGACTGGCTGTTGAACTAACCTTATAACCTCCCCCTAACTTATCGACCTTAATGACAGTGAAAAATTAAACCGCGTGCACCTAATGGAAATACGGAAAAAACAATCGTCACCGAAGTTAACTGGTCGGTAAAGAGGGAGGAAAGGGTTACATCTAAATGAAAGGAAAAATGCAAATGAAATTGGTGGAAATTAATTTTGAGAAAAGTGTAAAATTAATAAAGAAAGTAAATGTGTGGCCGTTACGTTAACAATTAGTTGGCGTTAATTAGATATTTGAGATTTGGGGAAAATTACGTTCGCCAGTCTATGGACAACTACTATAATAACTGAAAATGAAAGATTAATGCACATATAATTAGCACTAAAAGCGTGGCAACTGAAGGTTGACACGTGTTGTGTGAAAACGGAATGTTTGTCACAAGTAATAAATTTCGATACACTCTTACTTAATTTAGCAAAAGAACTAATAAAATCGGAAAATTGAAAGTTAATTTAGTGACTGAAATTAATAGTAAACTTTGTTTCTGAAGCACTACGAAATTCAATAAAATAAGGTTAGCCTCTTCCCCCATGAACCATGGACCTTGCCGTTGGTGGGGAGGCTTGCGTGCCTCAGCGATACAGATGGCCGTACCGTAGGTGCAACCACAACGGAGGGGTATCTGTTGAGAGGCCAGACAAACATGTGGTTCCTGAAGAGGGGCAGCAGCCTTTTCAGTAGTTGCAGGGGCAACAGTCTGGATGATTGACTGATCTGGCCTTGTAACATTAACCAAAACGGCCTTGCTGTGCTGGTACTGCGAACGGCTGAAAGCAAGGGGAAACTACAGCCGTAATTTTTCCCGAGGACATGCAGCTTTACTGTATGATTAAATGATGATGGCGTCCTCTTGGGTAAAATATTCCGGAGGTAAAATAGTCCCCCATTCGGATCTCCGGGCGGGGACTACTCAAGAGGACGTCGTTATCAGGAGAAAGAAAACTGGCATTCTACGGATCGGAGCGTGGAATGTCAGATCCCTTAATCGGGCAGGTAGGTTAGAAAATTTAAAAAGGGAAATGGATAGGTTAAAGTTAGATATAGTGGGCATTAGTGAAGTTCGGTGGCAGGAGGAACAAGACTTTTGGTCAGGTGATTACAGGGTTATAAATACAAAATCAAATAGGGGTAATGCAGGAGTAGGTTTAATAATGAATAAAAAAATAGGAGTGCGGGTTAGCTACTACAAACAGCATAGTGAACGCATTATTGTTGCCAAGATAGACACAAAGCCCATGCCTACTACAGTAGTACAAGTTTATATGCCAACTAGCTCTGCAGATGATGAAGAAATTGATGAAATGTATGACGAGATAAAAGAAATTATTCAGGTAGTGAAGGGAGACGAAAATTTAATAGTCATGGGTGACTGGAATTCGTCAGTAGGAAAAGGGAGAGAAGGAAACATAGTAGGTGAATATGGATTGGGGGGAAGAAATGAAAGAGGAAGCCGCCTTGTAGAATTTTGCACAGAGCATAACTTAATCATAGCTAACACTTGGTTCAAGAATCATAAAAGATGGTTGTATACCTGGAAGAATCCTGGAGATACTAATAGGTATCAGATAGATTATATAATGGTAAGACAGAGATTTAGGAACCAGGTTTTAAATTGTAAGACATTTCCAGGGGCAGATGTGGATTCTGACCACAATCTATTGGTTATGAACTGCAGATTGAAATTGAAGAAACTGCAAAAAGGTGGGAATTTAAGGAGATGGGACCTGGATAAACTGAAAGAACCAGAGGTTGTAGAGAGTTTCAGGGAGAGCATAAGGGAACAATTGACAGGAATGGGGGAAAGAAATACAGTAGAAGAAGAATGGGTAGCTCTGAGGGATGAAGTAGTGAAGGCAGCAGAGGATCAAGTAGGTAAAAAGACGAGGGCTAATAGAAATCCTTGGGTAACAGAAGAAATATTGAATTTAATTGATGAAAGGAGAAAATATAAAAATGCAGTAAATGAAGCAGGCAAAAGGGAATACAAACGTCTCAAAAATGAGATCGACAGAAAGTGCAAAATGGCTAAGCAGGGATGGCTAGAGGACAAATGTAAGGATGTAGAGGCTTGTCTCACTAGGGGTAAGATAGATACTGCCTACAGGAAAATTAAAGAGACCTTTGGAGAGAAGAGAACCACTTGTATGAATATCAAGAGCTCAGATGGCAACCCAGTTCTAAGCAAAGAAGGGAAGGCAGAACGGTGGAAGGAGTATATAGAGGGTTTATACAAGGGCGATGTACTTGAGGACAATATTATGGAAATGGAAGAGGATGTAGATGAAGATGAAATGGGAGATAAGATACTGCGTGAAGAGTTTGACAGAGCACTGAAAGACCTGAGTCGAAACAAGGCCCCGGGAGTAGACAACATTCCATTAGAACTACTGATGGCCTCGGGAGAGCCAGTCCTGACAAAACTCTACCATCTGGTGAGCAAGATGTATGAGACAGACGAAATACCCTCAGACTTCAAGAAGAATATAATAATTCCAATCCCAAAGAAAGCAGGTGTTGACAGATGTGAAAATTACCGAACTATCAGTTTAATAAGTCACAGCTGCAAAATACTAACGCGAATTCTTTACAGACGAATGGAAAAACTGGTAGAAGCGGACCTCGGGGAAGATCAGTTTGGATTCCGTAGAAATGTTGGAACACGTGAGGCAATACTAACCTTACGACTTATCTTAGAAGAAAGATTAAGAAAAGGCAAACCTACGTTTCTAGCATTTGTAGACTTAGAGAAAGCTTTTGACAACGTTAACTGGAATACTCTCTTTCAAATTCTGAAGGTGGCAGGGGTAAAATACAGGGAGCGAAAGGCTATTTACAATTTGTACAGAAACCAGATGGCAGTTATAAGAGTCGAGGGGCATGAAAGGGAAGCAGTGGTTGGGAAAGGAGTGAGACAGGGTTGTAGCCTCTCCCCGATGTTATTCAATCTGTATATTGAGCAAGCAGTAAAGGAAACAAAAGAGAAATTCGGAGTAGGTATTAAAATTCATGGAGAAGAAGTAAAAACTTTGAGGTTCGCCGATGACATTGTAATTCTGTCAGAGACAGCAAAGGACTTGGAAGAGCAGTTGAACGGAATGGACAGTGTCTTGAAAGGAGGATATAAGATGAACATCAACAAAAGCAAAACGAGGATAATGGAATGTAGTCAAATTAAATCGGGTGATGCTGAGGGGATTAGATTAGGAAATGAGACACTTAAAGTAGTAAAGGAGTTTTGCTATTTAGGGAGTAAAATAACTGATGATGGTCGAAGTAGAGAGGATATAAAATGTAGACTGGCAATGGCAAGGAAATCGTTTCTGAAGAAGAGAAATTTGTTAACATCGAGTATAGATTTAAGTGTCAGGAAGTCGTTTCTGAAAGTATTTGTATGGAGTGTAGCCATGTATGGAAGTGAAACATGGACGGTAAATAGTTTGGACAAGAAGAGAATAGAAGCTTTCGAAATGTGGTGCTACAGAAGAATGCTGAAGATAAGGTGGGTAGATCACGTAACTAATGAGGAGGTATTGAATAGGATTGGGGAGAAGAGAAGTTTGTGGCACAACTTGACTAGAAGAAGGGATCGGTTGGTAGGACATGTTTTGAGGCATCAAGGGATCACAAATTTAGCATTGGAGGGCAGCGTGGAGGGTAAAAATCGTAGAGGGAGACCAAGAGATCAATACACTAAGCAGATTCAGAAGGATGTAGGTTGCAGTAGGTACTGGGAGATGAAGAAGCTTGCACAGGATAGAGTAGCATGGAGAGCTGCATCAAACCAGTCTCAGGACTGAAGACCACAACAACAACAACAAGGTTAGCCTTGGGCTACCTCAACAATCATTTCAAAAGCTACTTGAATGTACGCAATTAAGAAATAAGAGATTTAACTTTGAACTTGAATGAAATGATTGTGAACAATTAACAATAGTAAAATTTAGTACGTACCAAGCTGAGCTGCAGTCACAGGTAAGCTAAAATATGGTAACAAAACTCGCACTCTTAATTTGTGCTTGTGTAATCTAAATATTGTAGCCAGCTATGAATACTTTGACTGAACTTTGAAATTAAAGCAGTGAAATGGAATGCTATTAATTTAATGCTGGCGTTTGAATTTCGACAGTCGGGTTCATTTCGGAAAAGGAAGGGACCCTACTTGGTAATGCAATTGGGACAATGCTGTAATTTTGTGAGGCAAATGGAACAATTTTAAAAGCTAAGGTCTGCCATACAGTTTTAAAACTTTACGTGCTTCCAGTCTTCCTTGCTGGTCGATTGAAGGTTTGAAGTCGTCGATCGAGGAGGTGGCCGTCGCTGTTGCAGAAGCTGGATGTTGGCGCGCCTTCTTCTCGACACGGTCACCAGACGAAACGGGCTCTTGATGTGCACCAGCTAATGCTTCCCGTCCGCGACACCGTGTCAGAAACTATCATAGCAAGTCGAGCGCAATTACATGCTGCCAAACCCCGAAAGCGCGGCAACCCTCGGGAGCGTCACACAACACACCTGCTCCACCGCCCTACCCCAGCCACCGCGCTCCACGCGGCAGAGTTAACACTACTTAAGATCCTAAACACTTTGGTTTCCCACACGACCTATCGATGTAATCGTTCGATAGCATAGTTTTCCCTAGGCCAGACCCAGCGTAAAATTACAAATAACATTTACAAAACAAACCAATTATACATCGTAACAATTACAATATATAAAGTCACAGAAATGTCGTATCTTCAGGTAACAAAATAAGGAAAAAAATTTATAGTACAATAGATGAAAATAGGAGGATATGCATTTCCGGCGTTACAATCTGTCAAAAGCAATTTGATTAAGAGCGGCAAGCGCTTTATTGAAATCTTAAAACTAACATAGTTCCAACAGTCATTTCTTTGTACTCATGATTGAGCAGTTATTTGTACACATGCTTGAACTTTAAACGACATGACGAACTTTTTTGTTCTGTATCTCTTTTAAACCAAACCCTATAGCCATTGTAACTAAGCAAAGCTTTCATGCCTGACCAACACTCGACCATAGCAACGTTCGTCGTTGGTGACTACGCATAAATAATTGAGAAATATTTTAGTTTTCACTACTACCAGTTAGCAAATCTGAACTTGAAAATTTTTCAGCTCGGCCCGGAATCCTATCAAGACTCTTATCTTCCTGCCAGCCACCCACGAGAAAAGTTTAACGTGATTTCAAGTGAAAAAGTGTGCACGTGTTTAAAAATAAACGTCAAAGTTTTGTGATGGGGACTGGATCCCAGCACGTAATCACATTGTTAACTAAGTAAAATCAGATGTTAAATATCGAAGTTTTTCACCAGCATCGAGACGTTTGAATTTGAAATGAGGATGCAATTTCTTTGCCTGATTGGGAATCGAACACGGCACCTACCGCCGTGGTTTTCTATCCACGAGTTGTTTGTTCACCAACTGTGAGATGTGTGAATGACTAGAAATAACGGCACCTATCGTTATTGTTGACATCACATAAAGGCACATTACTATGAATATTTTTATTGCCACTAGTTTGGTGTGAAAGTGGTAGGGCTTGAAATGAAACAACAATATTTCTGTGCCGGACCGTGATTGTAACCGAAGACCTAGAGACGTTTTCCATCTTGGGGAAAAAAACGAAATGATCGAACTGTATCATTTCATGTGGGTCAGATGCAACGAAAGAGGAGATACGAATTCGAATTGCAGTCCATTACCAAATGTTTCAGCGTCTCAAGTTCAGATAAAATAAGAGCCTTGTGACCTCAAATAACCATTCGTTGATTAAAGAAAATAAATTTTATAGTGTAAGGAAGCTTGCTGGGGCAATGTTCCTGTTTTCCGCGGCTTCCGCCACTGCTAAGGCCCACCCTAAACCGGCTCTTCCCCACTAGTGGCGAAGGGATGTAGTGTTTATAATGTAGATTCTGAACTACGGTGCAATCTCACGTTCTTGACTTGGTATTACCAGATGGGAAGAAGATCTGTTCATGTGCTTCTCAGAAAAGGAATTTCCTTGTGTACTACTATAAAGTGCAGAAATCGTTCTCAGATTTTTTGCGTACTACGCAAATTCTGGTGTCGCCTCATGTTACTTTTGGGAACGTTTTTTTTTTCTTGAAGACAAAAGAGAGTGAGCATTGTCACTGGTTAAGGCCTTTTTTTTTAGTTTATGGCCGCAGCTTAATACGCCGCTCTGCAGCCTATAGCAGAGTTAAAAAACAGAATGAGAATATAACAAACAATAAAAACAGGCGATAAAAAGGTGAAATTTAAAAAAAAATTGTACAATGGTGGAAAGTTGTGGAAGTTAAAATATAAAAACACGGGGTTGACAATGTGAAGGAAGACACAAAATAAGTAGACAGGCACAATTAAAAAAACACAGCGACAGTCTGTTTTCTGTTCGGAAGAGTTAAGAAGCACACATAGCGACAGTATGATGTCTGTTCGCAGCACTGGAAGGGGATGCACAACACTGAACACTCATTTAATACTGCAGATGATGGCAGATGGGGGAGGGGCAGGGAGAAAACAGACAGATGAGGGGGAAGAAAAGGGAGGAGGAAAAGCAGGATTGGAGGGAGCCGATGGAGGGAGAGGACACAGAAAAGAAGGGGGGGATTAGGGCGAACGCAAGAAGGAGTGGGGAAGGCGGTGGAGGGGAAAGCAAAACGACTTGGGGGAGAGAATGGAGTCAAAGAGAGGGTAGGTGGGGAAAAAGAGGGATGGGAGGGAGAGGGAGCCTGGGAAGAGGGCAGAGGAAGGGAGGGGGAGGTGAGGATCAGAGCTGATAGGAGGGATAAATGGAGGGAGAGAGGGTATCATCCGGAAGGGGGAGTTGATGGAAGCCACCTTGGCAAAGGAGATGAAGAATGTAGAGACAGAGGGTAGGGGGGGGGACACAGCGGCGAAGGCACGGCAGTGGGGGGGGGCGGTTGGAGGGGAAATAATCAACCAAGGAATGAGGGGAGTCAAGTCGGCGGGAGGTGTAGAGAACTATGATATGTTCGAGGAGAAGGACCAGATGGGGAAAGAAATCAGGTCATAGAGGATCCACATGGAGGACAGCAGGTGTATATGGAAGGCAAGGTGGAGTGCATGGCGCTCAAGGATCTGGAGGGACTTGTAGAATTTGGGAATGGGGGGGGGGGGCGGATATCTATGTGGGGCTGGCATAACACAGGAAGGAATGGATTTAGGATTTGTAGGTGTGGAGGATGGTAGAGGGGTTCAACCACCTTGTCCGGTCACAGAGGAGTTTAAACAGATGGAGGTGGTTGTGGGCTTTGGATTGGATAGTGTGGAGATGAGGGATCCAGATGAGGTGACGGTCAATCGTGAGTCCAAAGTAAGTGAGGGTGGAGGAGAGGCGGACAGGAAGGACGCAGATGGTAAAGGAAAAACTGTTTAAGATGCTGGCTTCTAATGTCATGATACTGGTTCCACTTGCTCGGTTAGGTATGCGTACAGAGTTTCACTTTGGCTACTCGAAGAACGTGTAAAATTCTGTGGAAAACCTACTTTTTCTTCATTGATAGTTGCCACACTTGATGAGTTTAGGAACCAGGATTCTGTGGCATAATTACATCGAAATTAGTGGCAGATTAAGCAGTGCGACAGTGTAATGTTACGACACAGCTTCCCTAGATTACCAAAAACGAAGATTGGGAAGTCTAGATCGTAAGTGAGCAACTGATATAGGAAAAGTGTATCACACGATACCGCACCACAATAACTGTTGCAAAAGTATCTGTTTCCCAAATAGGCTGTGGTAGCAATCATAACGAGATATAGCTCTGCGCCAGCAAAAGGCACCACTGGAGGTTGATTTTAGGCCACTGCCTGACACCCCCACCCCAAATACTCCAGCAGCCGCTCCAGCTGCTAACAGTAAACAGAACAGTTCTATGCTAAGTTAGATTAAAATAATTTATCATTATAGAACAGTTTTCTGTATGAAAAGTGCCTGATGATGAGCGAAACATGCCTGAAATGCGTTGCAGTATGTTATATTAAACATAAAACAAGTAATTGAACAACGTGTCCCTGCCTTAGTCTGTGCTACACTAATGAGGGAATGTTTTTCACGTTATTCATTCCTCAGTAGCTGAGTACCACAGAAGCTGTAGCCATAGGCTCAAATTTCGCTGGAACAGTGTATTTAATGTTAGTCTTCTCCTGATAAATACCGCAACGAATTTATTTAACAGATTCCTACGAAAGCCTCAAGTTTATATTGCAGTGCCGTGTAGCTCAAAAAGCAATTTTTCACTGTCGCCAGGTGACTGATGGAGTATGCCACATTTCACTGATAATTATTTATGATTTCGTAGGTGCTTATCTGTCACTTAATTTCACAATTTTTCCTATAAAGGACCTGGAAGAATGGAAAAATTGGATGGTCGCAATACATAATATTCGTATTTACCTTAAGTGTTTCTCTTCAGAGCAATGGCAGAATACCCAATCAGAAAAGCTAATAAGGAGCTGTTTAATTTAGATACAAATCAACGTTAAGTGTCATAATGTATGAGACAAACACAGTCGGTGTGGCGGATGGGGGGGTGGGGGACATGAACGATGGTGTGGTAGACCATAACACCTGTTTATCGCCTCCGTAAGGGATTGAGAGTCCTGCGTCGTTGGCAGAAAGATGTGAGCACAGAGTATTTTGCAGCGATTAACTGGCATATAATGGGACTCTATTATGTGTAGGGTGAGGGTTAGTGGTGCTGATGCTAGTCAAGCACTGTTGAGCAAGTCTGTCACGGATAGAAATTAAGTATGGCCTATAATCTGATGTAGTGGTAGCTTGGCGCAATGATTCAGCAGCATATGAATAGTCTAAGCAAATACTAGAAGCGTCTGCCCATTTGTGCCGCCGGAATAGAACTCGATAAATCTCATATGACTACTGTAGTAGCGAAGAGGCGTCGTTAATATTAAAATGTTGCTAAATTAATAACATTCTGCGCAAGCGATGCATAGAATCTCAGCACCACGCCCGGCTTGATGAACCTGTCGTTATTTCGGGTTCTCTCTGTCTTTTAACTGTACTGCACGTTCAAAAGCTTTACAACAAAGCACTTTTCGCTTTTATTGACAGAGCATTAGAGGGCGATACATTTCAATCATAATGAACACAAGAACTGTGTGTTTTTTTAGCATTTGCGGACTGAATGACAGTTTTACTCGAATATGACTTATTCTAGACATTACTGTCATCGTTTGGTGTTCCGTGTTCCTCTTTCTGATAACAACTGCTCCTCCTTTCGCGTTAGCAGAAGCTGAAATCGAGGTAGCGCTTCATACATTCGCTAGTTTGATTTTCAACGGAATGTGGACCATGAACTTTCTGTCATTTATTATGATTTTCTGCAAAACACCTTTCCTTGATCTTGAACTTCATGTTATTACCAGCCTACGAACTCTCGCTCAGGATGTTACGTGTTGCAATCGATGCTGTGTTGTTGCATCTTCATACTTTTCCCTGTCTTTCATGGATAGTGCTGTTGACATCGATATCCAGAAAAATATTTTCCAAGGCTGTTATTATAAAACAGATATGTTGCCTACTCATAACATTTACAGTATGACTACTGGAGATGTTCTAAAAATTAAACATGTCTAAGATTTTTGATTTCAGTACGCTTAAGAAAGAAAAACACAAATAATATTGATAGTCAGTGATTTGTGTTGTTTGGTTTGGTGTCGCCGCTGTACTCCTTAAACCCAGTGACAGGGTCGCAAATAAGGTTCACCGACATGTACTTCGGGTATTTCGGCACTCGGCCACCAAGTCTTTGAGAAACGAACGGTGGTCATTGCTCATATCGTACTAGGCTGGTATTTCCTGCTAGAAGGATAACCGAATCTTGGCAACAAAGTAGGATATCCGGAATGAGATTTTCACTCTGCAGCGGAGTGTGCGATGATACGAAACTTCCTGGCAGATTAAAACTTTGTGCCGAACCGAGACTCGAACTCGGGACCTTCGCCTTTCATGGGCAAGTGCTCTACCAATTGAGCTACCAAAGCACGGCTCGCGGCTCGTCCTCACAGCTTTACTTCTGCTAGTATCTCGTCTCCTACCTTTCTACCTTCCAAACTTCACAGAAGCTCTCCTGCGAACCATGCAGAACTAGCACTCCCGAAAGAAAGGATATTGCGAAGACATGGCTTAGCCAGAGCCTGGGGGCTGTTTCCAGAAAGAGAAATTCCCTCTACAGCGGATGGGAGTTTGAATATGGCAACATATATCTGCAAATAATTGCGCATGCGCCATATCCGCGCCTGCGCATTCTTCGTGCGCGTGTTCTAGAAACAGGGCGTCGACGTGCGGATACCGTCAGTCGTACCTAGCCACCGGCAAGGTTGATCCACCTGAAGATGTCGACAGTTGCTCCGAGGAAATATGGAATTTGCACAACGTGATCCGGTGGCAAACCCGTGAGGACTATTTACAACAAATCCGCCGGGAAAGCTTGAAGAGTCGCAACGCTCAGGTAGTTTGCCGATTCCTCGCCTACCTACTGGACCTGAGTTAAAGGCGTCGTCGAATCTGGTCTGAAATGCATTTTCGTCCAGAGAGTAATTTTTTGACTGTTTTTCGATAAGGAGCTTGAAACATAAACATTAAGGGGCGTAAGCTCAGAAAAATAAGTGCATGACGAATGACTTTTCAAACTCCTGGAGAGATTTTTGTTAGTGAAACTGGAAGAGTGCGTCATCTTGTAGTATTAATAAGTGATGAAGTTTTGTAGGTCGTTTTTCTGCGGCCGGTATGTGTCTCAGTTGTTGGCAAAAGATACCAGCTGCCATATACTCTCACCTGGGGACGTTTTCGTAATGTGTAACATCCTTTCTGAGCCACCACAGGCAAGATATTATGTTCCCTTTGCTAGAATGCATGTCTTTTGTTAGGACTCAAACGTTATTCTCTTTAAAAAGTTAATATAAAGGCATCATAACCAATCACCAGTAGGAATACCTCATCGGAATTTTCAGTGAGCCATCTGATGACGATCAAGCAAACGTGCATTAACTTTTAAACTAGAGAATGCAGTATTACTGCTCCCGACTTCTGAACCTTGCCTGTTGAAAGAAAACGTCGCACAACGCTTAAATGGTAACACTCCATTGCTACTGAGGCTTTCTTTTACACTCATCATGCCAGAACGATGTTTCTTGAAGCAATAAAGTCATTTTTTGACGTCTTTTGCCCAAAGCAGTCGTCCCACACACAATACAAACGTTCAGAGCTGCCGCTGTTGCCTTCACCTCTCTACTAAACCCAAAGCGAATAATATGAACCAAATCCAAATGTTAGGCCTCTTTCCGTTTGCGTCTATATTTTATCACACGTGAACTACGTTCATAAGTTGCAGGCATATAAAATCCAAATCTTAGCTGCAAGATAATTACGAGAACTTCAAATAAGAAAATGGCCGTTGATAAATAGGCTCCTAGCGCCCGTAGTCGGAGGCGCCCGACGTTGGCAGCGGGCGCCGTATGGTCAGTAGCTGGTAGCTGCTGTGGGGCGACGAAACTCTCCGCGAAGTCTGTTATGATATTGCCGCATCCACGAGCTGTTTGGCGGAAATGTCTCTGAAACTATTTACTATTGCAGGTGAATTACGAAATGAAACGAATTATGTTTAAGACTGATAACTTTAGCAGATATCCGACATGCTATTTAAAGGAACTAGTAATGGAGTGGACTCGAACACTCGACTTTACGTTTAGAGAGCACGAAGCTTACCACAACATCACCAGTAGATACGTTTCCGCAACATCTCGGGAAGACTGACGGAAATTCATACACTTCTGCATCCTACAGTGCTGCGAGAACGTGGATGTGGCCGGACTTAACAATTCTGAGAGGTGGCATGGAATATTGGCTGCCGTAAGTGACTTCGTCTCTGAGGCTGCCGGCTGGTGGCCAGCTTTTACGGCTAATATTGTACTTCCATGTCATCTTGATCAAATATTCTAAATGGCTTCCATTTAAGACGTAACACTCAGCAAGTAAAATTCATTGTTTGGACCCAGACTTGCACCATTTACCCTTTATGGTGAAATGATTTGCATCCCAGCTGCAGACACCTGCAGACTCTTGGTTGGACAACTAACACACCAATACAAGCGTTTCACGCCTTTACTGTCTTCCTCGCTAAACACTGTTACTAGTAGGCCACTGGTGTATACCTCTGCGAGTCTGGGTTTGACTAGCTTACATTTACACTAAAGTGATTATTGGAGGAACATCTGAAAATATGATCTAGTCATGGACAACAGACAACACTTTTGAATGTATGCACAAAATACGTACTCACAATAAATCTTTAAATCAGCCTACACTGTATCATATTACAGACTGAAAATAACTTCAAATTTCATTTGTTTGTATGGAGCTGAGAAATTATAGACTGTGAGATATTTTATCGCATAAAGCCTATGGTCTTAACTTCTAATAAGTACACTCCAATAGAGATAGTAGTAAACTCTTTAAAATTTATTACTTTGCTATAGAGAATGTGGTTGCTTCCGCATCGAGCAATCACTGGTTTCCAGAACAAAATTTGCTATTAGCATCTAACGCCCAGTATTCAGGCGTTATGTTCTTGTTAATAGTCTAATAATGTTATGGAACGCATCTGGCTTTAAAAAGCACTGTTAAAGAGACGCTAGTACATACATTGCGCCATGGTAGCATTTAGTATGACTTTGAAGATATTCTCGTGTGGGCACTAACGACCATTTACTATCCTTACATGTGGAATAAAGAAACTAAAACATAAATACATCTCAAACAAGGAAATACAACGCCACAACACCTGAAATGAACTACATAAAGGCTCGGCAGGCGCAGCTTTGTCGCTCTGCAGTGTGACGTACCATACATTTACAAAATTGACCCTATTATGCAATACTGAGTTCTCAAACACATATTACATAGGCAGAAACAAGTTAAAAATTCGAACTAGCATTCATAACATAATGTTTATTTGTTATTGATTCGAATAACACGATATAGGAACATTAGTCTAACTAAGGAAATGGAAATGGAAATTTGAAATAAACTTCCGATATACTAGAATAATTACGGTGACATATCACATCGAAACGTCCCCTTAGAAAAATTATACAAGACTATGCTTAAACTGACACACAATATTTTTAGCACAATGCAATCTGACTTTCAAAAATCCCTACAAAAGAATGGCCCTGACTAACATTAACCTATACGTTTCACAAATCACTTACCTCACCAAAAATCTTCGTTACTCGAACTACTGCAATGCAGCGAGCGCCACTACTGCCAGCTAAATAAAAGATTCAAACTATGGAAGGCACTAACTACTGATAGGCATAGTTAGCAAATGTAAGATTTTGATAGAGAACAAACAATGTATTTACCTTAATAGTCATCAAAAGTCATTATATATATATATATATATATATATATATATATATATATATATATATATATACAGGGTGATTCAAAAAGAATACCACAACTTTAAAAATGTGTATTTAATGAAAGAAATATAATATAACCTTCTGTTATACATCATTACAAAGAGTATTTAAAAAGGTTTTTTTTCACTCAAAAACAAGTTCAGAGATGTTCAATATGGCCCCCTCCAGACACACGAGCAATATCAACCCGATACTCCAACTCGTTCCACACTCTCTGTAGCATATCAGGCGTAACAGTTTGGATAGCTGCTGTTATTTCTCGTTTCAAATCATCAATGGTGGCTGGGAGAGGTGGCCGAAACACCATATCATTAACATACCCCCATAAGAAAAAATCGCAGGGGGTAAGATCAGGGCTTCTTGGAGGCCAGTGATGAAGTGCTGCAGACAGTGCTTGAACCAATTTCAGACGATAAGGTTTCATAACTAACCTTTTTCGTAGGACTCTCCATAGAGTTGATTGTGGAATTTGCAGCTCTCTGCTAGCTCTGCGAGTCGATTTTCCTGGGCTGCGAACAAATGCTTGCTGGATGCGTGCTACATTTTCATCACTCGTTCTCGGCCGTCCAGAACTTTTCCCTTTGCACAAACACCCATTCTCTGTAAACTGTTTATACCAACGTTTAATACTCCACCTATCAGGAGGTTTAACACCATACTTCGTTCGAAATGCACGCTGAACAACTGTCGTCGATTCACTTCTGCCGTACTCAATAACACAAAAAGCTTTCTGTTGAGCGGTCGCCATCTTAGCATCAACTGACGCTGACGCCTAGTCAACAGCGCCTCAAGCGAACATATGTACAACTAAATGAAACTTTATAGCTCCCTTAATTCACCGACGGATAGTGCTTAGCTCTGCCTTTTGTCGTTGCAGAGTTTTAAATTCCTAAAGTTGTGGTATTCTTTTTGAATTACCCTGTATATATAAGAGTTCATAACATCCATTCTTACAAATATCAAAACTCCGCCATTTCTCTCCCCACATCCACCACTGCTGGCGGCTCACCTCCGACTGACCTCCAACTGCGCAACGCTATGCGCTGTTAACATCCAGCTGCCCAACACTACAATGGCAGACAACAATGCAAACTAGCCACAGACTGCACACAGCACAGCCAGTGATTTTCATACAGAGCGCTACGTAACGTTGCCAATAAGAAAACATAAACAGCCTACTTACAACATATACGAGGATTGGAACTTAAATAGTGGCAATATTTATTCACAACCGATAAAAAATAGTTACATATTTGCACCTGTTACTGTCCTTCAAAGTAGTTACCAGCGTTGTGTAGAACCCGGTTCCAGCGATGTGGAAGGCGTGGTATACCGTTAGCAGAGCCCAGTTGATGTTGCGAATGGAGCGGTCTACTGCCTGTCGAATCTGTGGAACAATTCTGAAGCGAATGCCACAAAGTGGTTACTTCATCTTCGGAAACAAATCAAAGTCACAAGGACTTAACTCCTGGGAGTAAGGTGGATGGTACAGTACTTCCGAGTCCCATCGACCGAACAGAGCAGCCACAGCTTGCGCTGTATGCGCCCGCGCATTGTCGTGCAAAATGATGAGTGGGTTGCCCAGAAAGTGTCGCCGCTTCTTTCGCAAGGCTGGTCGCAGGTGATGCTCCAAAAACGAACAGTAGTACTGTGCATTGACAGTCTGCCGTGGAGGAACGTAATTCGTTAACACCATCACAGTTGTAGACGAGAATCACCATAACTTTGACCATACTGGAGCTCTGACGCACTTTGGACTTTCGAGGCGACCCATAATGACGCCATTCGTTGGATTGCCGTTTCAGTTTTGGCTCTTACGATGTGGCCCATGTCAAAAATGTTCAAATGTGTGTGAAATCTTATGGGACTTAACTGCTAAGGTCATCAGTCCCTAAGCTTACACACTACTTAACCTAAATTATCCTAAGGAGAAACACACACACCTATGCCCGAGGGAGGACTCGAACCTCCGCCGGGACCAGCCGCACAGTCCATGACTGCAGCGCCTGAGACCGCTCGGCTAATCCCGCGCGGCTGGCCCATGTCTCATCTAGTGTTACGATACGGCCTGAGAAAGCCTCTCCTTCGCGCTCATAGCGCTCCAAGTGCGTCTGAGCAGCGTCGTTACGTATCCATTTCAGCATTTCCGTCAAGTCATGCGGAACCCACCGTGATGCAATTTTTCGCATGCCCAGGCATTCCTTCAGGACGCGGAGCACAGTCATATGCACTAATGCGGTTTCGTGGTCGAGCTCAAGAATCGTATGGTGTCGATCACTGTCCACTAACGCGGCAACAACATGCACTTTTTCTTCGGAGACGCTAGGACGACCTGCCCGATGGATGTCTGCCACAGTTTGCCGACGTTCCTTAAAGGCTTTTACCCAACGTGCCACTGTTCTGTAAAGCAATGCCGATTCACCGCACGCCTCTTGAAGACTTTGATGACACTGTCGTGCTGTACGACCTCTGGCACATTCAATTTTGATCCAACTACGTTGTTATTGTTTCGAAAACATAGTGACACCGTTACGTTACACCGCTCGCTCACAAGTGACTGTGTTTCCTTCGATTGTGCGCACGCCGGTGACGTGGGACGGGTGAGTCTATTTGCTCGGAGGTAAGGTAGGTATGTCAACAACGTGAGCTATCAGCGTTAGTAATAGATTCCATTGCATAGTGTCTCCACAGCAGTGTTGGCAATATTTAAGTTCCAAGCCTCGTATTAATACAACACGATTCATCTGCTATACTTCACAAAATCATATTCTGCTCTATTCCTGAGTGGGAAATATAGAAATAAAGTGTTCGACCACAGATTTTCTGATACAAACAATTTCCAAACAGCCTCTTCCGGCGCTGTGCTGCCTGCTCGCACGGATAATAACAGGCCCTTCGTACGCAAAATTACTCAGCGCCCACAAACTCTCAATAACATGCCCAACTCACAATAACAAGCAACTTCAGGAGAGGGCTGCTAGGTTTGTTACTGGTAGTTTCGAACAACAAGCAAGTATTACGGAGACGTTTCGCAGTATAAAACTGGAATCACTGAAGGGAAAGCGGCGTTCTTTTCGAGGAGCGCTATTGAGATAATTCATCGAACCGGCTTTTTAGATTGACTGCAGAACGATCCTATTGTCGCCGGAGGCGTATAGATAGTGTTTTCTCCGACGCTCTTTTTGTGAGTGGAACAGGAAAGGAAATTACTAGTAGTAATACAGTGTACCTTCAGCCACGAATCATGCAGTTGCTTGCAAGAGTACGTATGTAAATGTGGATGTAGGTTACATGGCGAGACCACCTACGTCTGTTCATGACGGAGTCACCGACTCTGTACAACCACCTCTTCTTCTTCCTCCCAAATTTATGTGGTCACGTGGTACGATCATGCCCTAGCCTTTTGTTGGCCGAGCTACCGACTCCAAAGGCCACAAGTAAAACTCACATACTTTCCACGGAGCAAAAATAAATATCTAAATCGATCAATGCACAATCGGAAAAGAAAGGCAGAGAGGTCTCCCGTTATCAGTGCGAAAAGTACGCGATTCAGATCGAGGACAGGTGCTTCAACAATTGCCATTCACCTTGCACACACAGTTTACAGTTACTGCACGACGTTCACCTTACATCATTTCTAAAATATTGTATTTAGGCTCTCTAATTTCGTGACATTTCTCCGACACTGCACGACTCTCTCCATCATTACAATACCGACAGATAATTGTATTACAGGGAATGTTTCTTTCCATCTGCTAAGTGTGTTGAAATCAGTTTAATCATTTAATACATTTCTAACTTTACTTCGGTTTCGTAATGGATTTGTAGGATTAATGTGAAACAATGAGTGAAGTGCACCTTTTATTAAGCCATTCGTAATGCAACAGTGGTATCGTTTTGCTTTCTTCCAACTTTTAACATAAATTCCAATAATTAAAAGAGTTCTCGCATCGCCACAGACTAGACTTACATCAAACGTCTCCTTTCATGTTGAAACTGAAATGGAATTGCCCTTTCTTCCATATTAGTATTTCTGCCCTTAAAAACCAAGACTCAATCAGCAGTTAACATTTAGTTCTATTATTCAGTGATTACGTATTCTGAACTAAGCTCTTCTTTATAATTCTGATGCTACAACGTAGCTTTGCTGTCAAGTGGGCAGGAAGCGTTCAGCGACGGCAGCTTAGCCCTCCCGAGCGGCAGGCTACCTTTAAGTGGTTGCTTTGCATATATGGCGGCACGTACAGGAAGCTGAGGTCGCTAATTTCCCAGGTGTCGCCCATATCAACACGCCGGCACTCCGTCCACAGCGCACGTACGGCGGCAACAGAGAAAATTATTTCAGGTTACAACGTGTCTACGCGGAGGGTTTTACCGGGATCACACCGAAGGTACGGCATACCCAGGGCACCATTATTCCATATACTGTTACACCCCGGAATACAAGGTAAGCTCAGGGGAAATAGCTGGTGGTAGTACACTAGTATTAAATTTTCTCCACTTCCCACATCATACACTTACAATGCAGGGGAAGGTGGACTACCCGTATGCTTCTGCTCATGCGTCAGTTTCCACACGCGTAATAATATTGGCAGTTAGCGTGATGCATGTAGACGGAAATAATAGATTTATTTAACTGTTCTGGAACGTCTGCTATCTGAAATTGAAGACTAAACTTTTCTGCGATGTTTATAATCCGTGAAGATGATTCTAACGTATTCAGAAAGAGATATGAAACTTATTCTAATTGTAAGCGTCGTTAGTTCATATTTAAAGGTCGTCTGTTGCGAAAACGTTATGCGAATGGATAGCCACCTCTTGATCCTTTAAGAAGTGACCTATGCCATTGATTTGATTAGGCTGTTGTTTGCTTGTGGGTGAAAACAAAATAATCGCTTCAAAAGTAGTTGCTCCTGGCATTTGTGAAGTGCTTGGTGTAGTGAGAATTTTGTGTGCAGAATTGATTCAGAAGTTATACCTAATAATGGGCGTACAATAATGGGTGGAGGAAACGTTAGATAATATTGTCGTAACTTTAAAGTGGCCGTACAGTTGCGAGTAATGAAGTACAGACTAGCAACTCTAGCACTGAGAATCTATTAAATTGTGTAAACAGTGGATAAAAACTACGATCAGATTGACGAGTGACGACTGTTCGTCTGGCTGATGAATGTTATAGTGTTGGACACTTTAATATCAGAAACTGTATGCAATGTCGGTACAGAGAAACAGTTACCAAACAACACAAATAACATAAAGTGTCAAACGGGCAAAAGATTTTGCATCGGTATCGACAAAATGGAGAAGACCTGCTTTCACTGATTGTTGTGATCGAAAAGACGTGAAAATTCTACACAAACAGAAATGTTTGACATAGTTTTGAAAATCATGACGAAATCAAGATAGCAGTAGTCAACAAGATCAATTCTAAGGCAGGAAACGTCTACACAGAGGGTTTGAAGAAGTTCGTCTAACGTTACAAGTGCTTAGAAATGAACGGTGATTTCGTGTAAGCAAAAACTGCCGCTGTGGACGAGTGGTTCTAGGCGCTTAAGTCTGGAACCGCGCGACCGCTACGGTCGCAGGTTCGAATCCTGCCTCGGGCATGGGTGTGTGTGATGTTCATAGGTTGGTTACGTTGAAGTAGTTCTAAGTTCTAGGGGACTCATGACCTCAGAAGTTAAGTCCTATAGTGCTCAGAGCCATTTGATTTGAACGTAACCTACAACTAGCCTTGTCAGTGGCTTCAGCGATTTATATATGTTACAGATAACAACGCTGTATCTTTCCAACATTAACGGATTGGAGGCCGTATTTTTCATTCTATCGCTCTTGTAGTCGTACATACGTCAAGGTCAACATTTGTGTACAATACCCACAGTTTTCAGAAGAGAATAAAGAACTGCGAAGAAGACGGAGGACATAGAAAAGTTGAGGAGAAGGTAGGTATGATAAGCGTGCAGGCCGGCCCACACAGCAATGACTACTACAATTCTGGAACGTGCGGACACTCTCACTCGAGGTGATCGATGGGTCACAATGAAACACCTCGCTGCTTAACTGGACGTCTGCTGGTAGTGCTGAAACACTCGTCCACCAGTTGGGGTACTCAAAGGTGTGTGCCCGCTGGGTTCCTCGCCGGATAACAGAAGGCCATAAAGGGCTACGAAGGGCCACCTGTGCGCTATTCCTGGCGCATTTCGACGCTGATGGTGACAATTGTTTTTCGAACATCGTCACAGGCTATGAAACATGGGTATTTTACTTCGTACTGGAAACAAAACCTCAATCCGTGTTGTGGCCCCACACAACCTCTCCTCCGAAGAAAAAGTTCAAAGCTGCATCCTGAGCCGGTACAGTCAGGAGGACGGTCTTCTGGGACACTGAAGGGGTTATTTTGTTTGATGTCTTCCCTCAAGGTGTAACGATCAACTATGAAGTGTATCGTGTTATCCTCATGAAATTGAAGAAACGACTTCAGGGTGTTCGTCGCCACAAAAACTTTCCCATCTCCATGACAGTGCTACGCCTCACAAAAGTCTGCGCACCCGACAGGAGCTCACAAAAATTCATTGGAGTGTTATTCCTCAACCAACCTACAGTCCAGTCGCACATTGAAAGATGTGCTCCACAGGACACAATACGTAAATGAAGTGGAGGTTATTGGTGCAGCAAGATGTTTGCTCCGGCGTCGACCAGTAGATTAGTACCATGTGGGTAAACCGGCCCTCCCTCCCACTAAAGTGGCGTAACGCCGTAGCATTAAACAGAGATTATGGCTAAAAATAGGTTTTTGTAGCCAAAGGAGTGGGGAATACTATGGTGCATTGGAATCCTGAATAGAACCAACTTTCTTTAGGGAAAAAGAACCCTGTTTCATTACTTACTGAACATTTTTTTTAAAGAAAGCACAGTTTCAGTTTAGGAACTTAATTAGCTGCAGAATGGTCAGTATAATCTCATGCCTTAAGGGCAAGACCACTTTAATATAAAAAGGGCTGGGAGCCAATAAGTTAAAGCTCAACGAAAATCAGAAATTTAAAAGGCAAGGCCTTATCCTAACACAGTTCCTTAATTAGGCTGAAAGCTCAAAGAATCTGACACCTTAATAGCAAACAACTTAAATTCACAATCGGCTTAAGGCCCAACACTTAAGACTCAATAACATGCAAAACGCTTTACCTAAAACAGTTCTTAAATTGGGCTGACGGCCCAAACCATCTGACGCCATAAGGGCGAAACAACCTTACTCTAAAAATCGGCTAGAAGCAATACGAGTACAAACAACAAGAACAAACAAGAAAGGCAGTACACACAAGGGCACTCAGAAGTTCCGAGGGTCGGCCTGGAATTCATACACTAACACTTACATAGGTGAGACAGGCAGTCCGACCGACCATTGTCGATCCGACGACAACCCAACCGACAGACAGTCAACGGACCCACCGACAAGATAACCTCCGCTTTACGCGACCTGCAAACAACAGGGAATACAACGGAACAAAATTGAAGGTATTGGCGCCCACAACCAATTATACTCGTACATTGAGCTGTCAAACTACACACCATGCTGGACAGTGACAACACGATGAGGACAATACACTGCCTGAATTTACGTAAACGGCCAGGGCATGTAACCGGAACGTTAACGCCTACAAGGCAGAAGATTCTACTGGTGCACTTCAATTCAAATAACCAAGTACAGCTAAATGCCACCGGAGGGCGGCTGAAATTTGCCAACTTGAAAACACACGTTGTTGCTCGCGGGAATATCGCAACAGCCAACAACGAACTCCAAACGGCACAATGGTTCAAATGGTTCAAATGGCTCTGAGCACTATGGGACTCAACTGCTGAGGTCATTAGTCCCCTAGAACTTAGAACTAGTTAAACCTAACTAACCTAAGGACATCACAAACATCCATGCCCGAAGCAGGATTCGAACCTGCGACCGTAGCGGTCTTGCGGTTCCAGACTGCAGCGCCTTTAACCGCACGGCCACTTCGGCCGGCAACGGCACAATGTGAAGAGTCATGACTTGCTGGTAGATTAAGTCAAAACTCAACTTTCATGTCTAGGATCGGTGAGCCACGAACCTCGTAGCAAGTGGAACAGCACCACACATTCCGACACCGCACAGAGGCAGCCAGTGGGCCCAGCCAAACTACATGCCTCGGAGATTTCCTCGCTGCTCCATGCCAACTGACCAACTACCAGGCCCGGAAGTAGTGAAAGGACCAACCGAACGACGAATCAACGGTCGTCCCGCTCCAATCTGTTTCCGTCGGACAGTTCATGTGTGTCGCCAGCAGTCGGCAAGCACTGGCTGTCGGCACCTCACCGGCGCTCCATCCCCGACTTCACTGCTGCTTCATCCCGACTACACTGCTGGTTCGTCTCCAACTGACTGACTTCCTACGGACGGACGAGTCCCGGAGACACTGGCTCGGACCCAACCATGCAGGGGGAACACAACCGACATTTCTGCACAGGAAGGTATCCACCCAACGCTCGTCCCGCTGGTTCTGCCTGTGCGGACCTCTCTGGGGATCTGTCCTCGGCTGCACTGCTGCTGCGTCCCCACCGCCGCCGGCCGGAGTGGCCGTGCGGTTCTAGGCGCTACAGTCTGGAGCCGAGCGACCGCTACGGTCGCAGGTTCGAATCCTGCATCGAGCATGGATGTGTGTGATGTCCTTAGGTTAGTTAGGTTTAATTAGTTCTAAGTTCTAGGCGACTAATGACCTCAGAAGCTAAATCGCATAGTGCTCAGAGCCATTTGAACCATTTGAGCCTACCGCCCTCCTGGTCCGTGTCCGACTGACTGCCAGACACACAACGACCCGGATTACTATCGGTCGCTCCAGAGATGGTGCGACAGTGCACTTATCGATATGCGCTGCTGCTACCGCTCAAGGGCAAGTAAGGCAGGAAGTTAGTGACGCCTGTAAACGGAATAAGAAAACGAGGCGGCAGTAACGTAATAGAAAATGACAAACAATAAATGGGATAAACGCGAGCCGTGCACGGCTCAATATGGATGTTTGTTTCGGTCTGGGGATTATGCTCTGGGTGCCTAGGGGGCAGCGCAACCACTCGCGGTTCCAGTCAGGCACTAAGTTCCATATTTAGCATTAGATAGTACATCTGTATCCATTAGAGTTAAGTTACGTTTCAGGCATAAATTTCAGTATTTGAAACTGTAGTTCGTCATCAAATATGAATATATTTTGGGACTGTTTTTGTCTCCAGTGATTTGTCACCTATAGTCTAATTGAACTCTAATTGAAATTTCCCCTTATTTATGCGCAATATGTTATGGTTATTGACGTTCTGGAGGTCAGGTGTGAAGGATCTCTAAGGTAGGTGGTGGGGCTGGGCTGCTAGTGGGAGGAAGGCCTTCAGCTCTCCACCCTGGACGTGGTTGCAGTAGTGTGCTGTGCAGGTAGTAGCTGGATGTCCGACGTCCACTGATAGAAACAAAAATGTCATACATTCATTTACTTCATGCCAGAAAACATCAGTCGAGGAGGCGTTAATTGGCGGTCAGCGTCCCCAAGGCCGCGGTGATCCCAGTCGGTGAATCGTGCTTAAATCAGCAATAGGTGTCCTGCCGCGGCCAGTGTGCTGCGTCGCCTCGCCCAGCAGGCGGTGAGGTCACATTGTTAGCACTCCAGCGGTGCAGCGCCGCATCAGCTGCCGAGCAGTGGGTCGGCGCAGCATTGCAACATACTCCGCTAAGTTGGTCACGTTACGCGGGCAGATGCGAGGCTCAGTATGGCATGCGCCAAGCCGTGCTGAATTGAACCATGGGCCCCAGTGCGAGTGGTAGCACCAGTCCGGCAGCCAAGCAGTCTGCATGCAGGGAGCGAAAAGCAGAGTAGAAAAAATGGTTCAAATGGCTCTGAGCACTATGGGACTTAACTTCAGAGGTCATCAGTCCCCTAGAACTTGGAACTACTTAAACCTAACTAACCTAAGGACATCACACACATCCATGCCCGAGACAGGATTCGATCCCGCGACCTTAGCGGTCGCGCGGTTCCAGACTGTAGCGCCTAGAACAGCTGGGCCACCCCGGCCGGCAGCAGAGTAGAGTTTTTCAGCAGGAGGTAGCTGGGGAGGAACAGACACGAACCAGGGAGGCATTATTTGAGACCTGCACCTGGTGAAAGTTAGCAGGCAGCTGTCCTTCCAGCCGGAAGACACCAAGTCAGCATCATTCGGACTTACACATGACTCGTTGACCTCCAGCTAGGGAAGACGTCATCTAGCGGTGACAGTTTGTTATTCATTTTGGGACGTTGACCTGCGTAGACTTTTCCTTGTAATCGGCTCCAGCAGCGACTGATATTACCGGTCTAAAACGGCCAGTATTTGTGTAAGAGTGGTCTGCCACTGTTGCATAAATGGCAGCGATTCCGTGAGACCCGATGAGCGAGGTGTAGTCCTGGGCAATCAAAGTAACAGTGGCTCTGTATCGCAGTCCATCCGCGATATCAGAGGTATTGAAGCCCTGTTGTGCTGTTGTGGTGTCACAACTTCGCTTTTCAGGAGACCTCAGGTGACAGCTTTCGCAATGTCATCGTAGTATGAACATGGCTTCTTGCGCAAGAACATGTACCACAATTTTTGTGATAACGTTACCGCCATTCGACTGTAACAAATTATATTTTACTGTTGCACAAGTTAAAAACTTATTTACTTATCTAAAGACATCAGACTGGCATGAAACACAAGTCCTTCTCGAAAAAGCATATCTGGTCATATAGGCTATATCTGTCATTAGTAAAAGCGAGAACATCTCTAAAACGCCTGAATATATGCAGACTTTCATTTCTGGTCCTTACAGCACAGTTGCTACAAGTTCTCACCAATAAACAGGTGGGCGCGACACTATTTTGTACTTGAAAATCACCTAAGGCCGATATCTGGATGGTACAACAAGAAAATAAAAATTATTACAGTCAAATAGTGGCAGCATCATTCAAAAAATTTACCATGGGTGGCTCCATCTGAAATAAAAATTATCAGTGTACCACTAAGGTTCTTGCGCAATGGCATCTGTCTGCTGATTCGGTCACTGGTGTCTTCCATTAGCGGTGGCGCAAGAACTTTGTCAATTAGACAGCCCTTCCAACAACTGGAGTTGCATAGCAAGCCTTCATGCCCTTCTCAATAGGCTTTTGGCGTTGCAACTACCCTGTAGACAACATTACCATCAGCGAACTGGTTCATGGAACTTTCGCCATTATTCACTGTATCATTTACACATATTGCAGACAGAAACGGTCCTACAATACTTTCTAGCCGAACTCGTGAATTTACTTTTGTGTCTGCTTATTTTATCCCGTTAAGAATGCTGGAATTTTGGGGCACCAAACAACATAGCGGTTCTGTAATGAATGCCACACCTGCACTTATAATGATTTTTTTTGCTCATATTCTAATCACCTTTGTCACTCGTCAAGAGTTTTCACACATTGACTCAATGGCGGTATGGATATTAATATCTGGACAGTACACATCGGAGATGCAATCTTTCTTGGCCACACGTAGTGTTCTCCGAATGTATAGTGGCGGCTGTCCTGCTTCTGAACACGAGCTGGTGATAGAAGGTCTCCTACAACAAAAATGCTCGACGAAGGATTGGTATTCCCTCAAGAAAGGCAGCCAACTCAGTTTCTCTTAAATACTAGACTCAAGACATCGTCGAATCCTTTAAACATACACAAAATTACAAACAGAATAAGCAAGATAAAATCAACACGTGCAGTTATGTCTGGGAAGAAATTAGATCCCATTTTAACAGCGTATTCCTCCTGTACTTCAGGTTCTAACTTCAACTGACATCACAAACGTGACAACGGTGAGTGATACAAAAGTGATTAGTTATACATGGTCCGGTCACATTAACGTGACCTACTCCTATATTCGACGTCAGTTAGGGATAATCACTCGCAGATGGTAGGTGGCAGCACTAACAGTGCACGGTATATAAAGACTGTCGTGTGGACGCGGAAAATAGTGCAGTCGTTGTCATAATGTGGAAATGGAGCTGTTGTCTGATGTCGAAACTGGCATCGTCATTGGCTTTTGTGGCAAGAGTGGAAGCATTTCCGAAACGGCTAAATTTTGTTAACTGTTCGCGTGATTCCGTGGATCATGTATACCGTGCACAGCAAAATGGTGCTATCTATAAACAGCGCCTACGCACTGTGGCACACCATTGGCGATATATAACGGGTGTGAACGACTGCTGCGGTTATGTGTACGGGTGAATAGACGTGCAACTGTTGGGCGACTGACCTTCCAGGTGAACCTATGGATTACCAACAATGTCTCCTCAATGACCATTCAGCGAACGTCCTCCGCATCAGTGCCTGGGTTATCCACCCATGCTGACTGCTGTTCATAGTTGATGAAGGCTGGAAATTGGACACCATTACCACAGTTGGAGGTCCAGTGAGTGGCGACCGGCGACCTTTTCAAATTAATCATGTTTCATGCTCCATTGGACAGATGGCCGTTGGCGTTGACGACGTGAAAAGCTAGAAAGCAAAAGGGCCAGGCAAGAGGAGGGACAGTCATCGTCAGGGGAATGTCTTCATGACATTGCCTGGGTGATTTCGACATTCTGTAAGTCAACACAAGTATGCATCTATCTTTGGAGCCATGCCCACCCTTACTTACAATTCTTTTTCCTTAGGCACGATGGTATCTACCAGCGGACATTTCAGCATGTCACACAACTTGCAGAGTACGTGCGTCGTTCTAAGAGCGCCACGTTAAGTTTACCGTACTCCCTTGGCCAACAAACTACTTGGATTTAAGCCCAATCAAGAATATGTGTTATCACCTGGTTTGAGCTGTTCGTGCCGTGAATCCTCAAGCGAAAAACCTAGCGCTGCTGGCCATAGAACAATTCGGCAAGGCCCCAAATCCCTGTTAGTATCTTCCAGAACCTCACGGAAACTCTTCCTTCGAGCCTCGTGCCGGTCGAGGCTGCAAATGGTCGTTATTCAGATCTTTGACAGGTGGTCCACTAAAGAGACTGGACAGTGTATAGTTGTAGTTGGTGTGCGGTGGACTGCGATGTGTTTGGCTGGCTGTGGCAAAAGTTAAATGAAATATTACTGTTTCTGAGTGGTGAAGTCAACTACAGGCGCCATGTTATACGACTTTAGTAACAACTTGCATAGATTAAATGGATGAAAAATTATTAGTGTAGCCACACGGCTATCCCATTGAAAATCTAATAAGAGAATGAGCCTCGTTACAACAGTCGACATCTGATAGTACACTACTATTCCTTGTGGGGTAAGGTAAACTAGATGGTTATCACTGTATTCAAACTCTTGCTTCATTCAGCACATTTATAATAAGTCACTTAAATTCTCAGTGAAAAACATAAAACAATTGGCTTATCATGATTTCTGCTTTAGTAACACTTTTAATGGTGGCTTGGAAGTTCAGTAGAGAAAACTGAGAAACTACGTGGTGAGAAAATGTTAAATTTCATATTGTCACTTTTATTTCTATGAAAATTGGTTTACATACAAAGAAGAACATTCATAACGTAAACGTTTGCTAGCGCCTGACTTACTCATGAAATAACATGTAACTAAAATCACAATCGATGCAAAAAAAGGCTTCTATTCGTTGATTAACACATGATATTCAGGAAAGGGAAAGGATGGATTAGCACATTCGTCACTGCATTCACACAGAAAAGGTTAAAGATGCGAAGAAATTAGATCATCACAATACACACACAATTATGGCAAAGCAATTCGTACCGACAGTAAATAAAACAAGCACTAACAACGGATGTAATAAATGATCCAGAAACATTTACAGGCAAAAACGAAAGAAACAGTCCAAGTGGCTGAGTAATTTAACAAAGGTAACCAGCACGTCGATTACAATGGACTGTTTCAAGTCGTGTAATCGACACACGTTCGAAAAAGATACAGGGAAATACAGAAGTGGCGAATGAAATACTGAACAGGAACCGCTGCTCGTAGTAACACGAGGGTCATGCGAACAGAGCAAGTTTCAGAAACAGAGAAAATGCAAGCTTAATTGCACACGGAAATGAAGTTTAAATACAGCTTATTCAAAAGAAAGAAAGACTACGACTGGAAAGAGTAAAAGCTGGGACTCAATGCTCACTTAACGAAATATGAACACCTGAGACCATTAAGACAAAGCAAGCGGATGAAGCACACAAAGAAATCTCGAATACATGTGGAACCACTTTTACCATTTCCTAATCCAAATAAATCGTGAAAAATGATTCCGAAAATGAATCTGCAAGAGAAAATGATTGAATACTTCCTTTAGGCTGAAGGATTATGCAACCTAATCACGATTCTAAGTTAAGCAAATCGCGCTTAATCAACGATCTTCACTCACCAAATCCCAGCAGCGGAGTTCCCATGCACGTTTGCTGACCAACGAACCACCCAGGCAAACAGAAGTGACTGAAGGGGTCCCATCCACCATCAACCTAACAACCTCTTTGCCTTAGTGAAGCTACTCAACCTTGGTCATATTGTCGCCAAGGAAGACAGAGAACGTTACGCTATTCACTTTGGAAATACAAGGCAGACAGACACATCCATTCGTTCTTTCGTGGAAGAGGATAGGGAAATGAAAGAACTTAGGAATATAAGATACAAGCAATATAAAATAAAGGTGTGGGTCACGTAGAAAACAATGGATAATAATTATATGTACAGAAACATGGTTTAAACTCATACAGAACACATGACTTGTCCGTCATAACGTGAACTATGGTTGAAATAATATATTCCAAGGTTCTATCTCATCGCATGTTCAGTTAAAAAAGTGCAGCGAAAATCAGAGGTGCCGATATCAGACCCAATAACGAGGTAAAAATCCTCCATGAACCATGGAGCTTTTAATTGGTGGAGTGGCCTGCGTACCTAAGCTATAACCGTACGGTAGGTACAACCGCAACAGAAAAGTATCTATTGAGGAACATGACAAAAGTGTGGTTCCTACAGAGGAACAGCTGCCTTTTCAGTAATTGCAGGAGATATAGTCTTGAAGATTGACTGATCTGACTTTGTATCATAAACCCAAACGGCCTTGCTGTGCTGGTACTGAGAACGGCTAAAAGCAATGGGAAACTATAATTCTGGAAATTTGTGGTAAGGTCTTACAGGACCAAACTGCAGAGGTCTCTAAGCTTATGAATCACTTAGTCTAACTCAAACTAACTTACGCTAAGGAAAACACACACACCCATACCTGAGGAATGACTCGAAACTCCGACTGGGGGGAGCCGCGACAAGACGCCAGATTCCGCGCGGCTACACCGCCTGGCCAGGAAACTGTAGCCGTAATTCTTTCCAAGGTCATGCACCTCTACTGTACAGATAAATGGTAACGGCGTCCTCATGCAAAAATGTTCCAGAGGTCAAATAGTCCCCCTTTCGGATCTCTGGGCAGGGCTACTCAGGAGGCTGTCATCAGAAGAAACAGACGTTCTGCGGGTCGGGGCGTGGAATGTTGGATCATTTAATCTGGCTGGTTGGTTGGAAAATGTGAAATGGGAAATCGGTAGGCGGAAGTTATATATAATGGGAATTAGTAAAGTTTGGTGGCATTAGGAACAGGACTTCTGGTCAGATGAATACAGGGTTGTAAATACAAAATCACATAGGGGTGATGCAGGTATAGGTTTAACAGTGGAAAAGAAAATGGGAACGCGAGTAAGCTACTACGAACAGCATAGTGAATACATTCTCGTAGCCAAGATAGACGACAAGCAAATACCCATCTTATTCGAACTAGTTTGTAAGTCAACCAACTCCTCAGATGAAAAAGATATTGTAGAAATCTATAATGAGATGAATGGAAATATTCGGAGAGTTAAAGGAGACGAAAATTTTATTGTGATGGTAGACTGAAATTTGATAATAGGGAAAGGAAGAGAAGAAAAAGTAATAAGTGAAGGTTGGCTGGCGGAAGAAAGTGGAAGCTGCCTGCTAGAATTTTCGCAGAGCATAATTCAACCATTGATGACACTTGGCTTAAGAATTAAGGAAGAAGGTTGCATATGTGGAAGAGACCTGGAGACATCGGGAGGCTGAGGCACTGGGAGGTCCCACATTGATTATTTAATGGTAATACAGAGATTCTGGAACCAGATTTTAAATTTAACACATATCCAAGGGCTGATGCGTACGTGGACAATTTATTGGCTATAAACTGTAGATTTAAACTGAAGAAATAGCAAAACATAGGAATTTAAGAAAATGGGACCTAAATAAGTTGAAAGAACAAGAGACTGTTGAGAGTCTCAGATGGAGGATTAGGCAGCATTGTCTAGAACAGGGGAAGGAATACAACAGAAGACGAATGGGATTGTATAGTGGGGGATGGTATAGTGAAGGCAGCAGAGGATCAAACAGGTAATAAGACAAGGCCTAGCGCCAAATGCTTGGCTATCACAGACATATTGAATGTCACTACTGAAAGGAAAAAATACAAAAAACAGAGAAAATGAAGCTGACAAAAGGGAAGACTAACGTCTAAAGCATGAAATTGACCAGACGTACAAAATGGCAAAGCAGGAATAGCTATATGACGAATGTAAAGATTTAGAGGCACATATTACTGGGGGAAAGATAGATACAGCCTAGAGGAAAATTAAAGAGGCCTTTGGAGAAAAGAGAAGCATTTGTGTGAGTATAAAGAGCTCAAAAGGAAAAATACTACTAAGCAGAGAAGGACAAGCTGAAGGTAGGAAGAAGTATGTAGTGGGTGTACACAAGGGAGATAACCTTGAAGGAAATATTACAGAAAGAAAGGAAGATGTAGAGGATGAAGAGATGTTAAGAATTTGACAGGGCGCTGAGTGACCTAAGTCGAAACATACCCGAAGGAGTAGACGACGTTCCGTCAGAACTACTGACAGCCTCGGGAGTGCCAGCCATTACAAAATCTGGTGTACAAGGTGTATGAGACAAGCGAAATACTCCCATACTCCAGGAATAACGTAATATTACTATTCAAGGAAAGCAGGCGCTGGCAAGTCCGAATATTATCGAACTATCACTTTAAAAAGCCATGGTTTGCAAATTACTAACGTGAATTCCTTAGAGATTAATGGATAAATTGGTAGAACTGGATTCTGGAGAAATGTTGGAAGACGTGAAGCAATACTTGAATTCTCTTAGAAGACAGGTTAAGGATTAGGAAATCTGTATTTATAGCATTTGTAGACGTAGGGGAAGCGTTGAAAATGCTGACTGGCATACCCTCTTTGAATTTCTGAAGGTAGCATTGGTAAAATACAGTGATAGAAAGGCTATTTATAATTTTTACTAAAACCAAACGGCAATTATAAGAGTTCAGGGCCGTGATGGGGAAGCAGTGGTTGAGAAATGAGTGAGAAATGTTTGTACCCTATAACCGATGTTATTGCATCTGTATTGTGGGCAAAATTTGTAGTAGGAATTACAGTGCACGGAGAAGAAATAAAGCAGGTTCGTCGATGCCGTTTGAATGCTGTCAGAGACAGGAAAGGACTTGGACGAGCAGTTGAAGGGAATGGACAGTGTATTGAAAGCGGGATGTAAGATGAATATCTGCAAGTGCAAGACAAGAATAATGCAATTGAGTGGAGTTGTATCGCTTGATGCTGAGGGAATTAGATTAGGAAACAAGGCGAAGCAGTAGATGAGTTTTGCTATTTGGGTAGGAAAAAACTGATGATGGCCAAGAAGAAATGATATAAAATTTGGACTACCGATGATAAGAAAATCGTTTCCGATAAAAAGAAGTTTGTTAACATCGAACAGAGATTTAAGTATTAGGAAGCCTTTTATGAAGGTATTTGTAGACAAGGAGAGAACAGAATCTTTCTATGTGTGTTGCTAAAGATGAATACAGATGATTGGGTGGGTAGATCATGAAGCTAAGTAAGTAATGATTAGAATTGGGGAGAAAAGAAATTTGTGTCGCAACATGGCTAGGAGAAGGGGTGGGTTGATAGGACAGATTCTGAGGCATCAAGATACCACCATAGTGGTATAGGAGCGAAGTGTCTGGTGTGAAAATCGTAGATGGAGACAAGGAGACAAATACGTAAGCAGATTTAGAAGTATGTAACTTACAGTAGTTATTCGAGGGTAAATGTCCTTGGACAGGATAGAGTGGCATGGAGATCTGTAGCAAATCAGTCTTCGTACAGAAGATCACAGCAAGAATAACAAGATTCACCATGCAAACTATCATGAAATGATTCTTACAAAGACGTTTCAGAAGGAATATTAGAGGCTGACACACGTTGCCGATGGGGTCAATGGACACAAAGAGAAATTGAAAATTAACTGTCAGCTGCAGGGTACAGGTGTGTATGATAAAAGGCGGGGGAAAACAGTTGATGCTTTCATGAATGGCGCCTGTGTTCAAACAGTAATCTTAAATGTGAACTTCTTCACGAATGTTGCAAATGATGGAAGCTTCGCGGTTCAGTGCCGGCCTACTTCCTATTACTTGACGGTTACACGATGATAGGTAGGTTGAACCTGAATGAGACCCATGAGCTGCGTAGCCACATTTTCCATTACTGACCGGTAGATGCAGGTATGTTAGCATTAAAATTTTGGCACCTGAATAATTGCAACTGCTCTGGAAGAAATGGTCAAAATTTTAAAAGTCAGCTTTAACATGTTCATGATATACTGGAAAATGACGTCAAAATGAAGGCTGCAGTACTTCAGAGGTTTTCATTCACCATTTTCTGAATAATACATCCGTCAGTAAGTCCTTCATTAGATATATTTTCTGTAGCTCATCAGGATCGTCATTCACTGAAGAACTGTGTGACGCGACGGGGTTTAAGAATTTAATGCATTCTACAGTCAATATTCGCCAAGCATATTGGAGTTTGGAAACTTTAACACTTATCCAGACATGACCTTTTCAATGACTTAATTGCACTTCCATCTTCTCTCTCTGTTTTTCTTCCATGAGTGCTCCATGAGCCGGTAGGAAAACAGATGTCTACTCAGAGCCCCGAATACCTGAGAAATCCGAAACAGGTTTACCCCAACGAGTGTTTCGTCTCACTAACCATCCAACTCATCGACTTCAAGCATCATCTGCGGATGAGACTTTTTGTAGTGGGTTTTAGCATCTGATATATTAAACTGACATGCCTTTTCACAGAAAAGCACAACATCTGATAGTCGTGATGTGTCTGAAGCACGCACAGATCATACAGCTACGGAGACCTGATGGTGTTCTTCAGCTCACGAGCTCAGTGTCCCTGGCTTCGACAAACCTGGGCACTGAGCTTCGTGAGTGCTTCTTCCTTAGCACTGTCGGATACAAACGTCTAGCTGAAGAAATACTAAGGATGCGCTGAACTATTACGCTACATGTCACATACGAGTATTTTTTTAAAAAACTGCAACGCCAGGAAGGATAGCAAGTAACATGTTTTTTCTTATGAGCATATAGAGCAAAGTAGGAAAAAAATTGGGTAAATTTTTCGGTGATTTTGGGGACAAACAGGGAGCGAAATGTAGGACACAGGACTGTCACCTCTACCAGCTACTACGGATCTAATCCGGCTCGCATCGAGTTGAAATAAGTTCGGATGACAGATAAGGGTGGGTCATTTCACGCTGCTTGAGCTCTGCCATAGTTCATTAGTTGTGGTGTCCGGTGAGTAGTGGTGCGCCAGTGTGTTGGCAACTCATGACGAAATGCTTTCACTGTCTGAGGAATCTAGAGAACGGGCTGGTCGGATCACCAGCCGAATGCTACATTGAGTACGTGAAAGAATTTGCCCTAATCAGGCAGCAGCGAACCGCAGACCTTAGGAAGGGCTCAGTGTTCCTGGTGATTGGAAAGAAGTACAGGTCATTCCCGTTTTCAAGAAAGATCGTCGAGCAGAAGCACAAAACTATAGGCATATATCTCTGACGTCAGATGTAGAATTTTGCAATATGTTTTAAACTATCATATTCGGACATTTCTGGAGGGAGAAGATCACGTCTGTAGGAATCTACATGGGTCCCGAAAATAATGAACGTGTAAAACCCAGCTGTCTCTGTTCGCCCACGACGCCCAGAAAGCTGTAGATACAGGTGCCCAGGTAGATTCCGTGTTCCTTGACTTCTGGAAGGCAGCTGATACAGTTCCGCTCTGCTGTCTAGTGAACAAAATACGAGCGTACGAAATATCAGACCAACTGTGTCGCTGGACTGAAGAGTGTCGAACAAACAGAACACGGTATTTCTTTCTCAACGGAGGGAAGTCTTCAGACGTAAAGGTAACGTAGGGCGTGCCCCAAAGGAGTATTTTAAGACCGTTACTTTTCACAATACATATAAACGGTTTAGTAGATAACATCAGAAGTTCCATGAGGCTCGTCGAGGATGATGCTGTTGTATACAGAGAAGTCGCGACGGTAGAAAATTATAGCGAAACGCAGAGGGTCGACGTTTGATGCAGGGATTGGCAATATACCCTCGACATAAATAAATGTAACGTATTGCAAATACTTATTTAAAGAGAACCTTTATTTCATGACTATACAACTGAAGAGCAATCATCGAAAACAGTTAATTCCATAAAATACGTAGGAGTATGCGCACCGAGCGATTCGAAATGGAACGACGAATCAAAATTAATCGCGAGTACGGCAGATACCAGATTAAGAGTCATTGGAAGACTTCTGAAGAAACGCAGTTCATCAATAAAAGAAGTAGCTCACAAGACACTCGTTCGACCAGTATCTGAGTGTAGGTCGTCAGTATGGGTCCGTAGTATATTGGACTGGCAGCGGAAACAGAGAAGATCCAAAGAAGAGCGGCGCGTTTCGTTACAGGTTCACTTAGAAAGCACGGAAGAGTCACAGGGGCGGTCAACAAACTCCAGCGGCAGATACTACAAGACAGGCGTTCTGCATACCAATGTGGTTTATTGTCAAAGTGCCGAGAGCTTACAGTCAACAGATATATTGCTCTCTCCCATGTATGTTAGGCGAAAAGACCATGAAGATAGAACTGGAGACATTGGAGCCCACACGGAGGCTTACCGGCTGGCGTTAGTTCCTGCTATCTGTTCACGACAGGAACAGGAAAGGAGGGAAGAGACAATGGTACACGAAGTACCCTACGGCACACCGTAAAGTGTCTTGTGGAGCATAGACATATATGTAAATTTATCGAAGTAAGGACAGCACGGGCAACAAGAGGTCTTGCGGTATCTTGTTGAAAGAGAACGTCACAGAAATCTCGAAGAATTGACACAGCACCAGTCTTACCAGGACGTACATGTAGGGGTTTCTTTCAAAACTACCGGTTATGTGGAATGGACCCAGCCCATATCATCTCGCTAGCAACTTGGCCACTATGACGACGACAAATGCAATATGGCAACGTCTGCTTTCCTCTGAGCCTACACACACGGATACGGCCATGGTGGTATTGTAGGTAGCGCCACGATATGGCTTAAAAGAAAAAGAAACGAAACTTATGTTTTCTCATTCGGCCTACCCCGGGAAAGCACCTCTCTCATCTTGCGCGCCAATAGAAGCTGTGCTAACAGTTTGTGGTGACCGAGACATTGTTGCAAGCTCCGTGTGGGTAACTGGGTTGTCGCAAATAGGACTGTTCTTCACTCTCCGTACGTGACGGCTGCGTGATACAGCACATTCTAGCGAACATCCTATCGGTCCTCCAGATACAACTACACTGCATTTGGAACACTAACCGAGGTATATTTAATTATGAACTGAGTTTTGGTGCAATACTACGTAAAAAATTTGGAAAACGCAGCATCTGACTCTGTCCAGTCTGCACACAAAGCAACTTTTAGCTATACAACAGATGCTGACTTTCGATTAGTGGACACCCAACCAAAAATCTGAGTATTTGTGTTCAGGGAAAGACTTTATTCCCGAATGTTAAAAAGGCTATTGAAGACTTTTTCCCCAGACATACTGTTAGAGGCTAGCATAAGTGGGACAATGTCAAAAGACCATTTAAAATCCTTTTTCGAGAATGTTTTTAATGACAATGTCGTAAATAACCAGAGGCGTATACTTCTTCGTGGTTTTTTGAGTGCTCACAAAGACACAACAATAGTAAATGATTTATTTCCGGGTGAAGACAATGAATACGTGAACATTCCGCTAGAAACAATAAAATGTGAACAGTCTTTGGATGTGTATTTTTCCGGCAACATACAACATATGCAAGCAAGATAGAGTTTCCATAACAAACATACATTCCAGTATTCACAACCAGCTGCACGCTCTAGTGTATCAGCCTATGTTTCAATATTCCTAGCAAACGACTAGGTACAATACTGTCGCACATGTTGCTCAATTGAAGAATGTAATTAAAGTGGCGTTTGGTTTTGCAGTTCATGGACGTGTTTATGAGGATTGTCCACTTACTGTTTCCGCCAAATTTACCTATTGCTATTCTTCATTTCGTTTCATGCATTTTCTTGAGGAAGTCAGATAGTGAGCAAACAAAGAGTGACACGATCGATTGCTCTCACCGTCTTAACCACAATGGTATGCAAAGCTTCTAAATGCAGCTGGAACATCGAATTCCTGTGCGAGCCGACAGACTTCACTTGTTAGTGCTCCGATGGGCGTGACGTAACGAAGAATTCATTAGTTTAATTGATAGTTCTTCTGAATCACTACTAGATCAAATAATGCTGCAACATTTCACTAACAGCTAGCTACATGCTGTCCTGCCGTCACATTCACAATCTGATGAGTTACAGTTAGGAAAATGCCAGCCTTGAAACATATTGTGTGTTCATCCTTCTCGCCGAACTTTAGGACTGAAGAGATGTTTCATCGTGTATGAATATGCGAAAAATCTACTTTGGTGTTTCCATACAAAGAGCGACTTTTCCTAAGGAGACCTCTTTACGCAGTCGGTAATAACGCAAACGAGAAAGATCAAAGGGACCTCATTAAAGACCAGCGTGTTTATCTCCAGTAGACATGGTAGAGGTGTTTCGTTGCTTGTGGGACACCGTCGTTCGCTCTTATAGAGGAATGACATTATCTCTTTTCTGGTTGAATTATTCAGCGTATAACCACCGCAAGCAGGCAAAGCAAAAGAATGAGGTCGAGGATAGCGCAGGGAATGAGGGTGGGGAGAGGAGCAGCACGAAACTAGTACCTGTGTTCTTTTGATCATGTCTGAAATTAAAAGAAACACTAAACGTGTATTTTTCAGCATTATTCTCCCACACGCAGAGCAACATATGCACATTACTTCTGGTAAACAGCATTTTTTGTTTTGTTTTATTGTGCATCTATGTATACAGGGTGGGTCTCCTAAAATATAATACTCAATTTATTTCGTGAAAGTTCTAAATATCGACACAAGATTTTCGACAAAAAATGGTATGCTAAGGGGCACGTATTTTTGTTATATGAGAAGGGGTCTCACGTCTTGTATCGATGGAGATATTGAACCAAGTATGAGATTTAAAACAGAATGATACAATATAAATGTGACGTAAAGTGCCAGGTGAGGTCAGTCAAAGTGGAGGTATCCATTATTATGTTTTATATTTATATTTTGTATCTGATGTTTTGTAGATATCTGCTCATGGATAAATTACGAAATGCATATATGAGCAATAAAGTGAGTGCCTGCCCGATATTTGACTTTTACCACTGCGACCGCGTCTGCCGGAATGCAGGTCTACTGATCATTAGAACGGCAAACTTTTTAACGGCATCTTCAGGCGCTTGAAAATATAAGTATTGTGATACAACGCTTCTTAATTCTGACGGTGAAACCCTTCGCAAAAGAATCTGAGAAATATTGTAAAACTAGAAGACAAGTCGGCAGCAATCGGCTATTGCGCTGTAAACACACTCGAGCAAGGCTGCTTCCTTTTATCAAGCCTTTCGACTGTTTTCGTTTCTGAATCCCAGGACTAGCAAGGGCTGTGTCGTCTATCGGCAAGTCATTTCTGCTTCAACATTTATTTCATGCGGATATGTACACTAATGAGGAGAAGTTAGACATGCTGCGAACGTCAAAGATATGCAGTCCAAGTTGTACCTCGGAATAGGGACGTCTGAACTTGGCTGTCCTTGACGCCACGAACGTGCACGAATTATTATGTCACTAGTGCGATCAGGCTGCTTCGACGTCAGAGGACGAGGTCGAAGACTGCAAGTGACAGAGCGCATGAAGAAGCTGTTCTGGTTACGGCGCTCATCAAGCCACATGGTGGCACGGAATGTGGGGATCAGCCAGAAGAAAGGCATTCGCATGTTGTATTGACATTGCCCCTTTCCTTCTGTCACTGCATCGGTCACTCTGAGGACGTGATTTCGAAGGTCATAAATTTTTTTTTCGGTTTGCTCTGCAGCTCCTGGAGGACGACTCCTCGTTTTTCCAACGTTGCCAAGGGAGGAACGATTACAAATCGCAGTGATTTAAATTTACATAACATGCTGTACTGGGCGTCTGAAAACCCACACTGGTTTCCTCAGTTACAGAACAAATGATCTTAAGGCATAAACGTAAGTTCTGGGGTAAATGTGGTTCACTCCACTTTCGATATCAAGCCGATACGCTAATTAATTAAAAATATGGTTCCAACGGCTCTAAAAACTACTGGACTTAACATCTGAGGTTATCAGTCCCCTAGAACTTAGAACTACTTAAACCTAATTAACCTAAGGACACAACACACATCCATGCCCGAGGCAGGATTCGAACCTGCGACCGTAGCGGTCCCATGATTCCAGGTTGAAGCGGCTAGAACCGCTTGGCCACACTGGCCGGCAAACTGATATGCTAATTAATTAAATTGACGTTGTATTCCCTTAACATATTGTTATCCTAACTGATTTGTGATTCCCTGGGAATAACTCTGGGAAAAGGGATTGTCACACCTACCCAGTTCAGTTCTGCCGCTCATGGGAAATCCCTCAGCCCTCCCCTTCGCCACTTCCCTCCTTCCCTCCACCATCTTGAAATTGCCTGGAAAACACCCAGCCTGCAATTACCCGTTGGAGAGCAAGGCCCTCATGACACGAAATTCAAATCAATGTCAACTCACATAATAATATATTGCTCAATTCAGTTTGCATGTTCTTCATTTAATCAGACTGCAGGAAATAGGGCTCCACCCCTCCCCAATCTGGAAACTGATGGCAAAAAGACTCAGTATCTGCTGAGTTGCCATTCTACGAGGATCTCATGACAAGAAATGGGCGGTAAATTCGAGAAATATATTGTTTTGTTACTTAAACATTAATTAAATAATTTGGTAGGAAATACTGGTCTGTATTCCTCTTTATTTGGGCAGGAAAACAGTCCATTCGTATGATATCACGACTGAGATATCAAATTAATGATTTAGCAATTTACAGGAGACAAGGTAGGGAAAAAATCTCTGGAAAGTGTATGTGAAATACTTACAGATCACTTAAAAAACTCAGCACTACCTTACGATAATTCTTCTTCGTAACAAAATATATTTTCAACGTTGAGACTCGCACGCATACAATTTGAAAATCAAGTAATTTAATTTCAACCACAAATAGATCGTAGCGCTAAATATAACTGATTTCTTCTACACATCGACGTTTCACAACACAGGCACCCTCCTCCACCACAATGTTTCCTCTGGCGAATGAACATATCAGCCGAGGTTGAGACAGCCAGGAGAGGGCTTGAGACCTCCACCCATGTTGGCCACACCTGCAGTTGTGAGCCCATTTCGGAGTGCCCTTACGCCACCCATACCAGACGCCCAGAGGCTGAAGAGAATTTTACCGTGACCGTTTAACAGTCAACCAATCAGTTTACATGGGAAGATAATCGTGCAGTCCTAATACTTTCCACATTGATTCTTCTCAAACTACCACGTAAAAATTAGAGAATAAACACTTTTTTTATTCTCGAGTCAGAAACATACAAATTTACAGTAGCCATACACATCAATATATATATATATATATATATATATATATATATATATATATATATATATATATATATATAAATTTTATTTATATTACACGTGTCCAGTACTTTGCAACCTCCTAGGCGCTTGGAGTGGCTTGCAGGAGATTAATCTTCGTGCAGGATGTAGGGCACAAAAGGCACTGGAGCATGTGGCTTGTGGTTTGTTCTTGTCCACAATCACAGGCCGTATCTTCTGTTATGAAGCCCCATCTCTTCAGGTTGTCTCTGGATCGTCCAACTCCTGATCGTAATCTGTTTAAGGATTTCCACACCAGCCAGCTCTCGTTGAGTCCAGGTGGTAGTTCTGCAGCTTCTGGCGTCTGCAGGTGAGGCGTCGACTTCTTCCATAACTCCAACATTGCCTTCTCTGGTGAAATGGTGAGCTTCTCGGATGTTATCAGGAAGCTCTTTCGCGATCTCAGCCGCTGCTGTGGTGGATTATGTCCGTGCAGTGCATGGGCACTGACCTGTGCCACTTTCAGTCTCTCCTTGTTGGCAGCCACTGTTCTGCGTACCCATGGTGGCGCTATTCCAGCCAGGCAGTAGAGCTTATCAGTGACTAATCCTTGACAGGAATGTTGTTGTCCATACACCTCGAATTTCTCACACGAAAGGAGCCTCCGCGAAGATTGCAATGATTTCCGAACAAGATAAGACTTGCAATCGGGCGTACCCTGGGCCTCAGGTTTCTCTGGCGGCTGATCCTTTCACACCAGAAACTTCATCTTGGTCCCTTTCAGGACCACAGTTGACCATCATATCGATGAATATAGAAGGTATATCATCACTAAAAGAAGGATACACACTTTCCACGCGTGTCCGCTTCAGTCGCCGCTCAGCCAAAAACACGGTTCAAATTTCTCTGAGCACTATGGGACTTAACTTCTGAGGTCATCAGTCCCCTAGAACTTAGAACTACTTAAACTTAACTGACCTAAGGACATTACACACATCCATGCCCGAGGCAGGATTCGAACCTGCGACCGTAGAGGTCACGCGGATCCAGACTGAAGCGCCTAGAACGGATCGGCCACCCCGGCCAGCCCGCTCAGCCACCATACTGGTTAGTTTGCTATTCAGCCACCTAAAGGTCAACGTGAGCACTTGTCTCTGTAGCTGCGGTCAAGACTCAACCAGCTGGAGCCTTCCTTTGTAACTAACCAGTAGGCACAGGCTAAGCTTCGATTTCTGGTCTGCCACGCACCGTGACCGCCCCTGCAGCTGGCTGCGGCACCCTGGGTGGCAAGCAGCCGTGGCTTCGACGAAAAGTTCTAATCCCAATTCCACCACCAACGTGGATTCTTCCCAGTTTACAAAATCCACCTTGTGTAATCCGTGACAGGGATGTTGTAGTCCAAACACCTAGAATTTCTCACACGAAATGTAGATTCCTCCCATTTACACGAGCTATTTTTGAAGACAGAAGAAATCGGAGCATACGCACGTTTTCACAGCGCTAAAGGATCTTTACATGTTGTGAAAAACGTGTACAATAGTACAATATGGCATAGGCTATATTTCCTTTGTACATTCTCTTATGTGGTAGAAAATCTGTTCTTATCAGCTTAATATCTGTTATATCTTGCGTCACAGAACTATAACATTAAACGTATTTTTGGCTCATGAGGATGCCTCCTCATTTTCTAACTGTCCTAAGATAGCCAGATGCCTCATCTCTTATGAAGTCTTCAAAAATGGCTCTGAGCACTATGGGTTAAAAAAAAAAAGGTTCAAATGGCTCTGAGCACTATGGGACTTAACATTTGAGGTAATCAGTCCCCTAGAACTTAGAACTACTTAAACCTAACTAACCTAAGGACATCACACACATCCATACCCGAGGCATGATTCGAACCTGCGACGTAGCGGTCGCGCGGTTTCGGACTGAAGCGCCTAGAACCGCCCTGCCACAACGGCCGGCTTATGAAGTCTCTTAAAGTAGTCAGGAGATGTAAGTATCCTGTTAATATTACGTAGAAAAGTTTCTTTAATATATATGATGTAATTACGATGGCCATCTCTCCCTCTGTAAGTGAAAGACTGAAGTAGCGTTAACAGATCTCGTAGCAACGAAAAAACGCCTGATTACCGCTTCAACTGGCGAATCATATTTGTGATATTTCGCCCTCGTGTGCACTCGTTCGGCGGCAGTCGAATAACACTCGTCAGCTAACCATTACACACGCTTCTGTTACATATCTAGGGGCTTTCCACAGGCTAGGTAATCCCTTCCTCCGATACGAAAATGAGCGGTAACCATTGTCAAATAGCTGAAGATAGCCAACGTTGTTTTCGTTCCGTCTGTCGGTTGGCTGGTCATGTTTGTGGAAGTAAATCACTTAGAGGCCTGTTATACAGCTCCAAAACTAATCCTGCTGAGACATGTCGGTATATTGGGCCAGTAGGATATTTCACACTCTTCTCCACCCCCGCGACGACTCTGGCCACATCCCCCATGTGAACAGCTGTCACCACCATCACCAGGTGGTGAAGCTCTACGTGCACGTCAGATCTGTACCGCTCCTGGCCCAAAAAGCCACCACTCACCGTATGGGACAGATGCTAATAAATCCATAAATGCGAAAGTTGTCGTATCGTTTGCAGAAGGACTGCGCGATTAAACGTCACCGGACCAAATACCAATGTGTTGACGAATAAGTTATCTTTCCTCTAACTGCAAACTGAAAGGATCTGAGATGTGTTTTCGAAATATGCCGGAAAGCCAGACGCAAAGGACAATAGCAAAATACCTGTCTGCTGACCACCCAATCCAAAACTTGTATGAGCCTTCAGACTTGGGTATTCCTTAGAATACAGCCCTGTAGAAGCGTTCCTATTGGCTCCTGCTACTTAGTGGGTGGATGCTTTGAGAACTCAAATGGGAATCCCCTGAAGAAAGCTGATTTTGTTTCCGAGAAACACTACTGAGAACCGACATTTGAAGCTGAAGAACGAAGGATTCTACTGCTGCCTACATACATTTCGCTTAAGTGCCTCAAAAATATAATGGCATCCGTCCATCCTTGAGGGATGATGGTGTAACATGCCTGGTTCAGAGTCTGCAGCGTCTGCTATGGCTAAAAAGTCCCACTCGAGAGTGGCAGTCCCTACTGCAGTTTGTACATGTGAAATTTGAGGGACTTCGAACAGAAGCCGCTCTGTCTCTTCGCTTTGCCCTCTTTCTGATTTATTCCTGTGTGCGTTCGTCCTCTGAGAGCTTGACGCCGTTGCGCACAGTTACTCGCCACTTCACGCGGTCATCTGCAATGCTTTCCCAGCGACTTGGATTGATTCTGGTCTCTCTTGCAGACATCCTTGAAACGAAGATGCGGTCGTCCCACTGGCCTCACACTCTCCTTAAGTTCTCCGTACAGCAGTTGTTTCGGTATCCGTTCAGGATCCATGCGCCTGACATGTCCCAATCATCTTAGACATCGATGACTCAGGGGTGCAAATATGCTGGTTGTGCTTGCACGATGAAAGACTTCCGTGTTGGGTACTCTATCTCTCCAAGAGATCTGAAGGATATTCCGGAGACAGCGGAGATGGAAGCTGTTGAGTCGAGATTCATGCTTAGAAAGAGTTGTCCATGTCTCACAGCTATAGAGAAGGGTGCTTATAACACAAGCGTTGTAGACTTTTAATTTAGTTTTTGTGGTAAGCAGTCCGTTGTTCCACACTCTGTTTTTCTATCTAGCAATGACAGATGACGCCTTTTCGATTATGTTAGTAATTTCAGTGTCCATGGACAAGTTGCTACATATTGTGGATGCCAAGTAGGTAAAGTCATCAACTACCTGGAGAGGATTTCCATCAATGCTGATGGATGGAAGGTTGGTAGTGCTCTGCACCATGATCTTAGTCTTTTGAAGGCTGATGAGTAGACCAGATTTTTCACAGGCATGTGATAGATAGTTAATTATATACTGCAGCTCATCTTCTGTGTTCGCTACTAGAGCTGCATCGTCCGCATATAACAACTCACGAATAACAACTGTATTTACTTTGGTCTTGGTCTTGAGGCGAGCAATGTTGAAAAGATTTCCATCAGGCCTCGTATGTAGATACACTTCCTCCTCACAGTCTTCAAAGGCAAATCTGAGCAGAAGGGAAAAGAAAATCCCAAATAATGTAGGAGCTAACACACACCCCTGTTTCGCACCGCTATTAACAGGGAATGCTTCTGATGTTTTACCGTTGAAGCAGACTGCTGCTTGTGTTTTCTCATGGAAAGAAACAATTATTTGTAGTAGTTTAGGTTGGCATCCAATCTTCTGCAACAGTTTGAAAAGCCCATTTCTGCTCAGTAAATGAAACGCTTTAACAAGGTCAACGAAAGCAATATATAGTGGCCTCTGCTGTTCACGACATTTCTCTTGTAGCTGTCTCAAGGAGATCATATCTACGGTTGATCGGCCAAGCCTGAAGCCACACTGAGATTCTGGGTAGATTCTGGAAGCTAAGATTTGTAATCGCATTAGGATGACTCTTGCATAAACTTTCCCGGCTACACTTAGTAATGAAATGCCTCGGTAATTGTTACAGTCACTTCTGTTCCCTTTCTGTTTATATAGAGTAACTTTCCTCGAATTCCGCATACTCATCGGGACATAACCTTCTTTCCTGCTAATTGTGATAAGTGAATATAAATATTTGAGAAGAACATACTTGTTATACTTAATAACCTCTGCAGGGCTCCCATCTTCACTTGGGGCCTTTCCGTTAGCAAGAGAATCTATTTCTCTACTGAGTTCTTCCCATAGTAGGCATTGCATCTAGTTCTTCCATAACTGGCATTAGTTTGATGGCGTCAAATGAATCATTGCTAACTTCATTCTCGGCTGCATACAACTCGAGGTAGTGTTCAACCGAGCGTTCAATTTGTTTGCCTTCATCAGTAATGACTTCACCCGTCTTGGACTGCAGAGGAGCTGTTTTTCTAACAGTTGGTCCAATTGCTTTTTAATACCGTCGTACATTGCCTTAGCATCCCCAGAATCGGCCGCTTTCTGTATACCTGCACATAAATTCAGCCAGTAGTTATTTGCGCATCTCCTTGGTGTTTACTGTGTCCTGTTCTTTGCTTTTCGTAGGTCATATCGAGTTCTTTCATTTCGGTTTCTTTTGTAAGCAAGCAGGGCTTTCCGTTTAGCCTCAGTGACTGGTTCCATTTCTTCCAAATTTTGCTCGTACCAGTCCATATTTCTTTTTCCTTTTATTCCATAGGCCAATACCACTGAGTTGTAGATTGCACACGAGAGTTTTGCCCATTTCTCATCAACATTCCTTTCTGATTGCACGTTTCCTGGGAAAGCACTTTCAAAATTACTGGCAAAATCCTGCTTTCTTTGTGTGTCATGAACATGATCTGTGTTGATACGGGGATGACCTCTCGGTTTCTTAGGAGCGAGCCTCAATGTGCACGCCACCAGGGCGTGGTCAGTGTTGCAATCAGCACTATAACTTCGTGTCAGTAGCACATTTTTGAGACCAGTACGCCTAGCTATGACTAAGTCGAGTTAATGCCAGTGATGAGAGCGCGGGTGTCTCCAGAGCACCTTGTGCTGATCCTTAAAGTGGAAATATGTGTTTGTAATGCAGAGTCCATAAAAGCAGCAAACAGGTCATTTTGATTAATTTTTCCCACCCTATGGTATCCCAGGCAATTCGACTATATGTCATTATCTGATCCAACTCTAGCATTAAAGTCACCTAGAATATACAGTGTCTCGGTGCTAGGTACCTTGGCTATTCTGTCGCTGAGTAAATCATAAAACAGATCCTTCTCTTCCATGCTGGATGATAAGATGGGAGCGTACACATTTAGGAAGTTGATAGTGCCGCTTGAGGAGCATATTTTTAAAGCAATAGTTCGCTCTGTTCCACCGGATGGTGGCACAGTACAGTCCAGGAAGGTGTTTTTAACAGAAAATCGTACGCCATGAAGTCTTGGCTCTTCTTGAGACTTCCCCTGCCAAAAGAATGTGTAATTATCCTCCCTGAGAGAGCCCGCATCTGGAAGCCGCGTCTCCTGCAGTCCCGCGATGTCAAAATTCAAACGATGGATCTCTCTGTCAACTACGGCAGTCTTACGGATGAAATCAGCCTCTTGGGCATCGTCAATGTACCTTGGACACATGGTCCTAACATTCCAGGTGGCAATATGAAATAGTGATTTCTTTATTATTTCATTTTTGTTTTTAATACGTGTACTATATCAACCCGCTTGTCGAAGATTACACCTAAGCTCCACACACCCCGTGAAGCAGGCGGATATGGCGGGACAGCACGTTATTGGCTGGGGGCTGCTCAGCTTGAGGCGGGCGGTAGCTGTCCACTGAGATGCAATGATCTCTCCCACCGTCGGAAGTGGCCCCTGGCACTAGAGTCTTACGCCAATCAGACAGAGCTTATAACGGGTAACTGCCTCTTCCCGTGTTGTGCCGAAGTCCGTGGACGTCGCTGAAGTGTCCTCTCCAGGATGCTACAAGGCTGAGCGATAAATATGAAGACTCGTGAGTTGCCCAATCATCACGGTATCCCTCTCGACCTAAGTGATAATATCCAGAGGAAAGGCAAGCCAACACGTCTGGTATCACTTCGGTTGAAGGAGCAGCCTTCCAACCGCCTTTGGGGCCCTACTCCAGATTTTCTTTCAGGGTTTTCTCCCTTAGCCTTCATCCCTCCCGAGACCAACCAAAAGGCAATGGTGTGTTACGGTAATTAGAGAAAGAAAAGGAATGGTAACTGAGGATAGGGTAGGGAATCGGGTATATAGGATATTGGATATAAGATGGGTCTTTGCGAGGCACGCTTTGTCTGGCTCCTCTGCTGAGACCTGCCCGTCTAGGTTGGACCTGCCAGTAGCTACGCTACCGCCGATGTAGCTCTCAGCTTCCTTGGAGCACACAAACTCTCCCACCCACACGGATAGTGCTACGATAAGGCGGTGCCCCATGGGAGAGTAAGAAACGAGAAACTAACGCTCATATGGAGGCACATAGATAGTCATTGTATCCCCTCGCTATGTTTGGAAGTGGACTAGGAAAGGAAATGACTAGTAGTGGTACACAGTACCCTCCCTCAGGCACCGCACAACGGCTGGGAAAGTATGCTTACAGTTGTAGGTGTGAATTTAGTCTACCTATTAAGAATCAGTCCATCTATTTATATGCACACAAAACTCACAGAAGAATGCTGTCTCTTATACATCGAGAACCAAAAGAACTGCTTCTGCTGATTGTCTCTCGGTAAAAATCGTTATACACATATCAAAAAAAGTTTTGAATCACCACGGTTCAGAGAGTTCCGGAACCTGTCGAGACAATTGGAACAGAGATCAACATAAACATCATTTTCGCCCTTTTTAATGCTCATTAAAAACGCAGATTGCATGTTGTACCACCGTACAGCGAGACCTTCAGAGGTGGTGGTCCAGACTGATGTACACACCGGTACCTCTGATACCCCGTAGCACGTCCTCTTGCACTGATGCATGCCTGTGTTCGTCGTGGCATTCTATCCGCAAGTTCATAAAGGCACTGTTGGTCCAGATTGTCCCACTCCTCAACAGTGATTCGGCATAAATCCCTCAGAGGGTTTGGTGGGTCACGCAGTCCATAAATAGTCCTTTTCAATCTATCCCAGGCATGTTCGATAGGGTTCATGTCTGGAGAACATGCTGCCCACTCAAGTCAAGCGATGTCGTTATCCTGAAGGAAGTCATACACAAGATGTGACGATGGGGGCGCGAATTGTCGTCCATGCCTCGCCAATATGCTGCCGATATGGTTGCACTATGAGTCGGAGGATGGCATTCACGTATCGTACAGCCGTTATAGCGCCTTCCATGACCACCAGCGGGGTACGTCGGCCCCACATAACGCTACCCCAAAACAGCAGGGAACCTCCACCTTGCTGCACTCACTGGACAGTATGTCTAAGGCGTTCAGCCTGACCAGCTTGCCTCCAAACACGTCTCTGACGATAGTCTGGCTGAAGGCATATACGACACTCATCGGTGAAGAGAAACTGATGTCAATCCTGATTGGTCCATTCGGCATGTTGTTGGGCCCATCTGCACTGCGCTCCATGGTGTCGTGGTTGCAAAGCTCGACCTCTCCATGGACGCCGGGGGTGAAGTTGCGCATATTGCAGCCTATTGCACACAGTTTGAGTCGTAACGCGACGTCCTGTGGCTGCAAAAAAAAAAAAAAAAGTATTATTCACCATGGTGGCGTCGCTGTCAGGGTTCCCCTGAGCCACGATCCGTAGGATGACGGCATCCACTGCAGTAGCAATCCTTGGGAGACCTGAGCGATGCATGTCATCGACAGTCCCTATTTCTCTGTATCTCCTCCATCTACAAACACTCCGAGTCGCCTGGACACTTCCCTTGTTGAGAGACCTTCCTGGCACAAGGCAAAAATGCGGACGCGATCGAACCGCGTTATTGACCATCTAGGCATGGTTAAACTACAGACAACATGAGTCGTGTGCCTCCTTCCTGGTGGAATGACTGCAACCAATCGGCTGTCAGACCCCTTCCATCTAACAGGCGCTGCTCATGCATGGTTGTATAAGGAGGTTGCTTGTGTTGTTACGCTCGGATGATAATTACACGAAATACTTGTCAGGATTCGTAAGCAGTTGGTCCCTGAGGTACAGCATACGCATACACCGAGAAGTATGTTTAAACAGTTTATTAACAAAAGACTGATTATAAAACACAGACGCCACATGCACCCATCATCACTGTGTCTGACATCCTAACACCGGCTAATTACGGTCGTATCGAAAGGCTCCGTGGTGAACCAAGAAAAGAGACATATTCGCTCCCGAGGCCGCTCTGTGGATGGCGGCCAGTGGCTGACTCTCATGTGGCGCACTGCGGCCAGACACACGTTTACTGAGCAAATAATTGTCAGCATTCCAAGATAGGTCGGCTGGCGAGCGCGTGTTACGTACTGTACGGCTATGTGCCAACCCGTAGACCCTTACATCCCTTACATCGCTCTCCCCAGAGGAAAAGAGCAACCAAAGGTGGCTCAAAATGATCTCCTGCGCGTTATGAATCTATTTCGCCATTCTTGGCGTCAGAAAGCATTGCAACATGTATTTAATTTTCAGACACAGTAACGCTCGGTATAGAGAAGCGAGCTTTCAGGATGACAATTTCATACATGACAAATGCTGTTGACATATGACAAATTAATAAAAGCGATAAAACCACAATACTGACAATCAAGTATGCATTAACATTACCAAATAAATCGAAGGACTTAATTCTATTTGCTGCTTCAGTGAAATTTAACTCATTATTGGAAGAAATTACATTGTCGTGGGTATCCTTAATTAAATCAATGTCTTCAGAAAAAAATATAAGGAATGCTTTCCATATGTTAATATGTATGACTCATTGTAACAAACAGATAACGTTCTCGTTAATGGCAAACCTCGAGTTGCATGAAATGTAGTTGACAATACACTAGGCACATCGAATAGTTCACACGATAAATCGCAATGTGTGGCATTCAAGATTAATCCACTATTATTCAATTTGAGTGTAAAGGGTAGCTCAGGTGTATCATAATTTTTACGGGGGATGATCCATAAACAATTCTTTCTCACAGCTGTACACTCTACTATCTAAGAATACTGCCGATTTAGTGCAAATAAACTTATGACTATGTTTGCACATGTCCAAATCGTTTTCATTTAGGGACACAAAATATCATCGATCCTTGCTGATATGTAGATTATCATTTAGCATGCACTTAATATGAATACCTGCCTGTCTCCATTTCGCAGGGTAGGTATAAATCTAATACATTTAAAAATTATGCTTTGATCTAGCAATGGGTATATAAACAATAACAGTTAATTCATCTTTAATCATTAAAGGGTGTGTGGTGGTTAACTTGTAGTAAGCATATAATTTGTAAGAGTTAACAATGTAAATCATAGTATATGTAGCAACTAGCTTTCGTTCAATTGATATGTCTGAAATTCTAAGAACGCTTAAGAGCATAAGCAACAGGGAGAAGGATTGTAATAAATGGCAGCTACTGTGGTGTACCAGACAGCTGCTCCAATAGAATCAGCCATTTCCAACCTATATGGTTTGATTGAGGGTCTTTATATAAAGTTGCTTTCCCCCCGGCACAATTTAAGCGAAGTGGAATTTAACAGTTCAGTTGTTACAATATCAGGCAGAGTCATCACTTTTCCTAACTTTCTATACGTGTGCGAAATTCCAACCACTTAGGTGCAGCATGCTATTTCTGACCTACATCCACTCCTATGCCTCTACCCCCAAAAGTTCTAAGATCTATATTTTCTGGTACGGCTTCTCACACATTCTTCCAACATATGACAGTTATGGTGGATCTTCCTATCGTATTCCTGCAGAACTGGGAAGAGTCTGTGACACAGTCGCTGCCAGGAGGGCGGCTTTCCAGTGTGGTGGTGAATAAGTGTTTCAAATTCTAAGAAAATTAATATAAGCTATAGAAAAGAGAATTGTGAGAACTGGCAGGTACTGCGATACTGCGACATTTCTAATGGGGTGTGATCCGTCCACTAAGTTGTGACAGTGCAGGTGACGAGTGACAGAAAATCTCGTATGTACGTCAACTAGAAACTGTGGTGTTACAATGCGGTGAGAAGTACAGAGACGACGGCAGTTGCTGGAGGAAGCATTGACACTGGCGCACAAGGTACGATAGTCGGTTAAGAGTGTAATTACTGGGTTTGTTTCTAAATAAATAACTAGCATTACGATATGCAAACTACCCCTGTGGATATATTCTGCTCTAGATGGATTACAGTATCATGGTTGTCCACCATCGAGGACACGTCCTCTGACACCAAACACTGTCGTATTTCTGTCATAGTAATCACAGGACTACGATAAAGGAGATTAGGACACGTACAGGCAGATATTTATAGACAACCATTCGATATCAATGAGTTGTAGGTGTTATGTTTCTGATTTTCTTTGTGTAATCTACGTATACTGTGAGTAGCTGTGGCTTTCCTCGTGCTCGTTAGTGTGCTATTTTTCTCGCTGTAATAGCTCTCTACCTAGTCAGTGATGAGTGGAGGACTAGACAGCCTTCTAACTAGTGGAACAGTGCTGTCAGAACGTGATTAGATTTTTAGAGAATTAGCTGTGGCTAATGACTTGGCGGGGTCACCACTTACTCATAGAAATCAGTTGGATTCAAATGCTACATATAGAAGACGGGAAGATTTGTGAGAATATGCTAGATAATGGATACTTCGATGAAAGGGTAGTTGAGAGATGCACTCTGCACCACTTGCGGGCTATTATATTACAATCTCACCCAATCATCTCACGAAGTGATAGCAATGAGAAAATTAGGGACTACTACGAAGATTTGTACCGAGAGACAATCAGCAGAAGCAGATCTGTCTTTTGGTTCTCAACAAACAAGAGACAACATTTTTCCCTGACTTTTTAGTGCCTATAGATCAATGGATTGACATCTGTATGCATACTTCACAAGCAATGGTACGATGCGAAGGAGGGCACGCTGTACCACTACTAGTCATCCCTTTCCTATTCCAGTCGCAAATAGATCAAGGAGCAAAAAGAAGTTCTTTATGCCTTTGAATGAGCGTTAATCTCTCGTCTCTCATCTTCGTCGTCATTATGCCAAATGTATGTTGGCATCAGCAGAATCCTTCTGTAGTCACCTTCAGACGTCGGTTCTCAGCAGTGTTTCTCGAAAAGAACATCGCCTTCCCTCCAAGGACTTCCATTTCAGTTTTCGAAGTATTCACCCACTAATTTGGCAAGAGCCAATAAGAACATTTCTACAATGCAGCATTCTGAGGGAAACCGAGGTGTGCAGGCTCACACACGTTTGAGATACACTATGTGAGCAAAAGTATCCGGACACCCCCAAAAACATACGTTTCTCATATTAGCTGCATTGTGCTGCCACCTACTGCCAGGTACTCCATATCAGCAACCTCAGTAGTCATTAGACATCGTGATAGAGCAGAATGGGGAGCTCCGCGGAACTCACGGACTTCGAACGTGGTCAGGTGATTGGGTGTCACTTGTGTCATACGTCTGTACGCGAGATTTCCACACTCCTAAACTTCCTTAGGTCCACTGTTTCCGATGTGATAGTGAAGTGGAAACGTAAAGGACATGTACAGCTCAAAAGCGCACAGGCCGACCTCGCCTGTTTACTGACAGAGACCGCCGACAGCTGAAGAACGTCGTAATGCGTAAGAGGTAGACATCTATCCAGACCGTTACGCAGAAATTCGAAAATGCATCGGGATCCACTGCAAGTACTATAATAGATAGGCGGCAGGTGAGAAAACTTGGATTTTATGGTCGAGCAGCTGCTCATAAGCCACACATGAAGCCGGTAAATGACAAACGACGCTTCGCTTTATGTAAAGAGCGTAAACATTGGACGACTGAAGAGAGGAAAAACGTTGTGTGGAGTGATGAATCACGGTACACAATGTGGCGATCCGATTGTAGCGTGTGGGTATGGCGAATAACCGGTGAACGTCATCTGCCAGCGTATGTAATGCTAACACTAAAATTCGGAGGCGATGGTGTTATGGAGTGGTCGTGTTCTTCATGGAGAGGCCTTGCACCCCTTGTTGTTTTGCGTGGCACTATCAGAGCACAGGCCTACATTGATGTTTTAAGCACCTTCTTTCTTCCTGCTGTTGAAGAGCAATTCGGGGTTGGAGATTGCATCTATCAACACGATCGAGCACCTGTTCATAATGCACGGCTTGTGGCGGAGTGGTTACACGACAATAACATCCCTGTAATGGACTAGCCTGTACAGAGTCCTGACCTTGATACTATAGAACATGTTTATGATGTTTTGCGACGCCGACTTTGTGCCAGGCCTCAACGACCGACATCGATACTTCTTCTCAGTGCAGCACTGCGTGAAGACTGGGCTGCCATTTCCTAAGAAATCTTCCAGCACCTGACTGAAAGTCCGTCTGGGAGAGTGGAAGCTCTCATCAAGGCTAAGGGTGAGACAACACCATACTGAATTCCAGCATTGTCGATGGAGGGCGCCACGAACTTGTAAGACATTTTCAGCCAGGTGTCCGGATACTTTTGATCACATAGCGTACGATGGTCAGCTGACAGGTATTTTGCTGTTGATGACTGGCTTGGCATGTTTCGTAAATACATCTCAGAAAGTTTCAATTTGCAGTTGGACGGAGGAGTAGCGTAATGTTCAACGTCTTAGTGTTTAATCCAACGTCACTTAATCACCTGGTCCTTCTGACTAGGCTGGGGCAACTTTTGAGATTATGGAATCAGTAATAGCTGTCCTGCATGGCGAGTGGTGACTTGTCGGCTGGGAGCGGCACAGTCCTAATGTGCGGGCGGAGGTTCACAACACAGTGGCGGTGGTGGCAGCTGTTAGCTTGCTGGGATGAGGCAAAGGCGTCACGGTGGTTGAGAAGAGAGTGGAATATATTCTCGCCCGCATACACTGACACTTCTCAGGAGGAATAGCTCAGGAACAGAATATCGGGATTCTAAGTGACTTTCTTCCACCAACATGACAAAGCAACCGAGAGACAGAATGTACTTTGCGTAGGATATCTTCAGCTATTTGGCAACGGTTACTACATATTTTGGCATCGGAGGAAACGACTTCCTAGCCTGTGGAAAGTCTCTAGACACTTCATAGAAGCGTCTGTAACTGTTACCTCATGAGAGTAAACCGACTGCAGGTAAAATATTACTCACCATGCAAAGGGACTCTCGTGAAAAATTTAATTAAGAAGTCAATCAATCTGATATAAGGGACGTGCCGCCAGATGAGTGCAACAGAAGGCGGGAATACCACGGATATGATTTGTGAGGTGGGGTGTTAATTAAGAGTTTATTCGGTGAGGCGAGATCTGCTAATGAAATTTCAATCACCCACCTACACAGGGAGAGATGGTCATCGTAATTAAATTAGATATATTACCGAATTTATGAAGTGGTATGTAGTGTAAACTGGATATTTACATCTCGTCTGTTGCCCCTACTTCAAGGAGATTCATAGGTGACAAGGCATCTGGCTGTCTTAAGAGAGCCGGCCGGAGTGACCGAGCGGTTCTAGGCACTACATTCTGGAACCGCGCGACCGTTACGGTCGCAGGTTCGAATCCTGCCTCGGGGATGGATGTGTGTGTTGTCCTTAGGTTAGTTAGGTTTAAGTAGTTCTAAGTTCTAGGGGAATGATGACCTCACCAGTTAAGTCCCATAGTGCTCAGAGCCATTTGAGCCATTTGTCTTAAGAGAGAAAGTGAGGATACAACTTGTAACAGAGGTAGAGAAAGCCTTTAGCACTTCATCGTGAGCGAAAAATAAGTTTAATATTCTAGTCCTGTGATGCAGAACGTAACAGATATTAAGCTGATCAGAACAGATTTCATTTGCCAGATAATACATAACTTAAAGAAAATATAGCCTATGCCGTCTGTACTGTTGTACAGGATTTTCACAAGTAACGATAGTTTAATGGTGTGAAAATGTGAGTACGCTCCGATTTCTCCTGTCTTCAAAAATAGCGAATATAAAACGGAGGAATCTACAGTGCGTATGAGAAATTCGAGATGTCTGGACAACAACATCCCAGTCTCGGATTGGGAAAAATTGTTTTGTTTTAAATGGAGGGCAGTCTATTTTGGTGGTCGAATTGGGATTAGAACCATACATTACGTCGTGCCTGTTGATCTCGCAGTGTGTCAGAGCCAGCGGCTGGGGCAATCAAGGAGCTTGGGATACCAGAAGTCGAAGCCTAGCTTGTGCGTACTGATTAGTTACAATGGAAGGCTCCAGCTAGTCGGGTCTTGCCTGCACCCGTGGGGAAAAGTCCTGGAGGCGGTGCTAACGGCACCCTCTTTGTGTCTGAATAGTGAACTAACCAGTGTGCTGATTGAGCGTCGACAGAAGTGAACGCGTGTGTTTAGAGGGTATTCTCCGATTTTTATGTGGAAATTTGAGAAGAATCAATATCGCGAGCGTTTGTACCTGGCGATTATTCCACCCCACGGTAACTCATTGGTTGACTCCTAGACGGTCACAGTGACAGTCTCTCCAGTCTCAGAGCATGTGGTACGGCTGGCGTAAGAGTACCAGGAGATGGGCGCACAACTGCCGATATGCTCGACACGGGTGCATGTATCTAGCCCTATCCCGGCCAAAGTGGCCTCCGCTTCCGACAGTCGCCGGCCGCGGTGGTCTCGCGGTTCTAGGCGCGCAGTCCGGAACCGCGCGACAGCTACGGTCGCAGGTTTAAGTAGTTCTAAGTTCTAGGGGACTTATGACCACAGCTGTTGAGTCCCATAGTGCTCAGAGCCATTTGAACCATTTTTTTTCCGACAGTCTTGTGGTCGGCAGAGGGCACATCCTACAGGTTCGTGAGTACAATTTTCTTTTCACCACATGAGTTTAGTGAATACACTGTGGTGGAGGAGAACACTTGTGTCTCAAAGGTCGGTGCATAGAAGGCCTGGGATATGTTCTGTGCTATAATCTATTTGTGGCTGAAATTTAATTACTTGATTTGTAAAATGTATGTGTGTAATTTTCAAATGTTAAAATTTTTTTTTATTACGAAGAACAATCATCGTAAGATGTTGGTGATTGTTTTAAGCCAATCCTATTCACTTACACCTTTCTGAGTTTTTTTCATTACCATGTCTCCTGTAAATTGTTAAACAATTACTTAGATATGGTAGTGGAAATTGTCCGTTGTCGGCCATTTTTGATATCGCAATTGTAACGTCACATGAATGGGCTCTTTTCCCTGCCCAAATAAAGAGAATAACAGTCCAGTATTTCCCAAGAATTTAATTAAAAAACTTAATTAATGTTTAAATAAATAAACAATATATAACTGAAATCTACCACCAATTTCTTGTCATGAGATCCTCCCAGTCCGGCAACTCAGCATAGGCTCAGACTTTTCCCACATTTTCCAGATGGGGGAGGGGAGGGGAGGATCTCTGTCCCCCACAAACTTATTAAATGAAAGTATGCAAACTGAACTGAACAGTATATTATTATGTCAATTAGTGATTTGAATTTCGTGTCTTGAGATCCTTCGGCTGCAGCAGCTTAGCATGAAATGAGTTTTTTTTTTTTCCCCCGCGAATTTTCAGATGTGGGCAATGTGGGAAGGAGTGGGGTAGGGGTCGGCTGGGGGATTGCGCAGGACGGAGGAAAGTGCTCAGAAAATAACTGGGGAATGGTGACAATCCGTTTTCCCAGAGGGGTAGGGACTGAGTGCGGGAGGGGGCAGGGCGTGATGTCTCTTAGAAGGATGGATTATCCCCAGGGAATCAAAAATCAATTATCATGACAATAGGTATGCCCCGGGAGTCATAAAACGATTAGCATAACTATAATTAACCTTTGCATCATAAGTTTAATGAATTAGCATATCAATTTGGTATCAAAAGTGGCATAGAGCCCTCTTTCCCCAATACGAACATACGGTGTGGCATCATAAGAAATACCGTTGTGGCACCTTACTTCATTCTAAAGGTGTCAAACAGAAACATTTATGCACACTTTCCTACCACCATTCTGAATGTTCTTCTAGAAAAGGTACGGCTGGACAAGCGACAGTGTTTGTGCTTCGATCACGACAACTGCCCAGGTAACTCTTTTCATGTTTCAACACAAACATGAATGCAAAGATACATTACCGTTGGATAGGATGGAATGGAGCAGTGCTAGGGTTAAAAGTTTCGAAGTCACTCGAGTCCCTGGAGAACCGTGAACGTTTAGTAACCTGGCTGCGTCAACTGCGAGTGAAAAACTCCACAACCAATCGTACTGGAACGGAGACACCCGCTTGCGCTTAGAGAAATAGTGTCAGTACTGCTGACCCATAGCAACAGCTACATCAGCTGCCGAAATGGAATCGTACAGACAGAAGTATTAAGGAGCATTTAATTTATGTAGGCAACTTGCTACAACTGCTAAGAATTTGAAGAAAAGCATTTTTGTAGCCATCTCCGGTACCCATTCAAATTTATTCTTCAACTGTTTCAGTTTTTATAACCATCATCATTGAAACACTAAACAACAACAACAGAACACAGACAAAAAGAACGAAAAATCTCATATTTATCTACATCAGAACCTCAAACAGTACTTAGAAGCAGTAGCACATGGATCAGAAAAGTATACTGCCCAAATAACACATCAGAATTCCAAATATGTTCCACAATTGTGTGGACTAATGCTATAGAATCCTGCCTCGGGCATGGATGTGTGTGATGCCCTTAGGTTAGTTAGGTTTAATTAGTTCTAAGTTCTAGGCGACTGATGATCTCAGAAGTTAAGTCGCATAGTGCTCAGAGCCATTTGAACCATTTTTTGACCAATGCTATAAGTCACACAAGAGGGTTACAGTTCATTGCATAACAGGTTGCATAAAGACTGCTTATGGCTATCAAGCACATAGCTCATACACAAACCTAAGATCGTCAAAGAGTATAATATCAGAGATAAAAATAAATGAAGATTTGTACATTAGCCAATGGACGTCAGACAGTACAACTCAAACAAAACTAGTTCAGTGTTGGAAAACTGTTGTGGTACCTGTAAACAATCGAACTACACTGATACACTGACTATAGCATCGGGAGAACTAGTCTAGATGACGCTACCTTATAAAACCTGGCAATACAATAAACCGTATGTCGCAAAAGTGATGTGTTATAACATAATTATTTTTAACCTAACAGAAACATCATATGAAGAAGAAACTTGGGAACGTTTCTTTTATTTTTTTTAATAGAGATATAGCCCCTCCACGCCCACACCGGCATGATGGCCAACTCAAAAGGTATACTGCCATCTTTGCATAAAGGTTTATTTTCACTAAAGTGAGGTGTCGCAGGATGTGGGTACTGCGATGTTTGCATGCGTCTGGTTAAGGGTAACCATTAATGCTCGCTCATCTGGAGATAGATTGGGTCGAAGTCGAACGAAGGGTAGCGGTTTGAAGGGCAGAGGAAAGAAAGTGCCACGGCAAGAGCCAAGGGAAGAAAACCTCTGCGATAGTAAGAGTAGTAGCGGATGTCTTGCTGCCTGCGACAGGTCATGCGAGGGTAGGCTTTGTTAGTAGTAGGTATCACGCATGTCGATACCTTTGACGTTGTGCGGTGCTGTTACTAGGCGGCTGCCGCTGGGTGCCGCTGTTGAACTCTCGGCCAGCCTCAGCAAACAGCTTGTAAGGGTACGGCTTTGTAAGGGTGCGGCGCCATACAAAGGCACCTCAAGCGTTCCTCCAATTAACTTGATTTATTGCCTTTAAACAAACCATTTCACAAAATATTTGACAGTGTAACTTCCCCTTAGGATATTATGAATTACTGTGATGGTAAACTTCTACGTTATTTGATTTTCAAACAGCTGAGCAAAACTGAACTTACTCAGACAGTTCTCTCTTTACTTATTCTGATCATCACTAAACTGACACACAATATTTTCTTAGCGCAACGCAATCTGACTTTCAATGATCCCTACAAAAGAATGGCCCTGACTAACAATAACCTATACCTTTCATGACTCACTTACCACACAAAAATCTTCGTTACTCGAAGAATTGCAATACAGCGAGCGCCATCCAACTAAACAAATTTCCTTTTTCTGACGGACACACGTCCAGATCGTCCGCTCAAAACTCTGGCATCTCTCTCTCCACGTCCACCACTGCTGGTGGCTCACCTCCAACTGCGCAACGTTACAAGCTGTTCACATCCAACTGCGAATATTCCAACAATGCCAACCACAGCACAGTCAGTGATTTTCATACAGAGCGCTACGTGGCGTTACCAACATAAAAACCTAAACAGCCTACTTCCAACAGGTCTTTCTTCGGTTTCTATTTTTTACTTTCAAATTTTGTTCAGAAGGCTGTTCTCAAAATGTCCTACATTTAGCACTTGATTCAAAGGAAGGCATTTTTAAAGTGAAATATCAATCTAACGCGACATTTTTCACACAAAATAGCTACTGAAGGGAGAGATGAACATCTTCACACATTTCCTTTCCTAGCGTCTTCTGTTCCTTAAATATCCTAAAGTTAATATTTGATTCGAAGTAACGCTGTTTGACAGTTGAGTATCACACCATGTAATTTTTATGTGCAAAATGGCTAGACTTTGGAGGGATTAACTTTATGACACTTCATTTACACAGTGAGCACTATCTGTTCATGAAATATCTCCATTTTCCCTCAAATCAGTAATTAAATATTTTGTAAGTAACTTGTTCCCATTCAAGAAATTACATGTTATTTTTAGGGAACTACACATCACGCTGGTCTATTTCATACCCCAATAGTCCATTTCCCGCTGTACATTTGGCTACGAAAATTCGGGCAAAAATTTCCCTGAAATCAGTAAATACATTTTTCCTAACCACCTTAATTACTTTCAAGCCACGAAACCCTTAAATGTTTCACTTCTAAACTAGAACTCACGCTGATAAATTTCATACACAGTATTTCCATTTCCCATTCTTCGTCTGACTATGAGCATTCGGTGAGGAATCCATGGTGCTGTTATCCCTCATATCTCTAAGTTATTCTTAGATACCCTGCTTACTTTCGGGCAACTTCTTTTTCCATAGCTGCACTTCATGCTCGTCAGTTTGTTCCTCATTTATCCATTTCCCACTCTTCGTTTGGCTATAAAAATTCCAACAAACACCAATTGTATAATTAACAAGGAGTCATGTTTTCGTTATAGTGATACATTGGTAAGGAGTAGGCCCTACTGCTGTCTGTGTCTCAGACGTAGTAAATCGTACTACTTATTCATCGCTGGGTTCTATAATTATCGAAGTTGAGCATGGCTTTTCTCTGGTGAGTGCGTTGTTTTCCTCAACATTGCCCATGTACTGCCGCATGTGTATGTGAACAGAGAGCAGTTGTCTTTGTTCTGTAAGAAGCGGTAGCATGCAATCGAAATGCCCAAAACATGTCTGGAGAGTTTGCTAAATAGTTTGGTTATCAGTAGAAAGTAGTACGTCATGTCGAAATATAACAGTTTCTTAGTGATTCGGTTTATTCACAGAAAGGCTCCCTGAAATATCTGCGATGATTGTGGTTGAAACAGTATCATAACTGTTATTAACTTCCGCTGGAGAAACATATCGTCAGTAGAACAAAAAAATAATAACGTCTTCTGTGAACAGTGATACCTGGTTACAATACACTCCTGGAAATGGAAAAAATAACACATTGACACCGGTGTGTGAGACCCACCATACTTGCTCCGGACACTGCGAGAGGGCTGTACAAGCAATGATCACACGCACGGCACAGCGGACACACCAGGAACCGCGGTGTTGGCCGTCGAATGGCGCTAGCTGCGCAGCATTTGTGCACCGCCGCCGTCAGTGTCAGCCAGTTTGCCGTGGCATACGGAGCTCCATCACAGTCTTTAACACTGGTAGCATGCCGCGACAGCGTGGACGTGAACCGTATGTGCAGTTGACGGACTTTGAGCGAGGGCGTATAGTGGGCATGCGGGAGGCCGGGTGGACGTACCGCCGAATTGCTCAACACGTGGGGCGTGAGGTCTCCACAGTACATCGATGTTGTCGCCAGTGGTCGGCGGAAGGTGCACGTGCCCGTCGACCTGGGACCGGACCGCAGCGACGCACGGATGCACGCCAAGACCGTAGGATCCTACGCAGTGCCGTAGGGGACCGCACCGCCACTTCCCAGCAAATTAGGGACACTGTTGCTCCTGGGGTATCGGCGAGGACCATTCGCAACCGTCTCCATGAAGCTGGGCTACGGTCCCGCACACCGTTAGGCCGTCTTCCGCTCACGCCCCAACATCGTGCAGCCCGCCTCCAGTGGTGTCGCGACAGGCGTGAATGGAGGGACGAATGGAGACGTGTCGTCTTCAGCGATGAGAGTCGCTTCTGCCTTGGTGCCAATGATGGTCGTATGCGTGTTTGGCGCCGTGCAGGTGAGCGCCACAATCAGGACTGCATACGACCGAGGCACACAGGGCCAACACCCGGCATCATGGTGTGGGGAGCGATCTCCTACACTGGCCGTACACCACTGGTGATCGTCGAGGGGACACTGAATAGTGCACGGTACATCCAAACCGTCATCGAACCCATCGTTCTACCATTACTAGACCGGCAAGGGAACTTGCTGTTCCAACAGGACAATGCACGTCCGCATGTATCCCGTGCCACCCAACGTGCTCTAGAAGGTGTAAGTCAACTACCCTGGCCAGCAAGATCTCCGGATCTGTCCCACATTGAGCATGTTTGGGACTGGATGAAGCGTCGTCTCACGCGGTCTGCACGTCCAGCACGAACGCTGGTCCAACTGAGGCGCCAGGTGGAAATGGCATGGCAAGCCGTTCCACAGGACTACATCCAGCATCTCTACGATCGTCTCCATGGGAGAATAGCAGCCTGCATTGCTGCGAAAGGTGGATATACACTGTACTAGTGCCGACATTGTGCATGCTCTGTTGCCTGTGTCTATGTGCCTGTGGTTCTGTCAGTGTGATCATGTGATGTATCTCACCCCAGGAATGTGTCAATGAAGTTTCCCCTTCCTGGGACAATGAATTCACGGTGTTCTTATTTCAATTTCCAGGAGTGTAATTTGAAAATAAAACGCAGCAGTGGTTGTTTCAGCAAGAATGTAAAATGAGCTTAACTGTTATACGAGAGTGGACGATCCCAGGCATTGGTAGAATAATAAAACAAAGTAATATTAATTAATACAGTTTTAATTTCAAGGTGACATTTGCCATTTTAAAAGTATGGCACTTTTATCTTTGAAAAGTCTAAGAGACATGTTTTCGTATTAGGCAAATTACCAGGTTTATTTAGTAACAAATACCGTTCGGTCTGTAAAGCATCCAGCCGGCCGAAGTGGCCGCGCGGTTCTGGCGCTGCAGTCTGGAACCGCGAGACCGCTACGGTCGCAGGTTCGAATCCTGCCTCGGGCATGGATGTGTGTGATGTCCTTAGGTTAGTTAGGTTTAAGTAGTTCTAAGTTCTAGGGGACTAATGACCTCAGCAGTTGAGTCCCATAGTGCTCAGAGCCATTTTTTTTGTAAAGCATCCGCACTCGAGTCTAGTAACCGCAAAGTTAATAAACCAAATACTAACGAGAGGAGTTTTACAGTTGGCGTCCCCTTCAAAGACTGTTGCTTTTACGGTGAGTAATACAACGCAGTAATGAGAAATAACTATGAACAATAAAGTGACAAGTCCACGTGCAGCGAGTATAAAAGAGTTTGTCGTCGCAAAGGAAATCGTGTGTGAGTGGGAATCTACTGCTTGTTTGACTGCTGTTGTTTCGAGACAACCGTATCAACAACACACAGGGAGCTGCGCAGTTTGCAGCGTCGCATCACGGAAGTGCGAGCAACAGTTGCGGAACGAAACGTAGGTGTCGCAAGAATGCCAATAGGGGGTACTTTGAATATGTTGCTATGAAACTTTTGAACCATTTCACGTGTGACGAGTTGTGTGTAGTTCAAGTTAGTATGAGTTGTGTTTTATGCTTTTTATTTTCTGTTGTAAGAACGTCGCCAGTAAAAGAACAAGTACCCGTACATAGTACTGTGAGAGGTCAGTTTGGCAAATAGGGAGAATGCGATGTTGCAGGATTCTAATATTCCTGTTTTGAAGACGTGACTAAGGCAGAATCTACGAAATAAAGCCCAAATAAAACTTCAGTGGCCCAAATACAGATCTAGGAAGAAGTGGAGGGCTCCTCGCCTAGTACTAAAACCTAATGTCAACCACTTCTACGTATGAGTCAGTTGTATCTAATATGGCAACTCAGTGCGATAGAGAAAACTGTATAAATAGGTCAAGACAAAACCGTTTTGGGATCTGGGTAGGATTTCAAAAAATTTAAGGGAAGTCAAGAGAAATTTGCAAATGAATTACAATCAGTATTTAAGGATGGTCGAGAGCAAATGGCGAAAATATGTGAAGAGAAACAGACAGTGTACGAGGTACATACTTTGAAGTGTAAGTTGAAGTAGGAGATGAGATTATTACTGTCACAGACAAACCAAAGGAGACTTTTATGATACGAAAAGAAGTTTTTGTAGTAAAATGTGAGATTTAGTTACATTGTGAGAAGCAACAGGAAGATATGTTGACTTTGAAGCTAGAGAAACAAATACGATATTGCAGTGCAGTATCGAAGTTTCAAGTTTATCCACCGATACCAGGCAGTTACTTTCCATTAAAAATGTCTAAGAGCAGACAAGATAAGATTTTAAATTCTAAAAGTAACCGTTCATAAAAGTAGAGATACGATGGAGCGATCTCAGAAATTTCGGAAAAGAAATTAGAAAGACATGAATATTTGAAAGTTCAGAGTGAGGAACGTTACTTGGTCTGATGAGTGGTGCAACATTACCGTGCGAAGGTTTTAGGCAACTGAATGGCACAAAAACTGAATCTGAAGAGCAGATACGAATATTGTCACAAAACCAGAGATGAAGCAAAGGGCATCCAAGAGGACACAGGTAGAGGAAGCAAACCAAGACTTATATGGGAGGACCTGTTTCCCCACATGGTCGACGACGGCAGCCAACGTCTTGCTGTATCAATAACGCCCCAATCATCCACGCACTGCTTCTTGCAGAGTGCATTCTTCATTGGGTCACACAGGTGGAACTTGGAAGATGCAAGATCCGTAGGGTGGACGAGGAAGAATAGTCCTATGAAATTTTGTGAGTGGGCAGACTTGTTTTGGGCATTGCGTTGTCATGGAGTAGGAGACGTTCGTTTGAATTTCTTCAGTTTCCTGAGTGAACCACAATACACTTCAGAGTCGATAGTTGCACCCTGAAGGAGGACATGAAATAGGACAATACATTCTAATTCGCAGAAGACCATCGCCACAACTTTATCAACTGATGCTGAGGCTCTGAACTTTTTCTTCGTGTGGCGCTACTCCATGGATTGCCATCTTGCTTCCAGTTCTAAGTGACGAACCCATGATTAAACGCCTGGAACAATGTTCGTCAACAAATTCTCACGATCAGCCTCGTAAAGCGCAAGAAATTCTCCACAGATAGCTCTTCGATGATGTTTATGTTTTGTGTTATGCGGCAAGGAACCGAGAGGGCAAACAATTCAGGTCCCCAATTGGCGGACGAGTGTGTCAGCACTACCATCAGAGACGCCTAGCGATGCAGCGAGATGTTTGACTGTGATCTGTCGCCGGCCGCTGTGACCGAGCGGTTCTAGCCGTTTCAGTCCGGAACCGCACTGCTACTACGGTCACACGTTCTAATCCTGCCTTGGGCATGGATGTGTGTGATGTCCTTAGGTTAGTTAGGTTTAAGTAGTTCTAAGTTGTAGGGGACTGATGCCTTCAGATGTTAAGTCCCATAGTGCTTAGAGCCATTTGAAGCACTTTTGTGATCCGTCGATCACCTCGAATGAGGTGTATTTCAGCTCGAATGAGGTGTATTTCGATATAACTATCATCAATGAGTGTGACTGAACGAAATTTAAAATGTTTATTTGACACCACCAACGGTCGTCGAGTCACAGTCACTAAAACATTGGACCGAGCGAGGTGGCGCAGTGGTTAGCACACTGGACTCGCATTCGGGAGGACGACGGTTCAATCCCGTCTCCGGCCATCCTGATTTAGGTTTTCCGTGATTTCCCTAAATCGTTTCAGGCAAATGCCGGGATGGTTCCTTTGAAAGGGCACGGCCGATTTCCTTCCCAATCCTTCCCTAACCCGAGCCTGCGCTCCGTCTCTAATGACCTCGTTGTCGACGGGATGTTAAAACACTAACCACCACCACCACTAAAACATTGAAGTTTTTAAAAGGTTTCGTAACTAGTTTCGACGCACTGAATCGGAATTTTCAAACATAATCGCAAACCAGAAAAACTACATAAATAATTGCAACCACACTTCTATCAAATATTATGAAAATACACTGAAACCAGTAAATTGCAGCAAAGGCAGCAGAAACGGGTCACAAGAAGTGTTTACAATTTTCGGTTGATCAGTCATTTCACACGTTAATGAGACTGTCCGAACGTTCCAACACTGCGGGCGTCAGAGCTGTGTACTGCTGGTCGACATGCGGTAGATCGGACGGTTTGCACAACCCTTAAATGAACACCCTTAGCTGCTTACAGGCGTTGAGATACGTCAACAGGGACAGATGGAAATGTGTGCCCCGAGTGGGACTCGAACCCGGGATCTCCTGCTTACATGGCAGACGCTCTATCCATCTTTCTTTTTTTTTTTTGTAATGAAAAAAAAAAGAAAAATGCAGATGGACTCGAACAGGCGACCGTAAGTTTACAAATCACGGCGATTACCACTTTTTTTAAATGTATTTATTTATTTTTTTACATGATTACATTTAGGAAACGTGTACAATGAGAATTCTAGTAACTAAGTGTTACAAGTAAGTGTTACAACAACAATGGTGGCATAAAAGAGTAATCAAAAAAATAAAAATGTAAATCAATGATGCAATTCCAACTAAAAGGTTCTTCAATAAATGTAGCTGGTTCCACTTGGTGCTTCGCCATCGTTATCTGGTATCTCCAACAGCGCTTTTGAAGGGCATCTGCTACGGAGGCATTCTGCTTCGCTAGTGCCTCAAGGAAAACAGCATCCTTGCAGTAGCCTGTCTCTTCCTTCGCTCATGGCTGACAAGGCAGAACGTTCAGCCGTTAGTGTGATGCGGCACAGAACATTAACCGCAGCTTGGCACTCCCCAGCTGAGTGGGAGATTAAGGAAAACGCTGCGTAAATAATTGGCGAAGAGCGCACGGTATTTCGGTGTGCGTTCGAGGTCATTGTGAGCATTTTGTAGGAACCACAAGTAATCAAGCTGCTCTTTCTCTCCGTCGCTAAAGATATAGGCGACGGTAAGTCCTTTGAACCATGATATTTGGCGGCCGGAAAGTAAGTTTCATCTGGACAGAGTAGGGTCTGAGGGTCAATCATATCAAGTGTGATCCGGAGGTAGCAAGACAATATCTTGTGTGTTAGTCGCCAAACTCCGGACGATGATGCGCAAGTAAAACGATGTTCATCGGTATCCAAGAGGTGTCAATCTGGGAAAAAAGGTGAGTCTGCCAGTCCAATAGTGTGAACTCGCTGTCGTGTGGCATATTTTTTGTTGGCGATGTGATACCACTTCGAACGCACCGTGGATGACAGAGAGTTGTGGTGTATCGTTTTCCACACTCTTAGCCAGTGAACCGTAGGGTACTTGTTTTCCACCACGTTATGGGGAACAGCCCGCAGAAGGTTGGTATAAAAACCTTTCGCCTTTGGTGGACGTGTGGCGGAGAGGTTTGAGCTGACATAGCTGTAATCAAGAATGAAGGTCGACACATGGGAGAGCTGTGGTGCGTCGTGCGCAACCGACCCCGGCATTAGAACCTGTAGTAAACGACCCGTGAGAGAGGTATGTTGACTTTTCCATCGTTTCCTCATGTTGCTCATGTAAAGGGCAGCTGCTCTCGCCCTGACGTTGACCAATCCCAGCCCCCCTTTGTGTACTGGGAGGGTAAGAGTGTCGTATCGTACTTTAAATACATGACCGGCGGAAACGTAGTAACTAAAGGCCACCTGAAGCCGGCGACCTATCTGCAGCGGTAGTGGAAGGACCTGTGCCACGTGGTTGAGTTTTGATGCCACGTAGAGGATTAGGTATTCAACACGTTGTAGCTGATTCAAGTCCCGGAGCAGGTTCTGTTGCACCATTGCGCGTATGATCTGTAATAACCGTCGGTAGTTTGCTGCAGCTGTTTTACGTACATCGTTCTTGAACGTGATTCCCAAATATCGCAGATCAGAAACTGGTGGGCGGGGAGCGAGGGCTTCCGGTCCGAGTCCACGCCCAATATCCAACGCCGCCGACTTGTTGATGTTCAGAAAACTGCCTGTGGCCTGTCCGTATCGCTCAATTCAGGTTAGTACGCTTTGAACTTCGTCATTGGAACGAACCAACAGTAGCAGGTCGTCAGCGTATGTCCTATAGCGAAAGGTGACGTCCCGCAGCGTGATGCCAGATAGGCGGTGATTAAAGCCCCCTAGGAGTGGCTCGAGTGCGATTGCATAAAGGTAGGTACAAAGGGGACAACCCTGTCGTATAGACCTCTTAATGGGTACTGGTCCTACCGTCCTTCCATTGACCTGGACGTGTGAGCTGGCTGCGGTCCAAAGACGCCGTAGGGTGTCGAGGAGGCCCGGGGGGAATCCCATACAGTCCGTCACTCGTAGGAGGAAGTTGTAGTGCACTCTATCAAAGGCGCGGTTGAAATCGATGGAGACGATCGCCACTCTCAGTCGGCACGCAGAAGCGATCGCTATTAAGTCCCTGCAGTCACCGGTGGCCATGTGTATGTTGGCTTCTCCCCCCTGCGACGTCTGTTCTGGAGCGAGAATCATCGGCAAAGTCGTCTTAATACGGCTCGCCATAATCCTGGCGAAAATCTTGTAATCGGCGTTCAACATTGTAAGCGGCCAATAGTCATTAATCGATAGCCCTCCACCTGGCTTGTGTACCGGTATGAGAAGTCCTTCGACAAACGCTGGCGGCACAACACAGTCTGGAGACATAAGTTCGCGGAACATTATAACCCAGCGAGGCATCATGATGTCACGGAAAGTCCGGTAGAATTCGATGGGCAATCCATCAGGTCCAGGAGACTTATTGGCCGCACCTTTGTCCACGGCGTCTTCTACTTCTTTGAGTGAGATTTCCTCTGTTTGTGCATTCACGGTAGCCTCGTCGATAGTACGTGTTACCTTCTGTAACACTTCAGTAGTGGCCTCATCATCGACTGTTCTTTCCTGGTAAAGATGACGAAAATGATCCTCCACCGCCTTTACTATGGTTGCTTGGGTCGTACATAAGCGACCGTCGTGTGTCCTGAGTTGTGTGATTAAATGTTGGCGTTGTCGGCGCTTATCCGCCACAACGTGGTGCATAGTGGGTTCCTCTGCAACCGTTCGGTCGTGCGTCGCGAGCGGACTACTGCACCTTCTAGTCGGCGCTTCGTCAATAATAGTGTGTGAGTCTTGATTCTGCTTTGGTCATGTTGTCTCTCCGGGGAAGAGGGTAAGGCGTCGAGGTCCCTGAGTGCCGCGTAGTAAAAATCGAGGGTCTGTCGATGCCACGCAGTCACGTCCTTGCCATATTGCATAAGTGTCCTACGGATTGCTGGTTTGGCACAGAGGAACCACCACTTCAGGGTCGAGGTGTATCGTGGGTGGCGGCGTTCACAGTCAGTCCACGTTGCTGCAACTTGTCGACGGCAATCCAGGTCCTGGAGATGAGTTATGTTGAGCTTCCAAAAGCCACTGCTGCACCAGACTTGTTGGGGGCGTAGGTGTATAGTGCAGACATAGGCACTATGATCGGAATAGGCCTGAGGCCATAGTTCGGCGTCCACCACACCTTGTGTGAGATCTTGTGACACATATAGGCGATCAAGTCGGCTGGCAGAATGACTGGTAAGATGAGTGTGGCCAGAGCGGTTACCGTGGACTTTTTCCCACGTGTCGCACACGTGAAGTTCTTGGATCATCGTACCCAGTTCCGGACAGGGCATGTAATGTGGGGTTTGGTCCCTGGGGTGAAGTACGCAATTAAAATCGCCGGCGAAGACGCTGTGGTCGTATCGTGCAAGGAAAAGGGGAGCGACATCTGTGGAGTAGAATCTGGCGCAGTCGTGAAGTCTTGTGGTACCCGACGGCGCGTAAACATTAATGAATCGGGTGTTGAGCGCCGTAAATGCTATTCCTCGCGCAGAGGGAAGATACGTGACGTCGGTAACTTCAATACCATCACGCACTAATATTGCCACTCCGGTGTCTGCAGGCTGCCGGGCGTCACATATGTGGCGTAACTGTAAATGTTCGGGAGTGCAGTCGTTTTCACTTCTTGTAGGAAAGCAAAGTCAACTCCCATGGCTCGTATTGTTTCTTTCAAAAGTAGGATCTTGACAGGAGAACTTATCATGTTGATATTCGTTGTCGCCAGGTGGTAAGCCTGGCAACGCGTTGTTTGGGCGAGGTTATCCATGTTGATGTTGGAGAGAAGCGAACATCGGAAGTGATGTCACCCCCCTCCGAATACGGTCCTCCTTGTGCTGCTTATGCTGCATAATCCGGCGGCGCCTCAGCTGGCCGCTGATCGGGATCTTGTGTCTCGACGTCCTCGGCCCACGAAGCGGGCGCGGATGTCTGTTCATATTCCATAGGCTCGGAATGTTTGATAGTAAGAGACCGGGCGACTTCGCTGCCTGCACTGGTACTTTCCCGCTGTTCACCGTTTATGTTAATGGGCTGATGGTCGAAAGCTGCATGTTTTGCTGTCTGTTCTGCAAGGTTGGAGTCAGTGGAAACAGCCTCAGCTTCGCAGCTGGCTTCTTGAGTGGTCAGTTGTTCTTCACCGGCCGAATGCGAACCGCCGTGTTCCGACACGGTCCGACGACGGCGCTTTCGGCGTTTCGGTGATCGCTGTTTCCGTACATGACCTTCATTGTCAAAAGACGGCACTGACTCACGCTCCGCCAGGACAAACGCTTCGGTCGGTACAATAACGGAATCAATTGCCATTTTGCTGTCGTCAATGTCTGTTTCGTTCGGTGGCTCCAGAGTCGTAGTACTATTTTCCACCACTGGCCAGGTCGGCGGATCATCCAGTTTTTTGTCCGTGGAAAGTGATTCTTCTACCGCTGGAACCGTCGGCTGTGTCTGTTGTGTGGAGAACGTCGTGAGCGCCGCCGAGTAAGTCACTGGTAGAATAGTTTTCGTCGCTGGTGGTGCAATGTCCTTCGGTGGGAGTTGTGTGATCCGACGCTGGAGGCACTCGGAACGAAGGTGACCTTCCTTGCCGCATCCGGAACACGTCTTCGGCTGGCCGTCATAAATAACTATGGCCCGGCATCCTCCTATCTATAGGTAGGATGGCACGTGTCGTTGGAGATCAATGCACACTAAGCGTACTCCATTGAGTATTGGATACGTCTTAAACTGGGTCCATTTTTCAGCCACGTGTTCGTGTACCGTGCCGTAGGGGCGGAGCGCCGCTACAACTTCTGCCGCCGGGAGTTCAAATGGAAGTTCGAATATGCGTATAGTCCGCAGTCCCATTGCGGCATGGCAGAACTCGACGTTGCCAACATTTCCATCGGCGTGGTAGAAGCGGAGTTCTTGTTTCATCTCACGAAGCACCTTGTCGCATGTAGTTTCGTTTATGAGCTTTACATAGACCGTGCTACTGACGATCGAAAAGTGAATGCCGACATTGTTGGCAGCCGGGATCTTGGCTTCCTCTTTTAAAAAGCGTTCAACTTTGAGCGCCTTTGGTTGGGTAAAGTCGCTCCGAAATGTGAATTTCAAGGTTGATCTTCTGTATTGGTTTGCTATGGTCTTGTAGCGCTACGGCGTCACGTTAGTGCCGGCCGAAGAAAGTAAACAAGGCGCGCGGGCCCTCGCTAATGGCGGACAGCACACACTGCACGTCTGCTTCGCTCGGCTGCGAGAGCCGCACTGATCATCAATGAGTGTGACTGAATGAAATTTAAAATGTTTATTTGACACCACCAACGGTCGTCGAGTCACAGACACTAAAGAACTGAATTTTTTAAAAGGTTTTCGTAACTAGTTTCGACGCACTGAGTCGGAATTTTCAAACATAGTCGCAAACCGGAAAAACTACATTAATAATTGCAACCACACTTCTATCAAATATTATGAAAATACACTGAAAACAGTAAATTGAAGCAAAGGCAGCAGAAACGGATCACAAGAAGTGTTTACAATTTTTGGTTGATCAGTCATTTCACACGTTAATGAGACTGTTCGAACGTTCCAACACTGCGGGCGTCAGAGCTGTGTACTGCTGGTCGACATGCGGTAGATCGGACGGTTTGCACAACCCTTAAATGAACACCCTTAGCTGCTTACAGGCGTTGAGATACGTCAACAGGGACAGATGGAAATGTGTGCCCCGAGTGGGACTAGAACCCGGGATCTCCTGCTTACATGGCAGACGCTCTATCCATCTGAGCCACCGAGGACACAGAGGATAGCGCGACTGCAGGGATTTATCTCTGGCGCGTCCCCCGCGAAACCCACATTCTCAACGTATTATCCCGCACTACATTCGTAGTGCCCCCGCGCATTATACTCATTACTCGCGGCGCGTTGCCGATTCCCGTAAGAGTTCGGGCACTGTTTGTGCATTTTCACAGAAGAAGAAGATGGTCAAGTGGTCGTTTCTTTTTTTTTTCCTTTATTGAATTTCGGTTCCCCCCGAAGGGGGCGGGCTGGCAGCAGTTTACTGTGCTGCTCTGCAGTCTACAGACTATTTGAAACGTAAGAAGAAGATAAGAAACAATAAAAAGGCGATAAAACGTTGACTTAAATTGTAAAACGGAGGAAAAAGTGGGGAAAGTTAAAACATAAAGCAAAGGGTTGTCAATGCTAATAAAATACACAGAAATCAGACATGTAAGACAGCAGACAGACAATTAAAAAAACATGGCGACAGTCTGGTTTCTGTTCGCAAGAGATATAAAAATCACACCCAGCGACAGTATGATGTCCGTTCGCAACACTTTCGAAAACACACACAACACTGAACACTCACTGTAAACACTGCACGAAAATGTCAGCACAGAGATGACATACTCTAGCCAAGGGCAGATGGGGGGGGGGGGGGACCTGGACAGATGAGGGAAGGAAAAAGTAGGGAGGAGAGGAGAAACGAAAGGGGGGGGGGGAACCAAAGGAGGGAGAAGACTCATAAGGGGGGGCAGACGTGAGAGGGAATGGGAAAAGGCAGAAGGGGGAAACGCAAAAGGACTCGGGGGAGAGAAGGGGGGCAGAGAGAGGGTAGGTGGGGAAAAAAGAGGAAGGAAGAGGGGGAGAGGGAGCCCAAGAAAAGGATGGAGGAAAGGAGGGGGGTTAGGATCAGAGTTGATAGGAGGGATAAATGGAGGGAGAGAGGGTATCATCTGGGAGGGGGAGTTGATGGAAGCCACCTTGGGAAAGGAGATGAAGGGTGTAGAGATGGAGGGTAGAGGGGACATAACAGTGATTGCGTGACAGGGGGCGGGGATGGGAGACAAGAGGAGCAACCAGGGGGTGAGGGGGATCAAGGCGGTGGGAGGTGTAGAGTAGTCAAGTGGCCGGGGAGCCTTATATATATATATATATATATATATATATATATATATATATATATATATATATATATATATATATATATATATATATATATATATATATACTAAGATGGTATCTGATCTTTCGGACACGTCCGAAAGAACAGATACCATCTTAGTATGTATATATTGCACAATCTCGTTACAATTATGGCAGACACCTCGTCCAATACTCACAAAGCTTTTCTTCGCTGCTAGGTCTCCATAGAAATTCTATAAGCGCCTCTGAGTATCTGCAATGCTCCCGTCTTTTTCCAAAAGAAATGAAAGCGCTCTGCTTGGAACGCCCCTCTATTACAACGTCATTTTGAAGGCTACGTACAGCGCCGCCCCTATTGCAGCTTCATGAAACTAGATGGGTTGAATCGGGAATATTACACGATTGCCCCAACATATTCCGCATTTTTCAATCGAAATCGTCCGAGGAATAGAATTTGTTGCATTATTCATTGAACGAGTCTCGTAATCACAGACAGTGACAGAGGAGGAGGTGGAAGGAAAGCAGTACGCAGAGCTCAGGTCAACCGCAAAGCCGAATAAACGGACCTGTAGCGGCGCGTCATCGCACTTATGCTTACAAGGACGTTAATATTATATAGAGTCGAGGGGGAGAGACTGTCGACATCGATGCTACTGGGCATGATGTAAGGCAACAACGAATTAGTGCCGCCCCCAAAATATATATAACAGTCAAACATTTGTGTACAATGATTTGTCTAATTTGGGCCTACAGTTTGTGGTGGCGTATTGTACATGCAGTGCTAGCAGCAATGAGGACTATCGTTTTTGCGAACAATATAATTCCCTCTTCTTTACTTTTAATTGCAAAACCTATCGAGAGCCTAAGAACGTTATCCGCCTCAAATTTTGAGTTTTTCCCGTGAGTGAAGACACTGACCCACGCTATTATTTCCAGGTTCGCTGCATTACCGAATGCTGCAAAGTGTAGGTTTCCGGTGACACACAATTCAGTGCCACACCGCGTCTCGCGGGTAACGCTCATTTCACAGGACTTCCTGGAAACGTTGTATTAAATATCGACAGCCGCAGGAACCGCTTTCGACTTCGTGAGGATTTGACGCGGGTGTCTCTCACATGGGTGACTGTTCACAAGAATTTGTGCACACTAGACGTCATTTTGATGTCACACACGGCATCGAAGATTCATAAAGTACGTCGTTCTTGGTACAATTTAGTATAATTAGCATTATAATTAAACGTCACATAATGACATATCGGTGGTTAAAGTTTTATGAGGCGTGAGTTACAGAAAAGTGTCCAAACGTCCGTAATCTCATCGTGAGTGTGGAATCGTGCAGTGGGAGATTGCTGGTTGCTGGTTCGCGTCTTGTTCCTTCCTAATTTTCTTCCCTCTTCGAAATATTGTCTGACTTCCTTGCTAATTTAACGGAAGTATGCTCTGCAATACTCGCTGTTACATACTTATAAGAACTGAAATGAAATGATGTTATGGTATTTATTGGTCGAGATGTCCTCATAGGGGTTCGGTCGCCGTATTGCAAGTGTATTTAGTGGACGCCACTTCGGCGACTTGCGTGTCAATGCTGATGAAGGACACACAACACCCAGTCCCTTGACGGGAATCGAACCCGTGCACCCTTTCGTGGTAGACGGTAACGCACCGATGCGCTACGGAGGCGAGCTTGAGTTACGCATTGGAGCTTCGCCCCCGCTCCCCCCCCCCCCCCCCCCTAATCCCGCCCAACCCCCTCCGACGAAAATCCTGCTGTCGGTGACGGATTGATCTGTAGTGCACCTCGAGGTCTAGGTTAGGTGGGAACGTGATAATCAGGCAATGAGCTGGCGATGCCAGTGAATGTGAAAGCCGAAAAACAGGTTGCGGCAATAAATTAACCGGTAGCGAATGCTAATTTTTACGTCCACGCCATACTGAAAAATGCAGGTTTGGTCCAATATTTTTACCCATATAAGAGTGCTCTCTCAGAAGTGTGTTGTCACTGTCACACGTTGGTCATCCAGTAAAACCAACTATCGCTTGTAATAATAAGCACAGAAAACACTTCCCCATTTGCAAAAGAATTAAAAGTTAACTTAGTGTCACCTATCTATGAAGTTTAAAATAAAATTTACGAGCTGGTTCTTCTATGGTCAATTCTTTACCAAACAAAAATTTCTTCAGTTAAACTACATCTTTAGCCAACAAAATTACATTTTATGTTATTTTATTCTAACAAATTGTACCACCACGTACGTGTTTTCAAGAGAGTCTCAATGTGACGGTGTTTTGAAGTAGCATTTATTTATTGAACATCGGTTAAATGATTTTGGATAAAATACACTCCTGGAAATTGAAATAAGAACACCGTGAATTCATTGTCCCAGGAAGGGGAAACTTTATTGACACATTCCTGGGGTCAGATACATCACATGATCACACTGACAGAACCACAGGCACATAGACACAGGCAACAGAGCATGCACAATGTCGGCACTAGGACAGTGTATATCCACCTTTCGCAGCAATGCAGGCTGCTATTCTCCCATGGAGACGATCGTAGAGATGCTGGATGTAGTCCTGTGGAACGGCTTGCCATGCCATTTCCACCTGGCGCCTCAGTTGGACCAGCGTTCGTGCTGGACGTGCAGACCGCGTGAGACGACGCTTCATCCAGTCCCAAACATGCTCAATGGGGGACAGATCCAAAGATCTTGCTGGCCAGGGTAGTTGACTTACACCTTCTAGAGCACGTTGGGTGGCACGGGATACATGCGGACGTGCATTGTCCTGTTGGAACAGCAAGTTCCCTTGCCGGTCTAGGAATGGTAGAACGATGGGTTCGATGACGGTTTGGATGTACCGTGCACTATTCAGTGTCCCCTCGACGATCACCAGTGGTGTACGGCCAGTGTAGGAGATCGCTCCCCACACCATGATGACGGGTGTTGGCCCTGTGTGCCTCGGTCGTATGCAGTCCTGATTGTGGCGCTCACCTGCACGGCGCCAAACACGCATACGACCATCATTGGCACCAAGGCAGAAGCGACTCTCATCGCTGAAGACGACACGTCTCCATTCGTCCCTCCATTCACGCCTGTCGCGACACCACTGGAGGCGGGCTGCACGATGTTGGGGCGTGAGCGGAAGACGGCCTAATGGTGTGCGGGACCGTAGCCCAGCTTCATGGAGACGGTTGCGAATGGTCCTCGCCGATACCCCAGGAGCAACAGTGTCCCTAATTTGCTGGGAAGTGGCGGTGCGGTCCCCTACGGCACTGCGTAGGATCCTACGGTCTTGGCGTGCATCCGTGCGTCGCTGCGGTCCGGTCCCAGGTCGACGGGCTCGTGCACCTTCCGCCGACCACTGGCGACAACATCGATGTACTGTGGAGACCTCACGCCCCACGTGTTGAGCAATTCGGCGGTACGTCCACCCGGCCTCCCGCATGCCCACTATACGCCCTCGCTCAAAGTCCGTCAACTGCACATACGGTTCACGTTAAAGACTGCGATGGAGCTCCGTATGCCACGGCAAACTGGCTGACACTGACGGCGGCGGTGCACAAATGCTGCGCAGCTAGCGCCATTCGACGGCCAACACCGCGGTTCCTGGTGTGTCCGCTGTGCCGCGTGTGTGATCATTGCTTGTACAGCCCTCTCGCAGTGTCCGGAGCAAGTATGGTGGGTCTGACACACCGGTGTCAATGTGTTCTTTTTTCCATTTCCAGGAGTGTATTTCTGAGTGCTGCACCGCATCATTGTGTAACTACTGAAACAGCTAAATTGCCGACGTTTCGATTGACTTGCTGCGGTGCTCTTCAGAGAGGTTAAATGACGCGACACGGCTCCCAGAATTATTTTATCCAACGTGAAGCCGGCCGTGGGAGCCTACGAATTTAATGTAAGTTAAATGAGTTGCAGCTTCAACTGCTGGAATGGCTAACCACTCTTTTTAGTTAGAGGCCAACTCCTGGAACTAGTTTTCAGAGTTTCTAAAAATAACCCTATGTCGTTGAGACCCCTTAACAAATCACACTGAAGGTACAAATGAGTTCAGGGCTGACTAGTTACAGCACGCTTTTTGATTGTAAATCAACAAGTTGTTTCACACTGGGGTGTTTGATGAAGACGTATTAGGTAAAACGATACAATTATTTCGGAATTAATTCTTGCAAACACTTTGATCTCTTTCTTGTCCACAGTCTAGTCTACATTAATGGAGAACTTTACATATTTATAAACAACGCCTAACATACCATACAGCAAAGAAAAAGCGTAACCTCCATTTATCTGTAAGGCTAATGTTATTGTTTTGAAAGCCTTTACGCCTCACGTGTTCTGAAACGTACCATCGTGAAAGTCGATAGACAGCTCTATCTGTCTTCGATACTGCGTATGACGTCATTGCAGAAAGTGAGTGTTGTGAAATGACCTTTGCCTGTGCCTCGCTTGCTGTAGACGACGGCCAGGAAAGGTGATTTGGCAGAGAGGAGGGATGGGGGTGGGTTTGCGTTATAGAAGGGCTGTGCGCTCGCTCTCTTTAAATTTCTTCTTAACAACAGAGTGGTCGCCGACTTTCACCGGTATAGCCAGCCACCGAAAAGAATAACAATACTCTGCTGCAATGCCTTGATGATCGCAGACCGATCGTGCTAGCAACGGCTTTTCTAGCAGCAGAGTAAACGTCAAAACCAGCTGCTAGGACCACCTGTAAGTGAGTGTGCCTGTTGTTCAAAGAGCTGTGTGGCAAAATAAAAGGAAAAATATAACATGGTTCTGCTAATGTTCCAGTACAGAAAACTGATCTCATCTTGTGTTTGTTTATGTCAAAATGCTTTTCCAACTGTAAAAATCACATTTTCTGCCTCTTTTACTAAATTTATACAAAAAAATAAACTTTCATCTTTGCTAACTAATATATTTGAACCATTATTCGGACAGTGTTTACTTATGTTGCTCGCCCTCGCGGTATAAACTCTTAGAACCAGGTTTCTGTGCGTATAGATGGGGCAATATATTCCAAAACTTTTCTTCCCTTTGCTTAGAAGCACTGAGGCCGACAGTAAAGACTCATGTTCTTAATTTTCCAGCTATCCAGTTTGGTGTGGAGCGAGGACTTATGTTGAGCGGTAAGCGTCTGCGCCAACAAAACTAGACTGTTGACAGATCCCTGAGAATATTTAATACATCCGGCACAAGTGAATCGATGAACAAAGAGGTCAACTTCGTATTATCAAATTTATCATTTCATTACTGGAAGAAGCTTCAAATTTAATTTTACGATAATACATATCCGATATACAGGGAATGGATTCTCAGATTCGCCCCTTGCACAGTTAAGGCAAAACTAAAACAGACATTGCAGAAGATGCAAAACGTAAAAACTGAAGGCCAGCCAGGATCGGCCATAAATAACCTAGACGGTGAAATTCTAATGATTCCTTTTAACAACTGAGCAACCAGACCTTAAATAATGAAATCTTTGAATTTAGCTCCATATAATAACAAATCTTTAAAACAAGGAACCTTAAAAGACTAAACAACAAGTAACATTGAAGACTTGTGATCTAAAATGTAGCTAATGAACAATTACGAATATTGATGTTGACATACTGGAAAACTTCAACCTCATGAATTTAACAAAGCAAAACTTCACAGCAAAGTCAATATCTCTGTTGCTGCACCACAGCAAACAAATTATTTATAGCAAACCGCTCATTTACTAATGACCAACGATCATAAAACTGTGATACTGCACAACAGATCACAATGAGGTAAACAAGAAGTTCCACAACCTACAGTCTGTGAAAGATTTCTGTTCAACTACTTGGAAGTTAAGGAGAGAGCAAAATGGGCATCAGAAAATGACATTTAAAACTATAATAACATATGCAAATGATATTCATGGTGAATTCCAATGACACCCGGAGAACATGGCCCAGGCAGACAGCTCGTTTTCAAGCGAACAGTTCATGAATCGAACTCATGCCAGACGGTGCATCCAGCAGTTTGGGTCGACAGTTTCCACAAACGGGCCCCTCATCTGCTGCCACCATATTACAGAGTGCACGAGGCCACACCTCGTCCCAAAATTACCAAGAACGGTCGACGTCCAACAAATGACTCAGCTCTTCCAGGACACCACCGCGTCACGTAAATAACAAGTGATGCAGCTTCCTATAGCGGAGTGAGAATGAGGTTTGCCCCTTGCACTAGCAGACTCGGACATCAACTTTGTCACGGACAAACCAACGCTTCTTAAGGACTTTGAGCACAAACTCTACAGATAAAAAATGAGTGATACCAAGAAGAATTTACAGCCATAGGGTACGACTTTCCGTTTATGGGTCGACTCCTTGCAGGAGCCTCAATTCACCCTAGAGGAAGCTACGCCAAAACGCCCACTTTAGGGGAATGATACCACACGTAAAATGAAATCGAGCTATCGCACGTGGGACTAAGCCAGCACGAAACTGGCTCGATGACTTCACCTGTGTAAATTAATTTGATTTTCACTTGAGCAATGACACTCTGCTTTATGTACAGCTCCAAAACGTTTTACTATGTGATGTAAAGAGTTAGTAACTATTAACTTCCAGTTTTATGAATATATGTTTTCGATGTACTAAGCCACCGTTATAAGCGTGATTCTTATGTAGCAGCAGAGTATTTCCTGATAAATGTTTAAGTATAGATGTCGAAAGAAATATACTAATTGCTCAGCTTGTAGAAACTTGTCACATATAATTACAGAGCCAGTGAGTATTTTCAGTGATGTTCAGCTTGATAATAGAAAGGTATGCAATGTTTTTGTGTTCTTTAGGAGGTGACGATTTCGTAATGATACCGTTTTTTCCATCGAGGCTGTGCACATACCATCTGTAGATTTATATGATGCTGTATTTACTGTAGTAGAACATAGGAAAGCTGGGTGATTACGATAGTGAGTATGGTACAGAGATTTTGTTAGTGTGCGTTAAGTAATTCCGACACAATTTCCGCAGTTACTGAATGTTTACATGTGTATACGCTAATCCCGGGAGAGCTGGACCACTTTTCTCCTTAGTGTAAAATTGGTGTGTTTTTTCACCTTTTTTGACTTCCGGCAGCAGGCTCATACAGATAGCCATTTGAACTTAACTACAATATACTATTGAGGCATTGCCACTAAAAATATAAGCAACGTCATAGAATGGTACAATATACTATTGAGGCATTGCCACTTAAAATATAAGCAATATCGTAGAATGAAGTTATGCATGAATGGTCCGTCTCATCCGCAGGTGTATGGTTGAGATGAACCAGGGTACTGGGAGAGATGGACCATATAAAAATGGCTCTACAGAAAAAGAGAGTGAATTAAAGTTACTAATTTTTATTTTGAATATATTGTTTTGCAACATAATTATGCTATTAAATATTTTAGTACAAAACAATATTGTCAATTTATAACATAGCTTTCTTGAACATTGGCTTTTCTAATGAGTTGCTGTTTTTTCACGAATTAGTCTATCTTTCTCCTACCGCAGCAGTTACGTTTACGACCAAATGTTGAACAACACTCATGTGACCATTAACGTGAACTGGGAAGTCGATGCATCCATTCGTTATTTTCATTAGTTTCGTAATAAATTTCAGAACATCCAACACATGTAGCTTCATAGCTTCTTGAACGTTATTTTCGTAATTTTTTACAGTGTCTGCATCTAATGAAGACGGTGAGCTAGTTTCAGAGTTTCAGTATTTTTTCTCTTTTTCACTACTTGTGTCTGTTTTTCTTTCCACTAGTATTTCGCTTTGCTGACCCTTATTGTTTTGCGTAGTACTATCAAAACACAGGCCTTCATCGATTTTTTAAGCACTTTCTGGGTTCCCACTATTGAAGAGCAATTCGGGGATGGCGACTGCATCTTTCAACACGGTCGAGCACCTGTTCATAACGCACGGCCTGTAGCGGAGAAGTTACACGACAATTACAATCCTGTAATGGACTGACCTGCACAGAGTCCTGACATAAATACTATAGAATACCTCTGGGATGTTTGGGAACGCCGACTTCGTCACAGGACCTACCGACCGATATCGATACCTCTCCTCAGTGCAGCACTCCGTGAAGAATGGGCTGGAATTCCCCAAGAAACCTTCCAGCACCTGATTGAACGTATGCCTGCGACAGTGGAAGCTGTCATCAAGGCTAAGGGTGGGCCAACACCATATATAATTCCAGCATTACCGTTGGAGAAAGGTGCCACGAATTTCTAAGTTATTTTCAGCCAGGTACCCGGCTACTTTTGATCACATAGTGTATTTCTATTATATAATAGTATTATGAGGACAGTGCCATTGTTGAGCTGCCTTCAGGGTGAGGTCATTTGCTCTCTGGGGATGTTGTTGCTAGGCTGAATTTTTTTTTTTTAATTTGAGGTTCGTTTTTGAGTTTACAAAAAATTTTGTTCTGTCATTTTTTGAAAAATTATACTCTGGACATGTAAGAATTTCGGTTGTTTATTTGTTGTGATGTAGTAAATCGTAATGCTTCCTCATCGCTGGCTTCTAGAATTTTCGAAGCTGAGTATGCCTGTCCTCTGGTGGGAGCAGAGTTTTGCCTTTTTGTGTCAACAGTGCCCACGTACTGCTGGCCACACGACAGGTTTGTTTCTGGAATTAAAATCTTCTGGGGTATTAGGCCGCATCATATTTCTACTAAAATGATCGACGTTTCGACCCCTCCTCTGGGATCTTCTTCAGGATCTTACGGCATAGTAGTGGACACCATAAGATCCTGAGGAAGATCAAAGCAGAGGGGTCGAAACGTCGATCATTTTAGTAGAAATACGACGTGGCCTAATAACCCAGAAGATTTTTAACTTCAGTGACGACGGCCACAAAAGCCTGCAGAATTACATACAGGTTTGTTGCTGTCTCTCACCTGGTCTCCTTCTAACAGCCGGTCGTCACTGTCACAGCGGCAGAACCAGATTTCATCAGAAAGCACAACAGACCTACGCCCAGCCTTCCAATGATCTCCCGTTTGAGACCACTGAAATCGCAAATGGCCGTGTTTTGGGGTCAGTGGAATGCAAGCTACTGATATTCTGACTCGGAGCTTTCCGTGAAGTAACCGATTTGTAACAATTCGTCGTGTCACTAGGGTGGCAACTGCTGCTCATATCGTTACTGCGGATGCAGTACGATGGGCCACCGACATTCGCCAAACATGACGGTCCTCCCTCTCGGTAGTGCTACGCTGGCTTCCGGAGCCCAGTCTTCTTGCAACCGTACTTTCCCGTGACCACTACTGCCAGCAATAACGTGCAGCAGCCATATTCCTGCCAAGCCTTTCTGCAGTGTCGTAGAAGGAACATCCAGTTCCTCGTAGCACTATTACATGACTCGTTCAAATTCAGTGAGGAATTGATAATGTCTTTGTCGCTTTAAAGGCTTTCTTCACTGACATCGACACACTACATCCAGTCTCAAAAGTAACTAACGCTCACGATCGTTGCCGCTTGTATTTGAAACAAACGTGATTTTCATCCTCTTAGTGGCAACTGGCACAAAATTGGAGTAGAGATCACCTTTCAGGTGTATGAACACACCTACAAACTTTCGTTTATGTGGCACAACTCCTGTTTGGTGTTGCGATTATTTTCCGTCAGTGTATTTTAGCAGTAATACCTATAGAGTGATACAGTCTATGACAGAAGAAAAGACATGTACCTTACAACAAAAGAAACGCCACTCAGGTTTTATATTCAGTCATCATACTCACTTTTGCATTAGTGCTTGCCTGCAAACATTTTTTTCCACTGAACTTTAATTCCTGTTGCTACAGTCCTCGTATAAAAGATTTCTGCATCCGTTTGTTCATACCCGCAATATAAAACAAAAACTGGAGGTAGCTTGTCAACCCACTCCTTGTTACTAACGTAACATAAATAACTCCATACCACAAGTTCTTACAAATTCATATATCATCTAAAACATAGCTTATTTTGTTTAACTGTTACCTTTCGCAGCTTCACTCTCTCATCAGCATGTTTTAAACAAATTTAAAAGAAATGAGGTTTACTAATACACTCCTGGAAATGGAAAAAAGAACACATTGACACCGGTGTGTCAGACCCACCATACTTGCTCCGGACACTGCGAGAGGGCTGTACAAGCAATGATCACACGCACGGCACAGCGGACACACCAGGAACCGCGGTGTTGGCCGTCGAATGGCGCTAGCTGCGCAGCATTTGTGCACCGCCGCCGTCAGTGTCAGCCAGTTTGCCGTGGCATACGGAGCTCCATCGCAGTCTTTAACACTGGTAGCATGCCGCGACAGCGTGGACGTGAACCGTATGTGCAGTTGACGGACTTTGAGCGAGGGCGTATAGTGGGCATGCGGGAGGCCGGGTGGACGTACCGCCGAATTGCTCAACACGTGGGGCGTGAGGTCTCCACAGTACATTGATGTTGTCGCCAGTGGTCGGCGGAAGGTGCACGTGCCCGTCGACCTGGGACCGGACCGCAGCGACGCACGGATGCACGCCAAGACCGTAGGATCCTACGCAGTGCCGTAGGGGACCGCACCGCCACTTCCCAGCAAATTAGGGACACTGTTGCTCCTGGGGTATCGGCGAGGACCATTCGCAACCGTCTCCATGAAGCTGGGCTACGGTCCCGCACACCATTAGGCCGTCTTCCGCTCACGCCCCAACATCGTGCAGCCCGCCTCCAGTGGTGTCGCGACAGGCGTGAATGGAGGGACGAATGGAGACGTGTCGTCTTCAGCGATGAGAGTCGCTTCTGCCTTGGTGCCAATGATGGTCGTATGCGTGTTTGGCGCCGTGCAGGTCAGCGCCACAATCAGGACTGCATGCGACCGAGGCACACAGGGCCAACACCCGACATCATGGTGTGGGGAGCGATCTCCTACACTGGCCGTACACCACTGGTGATCGTCGAGGGGACACTGAATAGTGCACGGTACACCCAAACCGTCATCGAACCCATCGTTCTACCATTCCTAGACCGGCAAGGGAACTTGCTGTTCCAACAGGACAATGCACGTCCGCATGTACCCCGTGCCACCCAACGTGCTCTAGAAGGTGTAAGTCAACTACCCTGGCCAGCAAGATCTCCGGATCTGTCCCCCATTGAGCATGTTTGGGACTGGATGAAGCGTCGTCTCACGCGGTCTGCACGTCCAGCACGAACGCTGGTCCAACTGAGGCGCCAGGTGGAAATGGCATGGCAAGCCGTTCCACAGGACTACATCCAGCATCTCTACGATCGTCTCCATGGAAGAATAGCAGCCTGCATTGCTGCGAAAGGTGGATATACACTGTACTGTTGCCGACATTGTGCATGCTCTGTTGCCTGTGTCTATGTGCCTGTGGTTCTGTCAGTGTGATCATGTGATGTATCTGACCCCAGGAATGTGTCAATAAAGTTTCCCCTTCCTGGGACAATGAATTCACGGTGTTCTTATTTCAATTTCCAGGAGTGTACATTAAACACTTACAGCTATGAGACACCTTCTGCCTCGAGTTACTTACAAACTTCAAATACAGAAAATAACTCATTTATCTTTTGAAAAACAAATTGCAGACGCCACCTCAATTTATTCCGTCCTGACACAGTGTAAGTAGCCTGTTTAGGTTTTTATATTTGTAACGCCACGTAGCGGTCTGTATGAAAATCACTGGCTGTGCTGTGTGCAGTCGGTGGCTGGTTTGCATTGTTGTTGGCTACTGTAGTGTTCGGCAGTTGGATGTGAACAGCGCGTAACGTTGCACAGTTGGAGGTGAGCCGCCAGCAGTGGTGGATGTGGGGAGTGAGATCGCGAAGTTTTGGACAGAGACAGTAAATTTTTAATATTGGATGTCATGGACTGATATATATATTATGACTTCTGAACACTATTAAGGTAAATACATTGTTTGTTCTCTATCAAAATCTTTCTTTTGCTAACTATGCCTATCAGTAGTTACTGCCTTCAGTAATTTGAATCTTTTATTTAGCTGGCAGTAGTGGCGCTCGCTGTATTGCAGTAGCTTGAGTAACGAAGATTTTTGTGAGGTAAGTGATTTGTGAAAGGTATAGTTTAATGTTAGTCAGGGCCATTCTTTTGTAGGGACTATTGAAAGTCAGATTGCGTTGCGCTAAAAACATTGTGTGTCAGTTTAAGCACAGTCATGTATAAATTTTTCCAAGGGGACGTTACATATGTCGACCCTTAGCCGAGGATACCTCACTGGAATCTTCTGATTTTTTTTGTAGTTTGTGTAATTAGTGTAGCTATTGTTTATTGTTAGCACGTCATTATAGAGAGAATTTCCTTTGTAGTTGTAGTTTTTCATTGTTGTACAGTAAAACAGTTGTGGAATGCATGCAGATTTGCACTAAGTATTTCGCAGCTGCGCTTCCAATTAACTAGATATTATTTTCAGTGCTATGCATATGAGTTTTCTTATTTTGCTCTTCAAATTGTGCTTTTCTGTGTTATCTTGTGAAATATTGTGACAATAATGGTGTGTGTAATACTAGGCTCCAAAGTAAACTAAGAAATGACAGTGAAGACGAAAGCAGTGTGTTAGCGCCACCGTGTAATGCTTTAACTAATGTTCAAAGTAGTAATTTGGTAATTGTGCAGAGGGAAATGGAACGGGCTGCAAATAATGGTGTAGAGAGTGAAACAATTAGTGAACAGATAAGCATTATCGATCGATCGGTCGGCAACAGCTCGCCTCAGGAATCCGAAATGACAGGACACAATCTTGCAAATACTGTAGATTCGGGTTTTGCGTCCTCACCGTTTTCTCAAATAAGTCAAGACACATTTTCTGCTTTTCAAAATGCGAATATTGCCGGTTCAAATGCACTGTCGAATAGCACTGAGGAACATGTTTCAGACACCAGTGCATTGTTATTACAATTAATGCAATAAATGGGACAAAAGCTTCAAAACTTAGACACAATGGAAAAAAATTTTCAAAAGTTAGACACAATGGAACAACACCAGAGACAAACACAGCAACAGTTAGACGCAATGGAACAAAATCTTCACACCACGCTTGAACAAACACGTGAAGATTTAACTACTGAGTTACATAAAATCGAATCGAAATGTCAAAAAGTCTGTAATGACATAAAAACACAAATTTGTGAGCATTTCCAACCTATTTTTTCGCGGCATGAAAATGCATTACAGAATCACGAAGCAGCCATAAAAGAACTGCAAACTATTGTTCATGAAAATAATGAGACCTTGAAAGCTAAAAGTGACTCAGTTGCATCTCCCGATTCGGTTACGCAACTTGCAAAAAATCAGGAAAACTTAAAGGACACAGTAGATACGATTTCAACACAAATGGACACTCTGAAACGTGGTTCAGAAAAACACACTGAGGAAATAATTACACTATCGGAGAAAGTAGCCGAACTTTCGGATCAGTTCACTAACTTATCTACAAAGGTAGATGATGATCTGAATGACACAAGACCTGTAGCCATCACTGACACAGAAGGGTATGAACAAATTAAGAAATTCAAACAAAATCAGAATCAAAGTAATACGCAACACAAAAGAGAAATCCGGGAAGTACAAGATCAGTTGGCACAAGTAATACAAAAATTACATATTTCAGCGGACACTCGCGCTCCAACACGGGAAGAGGGACTTAGAAATACGGAAAAGCGGCAAAATAATAACACAGGGCATTTCGGAAATTATGAAAGAAATTGAAATACGGAAAAGCGGCAAAATAATAACACAGGGCATTTCGGAAATTATGAAAGAAATTGACAAGGTGCACCGAATTTTGAGATGGAACCGCCGACACCACGTAACAATGACCGATATGCGACTCGCCGACATGATGATTTTGACTATAAGCTGTTCATTACTAAACGTAAATTCAAAACATTTAAGAATTCTGGCAACGACATTCATCCACAAGCGTGGCTCCATCAATTCTCTCATTGTTTTCCTCCCAACTGCTCATTTGAGCACAGATTAGAATTTATGTGTGGCTATTTAGAGAATGAACCAGCTGTAAGAATGCGATCGGTCATTCACGATTGTCACAGTGAAGGAGAATTTTATCATGCCTTCCTATCAGCATATTGGTCTCAATCTACACAAGACCGAGTAAAACATAGCATCATAATGACGAAACTTTTCGAACAATCTGAATTTTCCAGTCTTGTGAAGTATTTTGAAGACATTTTGCACAAGAATCGGTACCTGTCAAACCCATACAGCCCCTCAGAACTCATCCGCATTTGCTTAATCAAATTGCCTGAACATTTACGACATATTATTTTGGCAGGACGTTGCAAAGACGACATTGAAGCTTTTCAGGGACTGTTACAAGAATTGGAAATTGACACTGACAATCGCGGGACGCGAAAACAGGATCACAACAATTACAGGTCACATCCGTCACAATTCCGCGATGAAAGAAATAATAACTGGACACGACATGGCTATTATTACAACGTAAATCGTGACCAAAACAGACACCACCCGTATCACAACCGTTGGCATAGTAGTAATAATTAAAGAGAAAGATCGCACTTCCGTAGTAATGAATGTGACAGAGACAACCATAGAAACAGACAATATGGGAACCAAAACAATTATTATCAAGGGAGACAGAATAACTTCAGACACAACGGTCCACCGCGCAGGTACGACTCAGATGACCGACAAAAAATTAATTGCAGAACTTACCGACAAAACGACAGACCTGAATTTCATCAGAACTGGTGGGATTCAAACAAGGCATGGCCCTCCCAACAAGTCGAATTTGTAGAAGTTAGGTCTCCAAATCCTAATAACGACGCGCGCCAGCAAAGAGACAGACAATGACTCGCATCGCAGGCAGCCACGTGCTGGCTCAGAGAAAAATAACATAGACGCTAACCATGAGAAAAATTTTAGCATTCCTTACCGACGTATACAACATGATAATTGCTTTTAACTTGAAATTCTGCGCACTAGAAAGGGTAAAAGATTGCGCCACATTTCACATGTAAAACCGTTTATTGAAAGATAATCTGCTTATTAACTTTGTCTTTGCCATAAAACTTTTCACTTCACGTTACTAGAATGCTTTGTCAGACTTAGAAACTGTTAACATGCAACAATGTTTGAAGTTAAATATCCAGTCAAGACCCAAGAGAACTTACTTAAACAGAAATTACGAATGCATTGTTATAGTGAACAGACGACACAGTGTTGTTATTTGTACATTCTTGCTTGTTATTTGCACGATCACATACCGACTATAAGGCTCACATACTTAGAACATACACTGCTAATGAGATTTTAATGCAACATTTTGGTTTACTTGAAAAGACTTTCTTTATTTGAAGTAGTTTCTGTGAGATTAAAGACGACTTAGTATTTGGTTTCTTTGACAGCTGCACGATTATACCATGACGCTACTAATGTGTGACACAATTTACATTGTTGCATTTGCGGTGTATCTGTTTCATATCTGCACAGTTTTTCTGAATTCTTCTGGAAAGGAAAACATGTTTAAGTAGTAACTTTGTGGTATAGCTACAATGAGACAGTCTTTTCCGTAGCACAACAATACATTACATTACAGTACTTTCTTGATCACGATCATGTATGTAATAACTACGGTATCTATACGCATAGCATTTCCCTTTTGTTTATTACGAGGTAAATACATTGACTTCTGCAGAACTTTGCTTGCAGAGTATGATAACTACGACACTTCGACTGAATTATCTTACAAGACGCACAGTTTAGCGCTACAGTACACGTATTTGAGTGATTAATTGTGTACTTAAAACATTTATTTTTAAATATTTTTGAATTACAAAGATACAAAGGCTTTCCGTGATATATTTCATTCCATTGCTGTAATCTGTAACACCTGAGGGTATAATTACATTAATCCTCAGGGGGTACACGCTTACTTTGTGTACCATGTGTCTGGCAAGCACAAGGAGCCCTAGCTAATATAGTATTTGCTTATACAACTTTACACATCGGTACCATATTTCTCTAACAGATAAATTACACAGCTATCTGATAATTTAACTGAGAGATAAACATTTTTTTTACTACATCAGTGACAGATGTTTACACAATTACACAGTTGGATAACTTCACACTTATGAAACTGTATTTTGTGTGTACTTTGTGAACTGTTCATATTTTTTTCAGAACCATTGTTATACTATGAGAGCTCTGAATGATGTATTTGGTATGGGAACATGATTTTTAAAGTACGTTTGAGGTAGATGACACTATTGAAATGAGCAGAGAATTTTTTAGGTTATGCTATTATTGCAGAAAGCTGCGACGACTTTGAGATTTGACTGAGGTGTTATGATGTTATTATTACGATGACAATGTGTATTATGCTGTTGAGGTATGTTCATGATCAATAAGCTGATGCTATATGAGGAATCTGATTATGCTACATATTTATTATGATGAAATACTGAAGTGTCGATGCAAGATTGACATGTCAACGAATATGTATATGTGTAATAAAGTAAGAAATAATGAATAGTGGTTAGGGACTCTGGTTTGTGTAAAAGGATGTTGGAAACCAAGAATCGTACTTTCAGAATTATGAAATGTGTGTATATGCCTGAATGTATCACAATGCCAGCAAAAATTTTTTGGAAACTGTTATATTTACAGGATTTTGTTTCTACACATTTGTAACGCGTGTGCAGTTGGAGGTGAGCCGCCAGCAGTGGTGGATGTGGGGAGTGAGATGGCGGAGTTTTGGACAGAGACAGTAAATTTGTAATATTGGATATCATGGACTGATATGTATATTATGACTTTTGAACACTATTAAGGTAAATACATTGTTTGTTCGCTATCAAAATCTTTCTTTTACTAACTATGCTTATCAGTAGTTAGTGCCTTCAGTAGTTTGAATCTTTTATTTAGCTGGCAGTGTTGGCGCTCGCTGTATTGCAGTAGTTCGAGTAACGAAGATTTTTGTGAGGTAAGTGATTTGTGAAAGGTATAGTTTAATGTTAGTCAGGGCCATTCTTTTGTAGGGATTATTGAAAGTCAGATTGCGTTGCGCTAAAAATATTGTGTGTCAGTTTAGTGTTGATCAGAATAAGTAAAGAGAGTATTGTCTGAGTACGTTCAGTTTTGCTCAGCTGTTTGAAAATCAAATAATGTAACGGGCTTACCAGCACAGTAATTCATTAATTTTTCTAAGGGGACGTTTCAACAGTTCGTGGGCAAATACATCTAATTGTGGATCATTGTACAAAACCCTGCCTTATTTATATTCGAAGAATGCCATGATTTGCTGCGAAAAGTTGTAGATTATTTTTTATTATTGAACAACCTGTTTTCTGACCACATAACATCATAGGGTTCATAAAAGCTTTTACGTCATTGTATGTGATTTAGATTCACCAGTGCTTAGAATGTTACATTTTTTTATTACTGTGTAACTTCTTTTCCGTGTTCCATTTTTATGCACCCCCTTGAATTTCTCATGATGCACACTACTACATTAACCATTACTTTCCAAATTATTTGCTCACCTCATAAAACACACCTTCACATTACTACCACTTTATTCTTTACTGAATTCCACTCATTCTTCTGGACTACATCATAGCAAGCTCCCTAACAACGTTTCCTTACAACATTCTCCACTTTTCCTGTTATCTAAAATCTCTCTTCGTTATTTTGTTTTATCTCTTATTCACTCGATCATCATTTCCCGTCTTATTTTCGTTTAACCATTAAGTATTATTTATCTATATTTTTTTCGTTCTACTAAGTGGCTAAAACATTTCCTTGTCACTGTCCATTAAATTCCTGACTTCATCCAGTAATCACTTCTTACCTTCCAGTCGTACACATCAGCAAAACAGTGGGAATTCCCCGTAATCTCCTTTGTATTTTCAAACTTTATTCCTCCTCAGCAACAAAATTCTTGGTCATTATTGCTGAAAATTACACAGCCCAAACCAAATTTATTCATATATTGTCACACCATCACACTAGTCTTGGCTTTTTATCAGTACTACCAAATTTTCAACAAAAACTGTTCATAAAATAACTTCTTATTGTGGGCGTTTTCCTAGCCACTCACCTATCGTTATCATTTTATCATCATCAGAAATTGCGTCCGTCTTGGGAATCCAGTCACATTAGCTGATATCTACTCACTTCTCCCTCTATATGCACTGATAATTGAATAGTTCTTCTGACAGATACATGGGATAGCAGGAAATTAGGGAGCGACTTTTGAAAGTAAAGAGAGAAACAACACTGGAGCAGTTTGGGGCCCATGCACCTCATGGCACTTGTTCACCAATTAATAGCGAATTCTCTGAGATAAGTTTTGTCACAGCTGATCGCCTCTCTACTATCATGTCTGAGGTCCACTTGTTCGATTTCCCCTCCTGGCTCCAATAATACGTAGCCTTTATCAGAATTTTTAATTCGCTGCATAGCACAGATTTTTTTGTGTAGCAAGAACACTGAAAACAGTTGTATTTTGAACCAATTTTAAGACACTGCCTTTTTCTTTAACTTGAAACCACAAACAACAAAAAAAAAATGAGCAGTGATAGTAACTGAACCCCTATGCATGGAAGTAATATCAGAGCTATAATCACCTAATTATAAGAATAGATTAAAGGTCAAATGTACTTACAAACATTGCAACGTTGTAAGCAACTTGGTAAAAAATGTTGAAAGCCCAACGCTAATAGTTAAAACCATAGCGTCCGCAGGATGGATAGCCAGTGAATGAAAAGTTGGGCGAGAGAAAATAGCTTCATATCTAAACGACAAGAAATAAACACTGATATTGTATGAAACGCTATATAGCTAAGTAATGCTAGCGCTATAAGCACCTAATTATGAGAACAGATCAAAACACAAGTGTACTTACAAACATTGAAAATGGTGAACAACATGGTGGAGAATACAAGAGACTCAAAGCTCATTGTTGATACTACAGTGTCTGATAGGACGAATAATCAATGCATAAAAAATTGGGCAACAGGAAACATCGAATGCCACGTAACAAGGCTGCGCCTATAACCACAAAGCGATTGTGAGATACTTGACAAAAAGCAACATATTGTGGAGGCAGGAAGCAGAGCGCTTACCAGCAAGGCAGCTCAATACAACTCGGTGAACCGTAGCAACCACCGTCCGCACTTCACGCACGGAGCGAGGCGGTGAAGCAAAGTGTGTGGCGCACGAGTCGCCGGCGAAAGAGCGCCACCGTGACGTCGGACGACATAAACCAAATCCGCGTCCCCTATACTCTTGGCGTACAATGGCATTGGCGGTTCGTTACATCACTTTTGACAAAGTAAGCACTTACCACGTATTGGATGTCTAGGGGATATACCCAGACGCAAAAGCTAATTGGATTACACTTACAGTGGTAGCGCGACCAAATACACAGTAAAGAAAATATACCGCAAAACCATAATATGCTTGGGGGTAAACAAGACAGACCAATTCTAATCTAACAGGTTGATGGACCACTAGGCTCTTGCTATACGCTCAAGATTATGTAAAATGTCCCCATGCCGTAGCTCGATCTGGTTGTTGGACATAAGTTGTGGATACAGTTTCATGTTACTCACAATCTCTGCTCCTTGTAATATATTAAGGATCTGACTTTTTTTCTGCCTGTGTAAAATTCTTGAATTCTCAGCCATCCTCGTCACAGAGTGACCGTACTCTCGTAGCTTGGTACTCGAGGCAGACCTTTAACTTATCAAATTTTGCTTGCTCTCCGAACATCACATGTAGCCCACGGCCGCTCTGCTACACGTAACGCATAAGGCAATCATCACACTAGATACAATAAACTCTTTTGACATGGTTGTGGAAAAGGCGGCTTCTCTCTTTGTCTCAATGTCTCGCCTCTCATAGAGTTTGCCAGGGTTGAAAGAGGCAGGTTTTACACTTTTTGTCCTGAGATGCTTACTACCCAACACAAATCCGGCTGTGTCTTAATAAAACTAGTTCAAAATACAGCTGTATGTGAAGATCTTACTACGAAATACACTATCGTTGTGGTGTCACCGCCAGACACCACACTTGCTAGGTGGTAGCCTTTAAATCGGCCGCGGTCCGGTAGTATACGTCGGACCCGCGTGTCGCCACTGTCAGTGATTGCAGACCGAGGGCCACCACACGGCAGGTCTAGAGAGACTTACTAGCACTCGCCCCAGTTGTACAGCCGACGTTCATAGCAGTGGTTCACTGACAAATTACGCTCTCATTTGCCGAGACGATAGTTAGCATAGCTTTCAGCTACGTCATTTGCTACGACCTAGCAAGGCGCCGTATTCAATTGATATTTATATTGAAGCATGTATAGTCAAGAACTATGTACACCAATTATGGATTAAAGTTAAGTATTACATCATCTACGTACTTTATTTGCAATTCTCAAGACATTGTCCTGTTCCAGACCTCACGCCAGTCAGCGTGTAATTAAACGCGTGCATTTCGGCCTCCTCTAGCAACACGGTGTTGGCTCTTCTGCCAACACTACAATCGTGGTTGTAGATACCCAGACCACAGAGTCATTTGTAGATCGTAGTGAGAGTGCCATTTACCGGATTCCGTTACTCTGTTCCAGAAATTCTTTACTCTGTGATTCTGACCCACCAACACACATCTCTTGTGATGAAGCAGCTTCATTGTTAACTCTTCAACAATATCCCTTTCACTCGACGTGCAGTCTGAGTATGTTAACTTTCTAATTATTTTCTTTCGCACTTTTCCCAGTACTCCTATCACACATTGGGGCCTTTTGAAAAACTTCCAATACTTCACTCTTTCAATCCTTGAACCAGTACTTACTAAAACATCCTGTGATAAATTCTTTAATTTATTTACTGTTCTCTGGATTATATACTCCCAAAATATCCATTCTCAGCTTTCTCTTTTATGACCATTCAATTGCAGCTGGGCTTCTAACATTATTTGCGAAGGAACTCAAGTGTTCTTCTCCAGTGCCATCACCAACAGTATTATTCAAACTAATATTACTGTTTACATGCATCGCTGAAAGTGCTCCCAAGAAGTGTTTGATTTTAACATTCTTTTCTAAATCATCCCCTCTGTTCTCAGTTTCAGAAGTGATCTGTTTAATTTACTCCATTTCTGAGTCATTCTTCAACTACATTCTCGGAAAGGCTGATCAATATCATTCTTTACTTCAGTTTTCTAATGTTTATCCTCAACAGCTTGGGCTTCAGTGCTTTTATCCAAGCATCGTTCCCCTTCTCTTCAAATAATTTATCTACAGGGATCGAACAAATGTATGGAAGCACTAAGAGATATGCATGCTTGAATATAAACGCATTTCCTCTCCAAGCCTGCAGGTGGCTTTCTTGCCTCCGACCAGGTACGGCACCTGCGCAATGTCCTCAATGGGTTGATCGTGTCAGTCGTACTTCGAACAGTGTTCCGTGTAGTTATGAGTGCATTATGTCGCAGTTAATTCAGACATAGGCAAATTGTTGCTGCTCCTATGGTGCATGCTTCCGTAATAGAGGTGGCCGAAGTGTTTGGCGTTTCAGGCCGCATCGTATGGAAGAGTTACACCGCCTACGGGCTAAGCAGAAAAACATCATCCGTTAAGGGAAAAGGTGGACGTAAGTGGAAATTAAGTTACAGTGACAAATGGTTATTGAAGAGGGCTGTGACGAAAAATAAGAGGACGACAGCTGCAGAAGTCACTTCTGATCTGAATGTCGCACTCGTGAGCCATGTTAGCACATAACAAAACCAAGGGAGCTCTGAAGGCTGGAAACTGCAGGGAGAGCTGCAATTCCAAAGCCACTCGTCATTTATGTAAATAAATGCCAAAAATGGAAAAACGTGGTGTCAAAGCCATAAAACGTGGACTATATAGCAATGGAAGAAGACATTTGGTCTCATGACTCTTCTCTCTTGTTGTTTCGAAGTTCTGGCCGTGTTTGTGTCTGCCAGTCCAAAGTCTTCTATTCAGACTGCCTGCAGCTAAAGGTAAGAAAATGGCGGGGTTCCCTGTAATGATTTAGGCTGCAATATCGTGGCACTGTGCAAGGTGGCATTACTGCCAAGGATTACGTGATCGTTTTGGCTGATGTGGCCGGTCAGATGATACAATGTTGTGTTCTAAGGTGACACTGCTCCTGTCCACATCTTCCAGGAATGGGTATGTGAAAACGAGTATGAATTGTAGCATCTCTCATGGCCAGCAAAGTCACCAGTATTATTGAGCCTAAGGTGTTTACTTTGAGAGAAAGGTTGTGTGGTCGCTAAGTACCTCCATCATCATTACCCGAAACTGCCACAATTTTTCAGGAAAAATGTTGTACGATTCCCATGAAAACATTACAGGAACTGTATTTATCCATTCCGACACGATTGGAAGCAGTTTTGAATGCCAACTATTTCCGTACGCCATATTAGGCTTAGTAATATATTGTGTTCTTAAAATTTCCATTTTATTGTACACGTTGTATAAATTTTTTTTCAGACTCTCTAATCGAGCTTACAACTGCTAACATTTCTTTCACTTTCTTTAACAGCTACTCCATTATACTTTTGATGGTCATATTGCAGGCCCAAAATAAGCAAAACAAATAAAAACAACATGCAGCGTCCACTAAATATCGAAATTCGAACCCAAAGACTGTAAGGTTTCGATTTCACAGCATTAAAAACAATGCTGTCCTGTTACGACACTGCGCTGTATGTGACAAAACAGGAATCCCCATAATATTAGACCTACCAGAAATTACAGTGCTCACTGAACGAAGGCGGAGGAAGCCTCATACCCATTTAATTATGTAAATGTTGAAATAAACAAAACTAAGACATTTTAAGTGTTCCCAGAATTAATTAATTATTATACTGCTCAGAATGAAATGAATACTAATATTTCCCGAAGAATTAGGCAAGGCCTTAGAATGCCATCGGTTTCAATAACATGATGAATTCCGACACGTAAATAAATGCAATGCATCAAGAAGCTGTCTGATTCAAAGCTTTCACTCGATGTAAACGCTTCACCAATCAAAAAAAAGGTACTGTTTTCTGATGGGCTATAGCCAACACTCGTAATAGAGGACATTACACGAGGCACGCATTATACGAGCACATCACAATAAAAGGCACAAATATCGACCTATAAATCATGCAATACGCACGAATAACTCTCTCAAATACAGCAAATATACATTCGTAGACGGAAAAAAAATCAAGACTGCGAAATTTTATATCGCTGTCAATAATAGTACTCATAAATGTTATAACAATGAAGGCAGTTTTAATTGATAAAGTATTTATAAAAGCGTAATATTGGTTATTAAAAGTTATTTAACAAATCAAATTAATTCTGTTTTAAATTTTTGAAAATAAAGGAAAACATTACTTACAATTTTTGGAGTTTCATTCATGTGAGAAAGCAGAGACAATGATAAACAAAAGCAGATTCAGCACAAATTATAATTTTATTCTACAAATCTTTCTAACATTTTTCCGCGAGATGTTTGTTTTCTATCATTTAGTATAGTCCGTGTGTAAGTCATTGTGTTGTCGTCCTACGCTGCCGGCCGTAATCCATTAGCGTCATTCTCAAAATAATAGGTGTCTTAATTGTCCTTCCGAAAAGATCTCTCGCTCTCGGGTACGGCATAAAAATGCGACTTTACGGTGTCCTCTTAATCAAAGTATCTGCAGGCGGCGATGTAGACCAGACGAGCTTCACCCTCCAAACACATGGCGTATTCCGATATCACAGAGCATGTTAATTATTTATAGTCACAGTTCAAATATGCAGTTTCATATCAGGCTGTGGCTAGAATAACTTCCTGTATTACAGTCCGCAATGTGTCTCAAAAATCGTTCACTTGTTAAACAGATTAATTCACAATTCCAACATTGTCGTATTCTGATTGTTTTTACACGAAATGTTAGTCTGTGGAAAGAAGTTAATTCTGTTACCACGGTCTCAGTCTTCACTTTTCATGAAAAGCAATAAGCTGGGCATCGTTGTCTATTCACAGTCCCAGTAGGCAGCTTTCACGTTATCAGTTTGCGGCACGTTACCATTGCAAGCTGTACGTTCAGAAAATTCTTAGTTTACTCTGCTCGGCAAAAGCCGTCCACTCGACAAACATCTTACTGCACTGCCGACACAAAACACTATACAAGTTTACTTTATAAGACGACTGCCCATGATTTTACAGTACATTCATATGTTCATGTTATAGATCTGCAGATATTACATGGCAGCTTACGCCAAAACTGTTCTGAAAAATATTTCATAATAATATATGCACATGGCCAATGTAGTCGATCGCCTAACGGTACTTAATAAATTGAGGTAGTATTCTGTACTTAATGTGACTATCCGCTTAATTTACTTCTTCTCCTCCTCTTGTTATGGTGAGAGGCCTGCCCTTTTTTGTGGCCTTGGATGGCTTCTCTAGCTGTCTCGCAACGTGGGAGAGTCATAAATTTGCTCAGTGATGAACTCTGTCCTTAAGACCAGGTATTTGCTGTTAAACAGTATTCTTCAAGACACTAGGAGGTATCATTTTAGAAAGAGTAAATGTTAAGCCAGGTATAGCCTTTAAAATCGGTGGAGCGTAAGACTCACTGTTTTTCTTGGCAGCCACACCATGCAAGTATATTCGTTTAAAAATCCTTGCGGTGGTTTCCCTGACTGCCTAATTTTTATTTTATTTCTGCAGCACGCTTCCTTTCTACTATGTGTCTACGTGTAAGTGATTTGATTCGTGACATTCAGTATTCAGCTTTCTGTCACAGAGTGGAAGAGATTTTCTGCCTTCTGACGTATGTCACGGCGTCATTTTAACCATAACGAAATTCACAGGAGTAGGAGTTTGTTTAACTTATTTACAAGATTATTAATAGTTTTGTAACTTGCAAGGTCTGCTGCATTTGGCTAAGATTCCTACACTGGCAGAAACAGCCAAGTTTGACAAGTTAAAGACAGATAGCACCTGATGCCGTGAGACGGGAGAGTGAAGTCTTGCTGCCAGATAATCAATGAGACGAGACTTACTGTTGTACAGAAGGATGTCTCCACTTTATTACTTAGTATAGTGGGTGAACTGGGCTCATAATTGCAAGCTGTTACTGCCACTGTCTTCCATCTTCATGGTGTACAAATGTGATAAGAATGAGCTGGCAATGTAACCAAGACGAGGGGGACGCAATGCTAACTTTCATCAGTGGCCTATAGCAAAGTTTTCACGTTTGCAGCCAGCTAGTTACTTCCACCATGCACTTTGGCTCTCTTCTGGTGCCTGGACTTATTTTCCATGTATTTTCTTTAAACCACTAACCATTCTCGGAATAATTGGCCGTATACAAAATTTATTCTCATGCTTACGCTTTTATTGTGTTTACCCACCTGTGTTAGGGTTAGATTTTGCTATTACAATCCCTTGCCTACTTATTAAATATTCACATACTTGTTTCAGCGGGTAATAAGCCCAACTGTTACAGTGACCAATTGGTTTCTATTGCAGATTTATGAGCCCCCCCCTCTCATTAATATCTCCATGAGCAATGTGCTATCCATAATTTCACCCTCGATATACCACCCCTAATAATTATCATTCAGTTAGATGTTTCAGTTATGCGACATTGTTATTTCCTTAAAAGTTGCGTCGTCTCAAGGGTAGCTTCCCTTCTGTATAGTTCATATAGCGTCCCCAGTGAAATAATAAGAAAAGACTTAAAAAACAGTATTTATAAAAAAGAGACATTTAAAAATTGAATATTAAGCAGACACCAGCCGCTCAGGCGAACATACATTTTTCTCATGTATCCGTATTATAATAATTTCTCTGTGTAAGTTTCGACGGCAAAGAAATATAGCAAAATAATCTAAAGAGACGACAAGATACGCTCTTTCGTTAATTTTTGAGTCGTCTTCACTTCTTCTCTAGTCTTGGTTGCGTGTAGACGGACATGTTGCGAGTGCTAGCAAATGTAAGCATATATGTTCTAATTAAGCAGGTAATATATTGATTTAATATTATTGTTCTCTATTAATTTGTAAGAGGTGATCCCGATTTCATGTCCGCCTTCCTTGAATTAACCTGCATTCGAGTAATTTACAGTGCAACAATCGCAGCCGCCGATGCAGCCAACGACGCCATTACGTGGCGATATTAACTTATAAAAATTTGCGGAAGCGAAAAACTCGCCCGCTATTAACATAATATACATTTTTATCCACAGCTGCCCAACGTTACAGAAAATACGTAGCTTTAAGATTCTTATTTTCGTACCACAGCCGAGAGCCAGAGCCAGGACTCCGACTACGATGCAATGGTTAACGGAGATAAGAAAAAATACGCTCGCACGCGTGTGGGCAGTAATTGTAATTAATAACTAAAGATTTTTTGCTTTAAAGTGAGCTGACTAGCCGAGGAAATTCATGTGAAAAGTTTATTTCCATTGTTCGACTTATATGCTCATGTTTTTAAGATTCAGTGAGACTAACGTTCATTAACGTAACAAATAATTTTCACTGAAGATTAATATTGTTAAAAAAGAGAACTTCACAAAAGCATTTAATTGGAAATCAAAATTGAATGAAATGTCGTTTTGATTAAGGCCCACCACGTAAGTCGGCAACAATCACCATTACCAGTCAATTTCTGTAGTAAGTAATAAATTAAATTACGACGGCCGACGAACGTGAGGTTCACCAGGCTTCGGACTTATAGCATCTTAAGGACATGCTAAAATACTCAACCAGCATCTCATACAGTTGACGACACACATCGAAACACTTCGTGCTGTATACACAGTGAATACCGTTCAAGCACCAACCATGCAGACTGGTTCGCTGCACATCGTATTTTCATGTTTGGTGTTTGGAATGTCTGTCGACCATGTGCAGTACAAAAGTACATTCAGGTTGCGGTTATAGTGGAGCGGCGCGGCACGATCAGAGCAGTGCAGCGCGGCGAGCCGAGCAGCGATGGCGAAACAAACCAGTGCTGCTCATTGCCATAGACTAAATATCTCTGGAGTGAGCATTGTGTTCTGCGCATGTTGTCAACATTAAACCAGGAATGTCACGTGTTTTCGGGACTTCGCTGTGCGTGTTTGCTTTCGGCAGCGTTTGAAGTTTATAATATCAAGAGTTTTTGTTGTGTTTCACCGTTTGTTGATAGTGTAATAGTGATGTTGATTTACTGTTGTTGCTACAGATGCAAAGAAAAATATGTGAATGGAGGGATAGTAACTTTTCGTGGATACATACCATGTAGCTGTAATTATAGTTATCTTATTAGTAAGAGACACTGTATATGTTTAAAATTTCGAGACGCATTATAATTAAGGCTTGATTCTGTAGACCTATTTTTCTACGATTTTATGACTATATAATAGATATTACGGCTCGTACAAAAGCTTACAAACAATCGCTTCCTCTCGTAAATTTGCTAGTGGAACAGGAAAGGTAATGGTTAGTTGTTTCAGCAAATACTATCCTCCATGCATTTATCAGTGACTTGTCGATTATGTATATAGATTACTCAGTCTACTCTTTATTTAATAAACTGGGAGCAAGTACGTAAAATGCGTTAAATAAATACTTCAAAGTGTCACCAGTAAGAAAAATTGTGCTTTAGGTCGCAAAAACGAGAAAATAAATACGCAGAAATAGCAGAAAAAAGGACGAATTAGCACGGATATAATCGCTAATGTGTGTCAAATTCGATGTTTTTCGGACACTTGCAAAAGTACTAGCGTACTGTCAAGTCGTTTTGCAAGACTATCACTGCAAAAATGTACGTCAGGCTCTGTCATACCATAACGTGCAGCATCATACCAAAAAATACCAGAAATCGAGTGCATCTGAACTGTGACACCTATCGCAAAGAAGCAGGATGTAATATCACTTGCCCTTAAAATTTACGTAGCTGGTTTATTCCCGCTATCAAATGGATACTGATAAAATGTCTGCGGAACATTTATAAATAATCCGTCTGTACTAGGGATGTAGTGACATTCTAAATATACAGGGCGCTATACGGACAAACACATGACGCCCCGAGATCACGTGACCAGACCGCCAATGTATGTTGACAACACAAAATCTGTGCTGCACATGTGAATGCTCACTCCTGAGATATTTACTCTATGCTCAGTGCCCGTGACTGTATTGGCGATACAAGCAGGGCGGCACGGGGCGGCACTGAACGAATCAAATGCGTTTGTTGCGAGCTTCGTGTGACTTCGGCTGCGGTCGGGCAGCGCCGGTAGAATGTGGCTCTCGCTGCGGGTAGCAGCGTCATTACTTTGGCCGCCCCTTTTGTTTCTTTTGTTGTACTGATAAGAAAATGGTAGCTGCGGAATCATTGATAGCAGCTATTCTTACTTAGCATTCTCTACGCGAACATCGAATAAACTATAGCCACTGAAAGGTGGCTACACTGAGCCACAGCGCCAGAGATCGCTAGAGAGCATTGTTCCGCCGCCTCCACTGGCAGTGATTATTGAGAACTCGTAGTGGGCAGTGCTTGTCCAGGACTCGTAGTAGTCAGTTCGTGTTCAGATGTGCTAGTAGGGAGTGCTTGCTGAGATGTGATACTGAAAAGTTCTTGTTGAGATGTGGTAATAGCGAGTCGGTGTGGAGATATATTGTAATGATTAGAGTGATTTTGGTCAATATATGAAGGTAACGAAACTTGATTTATTTTTCATTATTTCCATGTTTTAAATAATGCGTAATTACAGGTTCAGTCAACAAAGCATCTGGCTTGTGTTCTTGGATTAGAGTGTAATTCTGGTTCTCTTGAGTAATTATGGTATTTTTATTTTCTTTAATTAATTCAGTATAAATGATATTAAAAATTTCTTGTGTTATTGAAGAAGAACCGTGCCAGATGCGTACGTTGAGTTATACTTCCACACGCAGAACAGTTACACTTGTGCTTTGGTTTCGTAGGTTTTATAGTTGCTGGGGACTTAATTAATTAATTGTGTTAATGAAAATTTCCATTTCATTCTTTGTTATTGTTCTATGCAGTCAGATAGCGTAATAATACTAGTCAGGGCCAACCGTTACGAGACTTCGTAATCGGACAAACAGCTACTAAAAACAAAAAATTAAAATTATTTGCATTCTATTTTAATTAAGACCCCATGCACGTGGCGACCGCTGCTTCGGATCGTCCCTTGGAATTCTTCTGATTGTAAAAATAGTAGACAGTAGTATTGTTGTAGTAATTTGTAATTTAGTAATTGTAGTCTATTTTGCTTGTGTAGATTTGGTAATTGTCATTCTTCTAATGGTATTTTTTTTCTCTGAATTTGATTTGTTGTCTTGTATACGCGTTTGACGATTTAGTGCAATTATTTCAATTGTTCGTTAATCGTGTTTGAGGGAAACATTTCGAGTGAATGGTATTGTTGGAGATAAAGAGTCATTGTGTATAATTTCCGTACAGTGACGAGTTTTGTATGTTTTGTAAATGATTACGCGATCAATGAAAAAGGCGAAAATGATGGATAGTGAGAATGACGAAATTGTTAACATGGCGAACTCGCCAACAGAGGAAAACAGTATGATGGATAATGAAGTGGAAAACAATGTAATAAGTCGGGAAAATAGTCCGGCACCATTTCAAAATTTTTCTCAATCAGAAAATTCACAGAATCCGAGATTAACGACAGAAGATTCTGAAATAGTATCGAACACAGATAGCTTTACAGCCATGACGAAAGAAGTTGGTTTCGCGGGAAATGTTGGGGGCGAAAAGAATTTCGAAACGGCTATTACGGAGCAGTTGATGAGTGCTATATTAAATTTGGGAGCACGAATGGAAACAATTAAAACAGAGATAGGAACTTTAGCAACACGGTTAGACTCACAGGGATCACAAATAGGAATAATTACAACTGGTATGGGAACAATGGAGCAGTTTCGATCTGAATTTAAAACAGATATAGGAACAATTAGAACCACGATGAAAGCAATGACAACACGGTTAGACTCACGAATAGGGACATGTTTCAAAAATACGAATGATGAATGAAACAAAGAAATTAGAGAAGAAGTACAACCGGTTTTGAATGCTCACAATAATAGCTTAATTTCAACAGAAATCAGACAAGAGGAACAGGACAGAGAACGGGAAGAAAAGGATTGCGTGATAGTTCAAAAATTTTCAGAGTTAAATTTACAACTTGCACATGATAAGGAAGAAATATTTGAGAGAATCGAGGAATCCGTAACAAATGACTTAACGCAACAGTGTGAACAGTCAACTACTAAATGTGACAATACCGAAACCCGAGTTGCGACACTGATGGAAGACGTAAACTTATCGGAAAGAGTTGAGGAGATTCCAGATAAATTGACAAGTCTTAACTTAAATGGGGACAGAGATTCAGATGATACAGCACCATTGCCATTTGCAGAAACCGAAGAGTACCAGAACATAAATAAGCATGTTGAAAATCAGGGAAAAGTTAATGAACACGTCAAAAGGGAATCTGAGGCATTACAAAAGCAAGACAAATATATTGAAAGCGAAATCGCAGGGAAAGACAGCAGACGAAATTTTGTATCACAGATAGCAGAGGGCTTTGAAGAAAGTAATTTGTTTCATTTACGGGATGTAACAAGAGAGCGCCAGGTGCGGGAACTTGACAATAATCGACATTGGGACTGGGACAGACGCGGTAGGTCTTTGTCGCCGCGAGGCGGAAGCTTTGACTGTAAACACTTCTTGACTGTTCGGAAATTTAAGATCTTTTGCAATTCTAGGAATGACATACGTCCATGTTCATGGTTGGATCGATTTACGTGCGCACTTCCGCCAGATTTGCCACAGTGTCACAAACTGGAAATTATGTGCAGCTATTAAAGTCCTCAGGGGATTCACTACACTAAGTGAATATGTGCCGTAGCGAGCATAGGGCCCTGAGCTGTAGTGGTGCTATTTCCCTTTTAGTTTTCTGCACCGCTGCCTACTCTTTTACTATTCTTTGCATCTATAAAAACAATTCTTCTACTATCCATCTATCTAGACAGTAGGTAAAGATTAACCGGATTTGACTGTTTTACCCAAAAGTGACTTCGGAAATTACCGTTTGGACTTACTATATTTTCAGCAGCGTTCATTCGTAGTTTAAACGAAATTTTACCTGTTTATCTTCGTGACAATATTACTTCATATGTTGACGACATTCTTATTGTTAAACGTTCTTGGAGTGAGCACAACAAAATTTTGGATTCATTATTACGTATTTTTGCACGAGTTAGCATGACAGTGAACTTGGAAAAATCTGAATATGGTCGTTCTCAGGTGAAATTTCTCGGTCACATTATTTCTACAGAAGGTATTCTTCCTGATCCAGAAAAACTAGACGCTATTCGTAATTATGCTGTTCCTACCACAAAACGTGATGTTCGTAGTTTCCTTGGTGTCTGTAATTTTCTTAGACGCTTTGTTAGATTGGATGATTTGGCCACACCTCGTTTACACATTTCAGTTATGCGCACTTTGGTCCCAGAAAATGCTTTCGTAAATTACGAGAAAATTGTTACTTCAGTAATATGGAAAAACGTATTCGATCTGTTCTTGCCAAATGCAAATTATGTCAAAAGGCTAAGCCGCCAACAATTTCTCACAGAGCACCGTTGTTTCCTATCATTCCAGCGAAATTAAAAGACATGGCTGCAGTCGATTTGTTCGGTCCAGTGGTTCGTTCTATTAATGGTTTTGCGTACATTTTCGTAGCAGTGGAATTGACATCAAAATATGTGTGTTTTACACCTTTACGCAAAGCAACAGCTCGTTCAGTATCTAATGCTTTCATCAAACATTTTCTTAAAGAAGTTGGTCATGTTGATAAGGTTATATCAGATAATGGATCACAGTTTCGCTCTAAAGTTTGGCTTCGTACTCTACGGCGTCATAAGATTAAACCAATTTTTATTTCACTTTTCCACCCTCAATCGAATGCTTCAGAGAGATGGATGAAGGAAATCAATAAATTGTGCCGTCTTTATTGTCATCAGAATCACAGAACTTGGGATCAGTATCTTCATATTTTTCAAAACATTCTGAATGAACTTCCTAATGACTCAACTTCTTTACCGCCTCTATTGATATTAAAAAATAAAGTACCAACAAATCGCATTTCTGAAATCGTTCCTTTTCCGCCTTCACGGAAACTGCGGCATTCTGAAGTTGTCAACCTGGCTCTACAAAATATTGCATCTGCGGCTGCTAAAAGAGAGAAATCAGCTAAACGTCCTGTTCGTTTAAAAATCTTGTCAGTAGGTCAGAAGGTGTTAATTAAGTCTCATCGTTTGTCTCATAAAGGAAAAGGCTTATATCGCAAATTTTTCCTGCTTTATAATGGTCCATATAGAATTCGCAAAATTATTCATGATAACACTGTTGAAGTAGAAACTCTTAAATCTCGGCGCTCTAAGGGAATACAGCACATATCTAACGTTAAAATTTTTGTGGAATGACATACTTTTGAGAAACCAACAGTTATACGTAAACATGCGGAGAATGCAAGGATACCGCGCCGTGTTCCGGCGGCGGCAGATACTCAAAGCAACAGTGAAGTCTGCGCGCCGCACAAGGCAGTCGTTGACCGCAAACAATCACTTCCTACGTCACGCACCTACAGCTGATCGAGCGCTCAGTGCGAATGCACTGACAGCCGTAAACAAATACACAGTCTAATTTCTCCGACTAAATTCAGTATAAAGCTATAGTGACTTGATAAATTATGTTATTAACGTTCAGTATTTTTCAGGATACGGTTGTATAAAATATTTAAGACCTTCAGGTAAATTCTATGTGTGTCCGACGTTAAGAGGACTTGCTATGGAGAAAATTTCAGGAAGAATGTAATTTCGAAGATGAAACTAATAAACTAAAAAGGTAACGATTAATTGAGTTTATTTTTCAGGTAACATATTTCCACTTGGGTACGTACTTTAGACGTAATTTGCTGCTCGCGATTACGTGATTCATACTTTGTGCTAAATTTCATGTTCTATGAATTTACTAGTGAAGCGACGTGCTTGCGCACATTAACTGATTTTGACAATGATTGACTAATGAAGAGGGTTGTTATTTGTATATATTATGCATTGCTTGGCTGCACTGATGTCATATTTTTTAATTATGTGCCTGCTGTGCTTATTTATTTAAATTGTAATTGTCACCTGATTAATTGTGCTGATATGGTTATGTATGTAGGTTACACTTTGTGATTTCTCTGCTTGCGCCTTCATGTTTACTTATTAAGATTACATACAAACATTTATTTGCTTATGCTGATATGATGCTAATGACTTGTTTATTACGTAAGATATATGTTTGCTGCTGTGCGTATGGATTGCATATTTACACATTTCTGTTTTATTGTCATAACTACTCTTCAATTTAGTATATAGAAATGCTGATATACTGTGTACAAATATAGAGTTTAGCTTACACTGTGGTATTAATTATAGATTGTTCGCTTGGCAGAGCTTCGTTGTAGGAATTGTGCTGCATCCACTTGTTGACATTCTGTTCTCTACTGGTATATTTACTCACTATTGCATGTTTTGCTTATGCTCAGTGCCTTATATTTTAAGATAAGAAAATGAACTGCAGTAATTCGACGAACGACATTAGTACAAGAAACTTCATAGAAGTCACATGAGTTGGAGGTTTTATGGAAGCTGTATAAATTTATGCTAATAGGAAGGAAGCTAACGACATGACATACCAAAACTAGGTTTAGACCATTGACAGTTATTACACGGCATTTTTCGTGAGCAATTGAAATAGGAAGTGACACTTGACACAAAAAATACTCCACATGTTTGCTTCTGCTATGATTCTTGAAGTGGTGTACACACTGTGAAATATTATGATCATTCACACTCCGTAATCGTACTTAATTGCTGAGAGTTATTCGAACTAAGTCTGTTAGAGGTCATGTACGCATTTCTTTTATTTAATGATGGACAAGGTAAACAAAATGTGTCTTATAATTTATAATGAGTAGCAGATTTGGATCAGATGGATTACACGAGAGGTTGTGTGTTGACATTGTGTCTTCGGATCGTATGAGATGATGAATTGAAGTTGCACTAGGATTTTGTCTGTACTTGTTCGAGGAGACTGACTAGAGGAAAGAGTTGTTATGGAAGTGAAATGATATTGGTGCTGAGGTTTATATATATCGACGTAGTGAAGAGGTATTATTGAAGTATTAAGATTAAGTGATGATTATTGGAGTTTTCGTGGACAAGAGGTAAGGTAAATGATATTGATGTTAAGGTTTATATGTATCGACGTATTGAAGAGGTATTAGTGAAGTATTGAGATTATGCTGATGATTATTGGAGTTTTGGTGGATAAGAGGTAAAGTAAGTGAGGAGCATATTTTTTTTTGTTGGTCCATATGGAACAAGGAGGATGAAGATGGCAGACTAGAACACTCAAGTAGAAGGAAGATTGTCTACACACACACCTTGTCAAATCACTAAGCAGTATATACTTTTTTTTGAGAGAGGAAGCATGTGCATATCTTGGCTCACTGACAGTTGTTCAGCAACCGTACATTTTGATCTGGCTTGGCAAACATTGGTCTAGACATGATGACTATGACGTTGACTTAACTATTATTGACTGTTATACATTGCTGCCACTACTACTTGGTACACATGATGAACATCAAATCTTGGACAGAGTTACATTTACACAGTTAACACTATTCAATTACACAGTAGTACTTAATGTGGATGAAAGATGAGTGAGTGTGTTTTGTGTGTTTTCCTTTCCTAATCCTACCCACCTATCTCCTAAATATTATTTTATTTGTTGGTAGTGGCTTGCACTGACACCCATAAATGTTATAGGTTTACTGGTATTTGTGTATTGTAATAGTTAATAGGACAATTATCTGATATCATTTGTGTGTTTGTTATGATTTGTATGTTTAGTGTAAAAGCATTGTATGTGTATTCAAACTATTGTTCATGCCTGAACTGTCTGATTAGTGATGGTGCTGCACTTTTCAACATGATGTGTGACATTTAGTCATGTTTAATTTCTGCTGATGAACTGTGTGATCAGTGATTGTAAAAATTATGGACTGTTACTTGTACCTTTTCTACATGATGCCACTAGGACATGTTTAATTTCTGCTTATAAATTCTGATGAACAGTGTGATCAGTGATACTGAATTTTATGGAACTGCTTCTGCTGAGAAATGTGACTTGTTGCTGTGTGTACCTGCTCAACATTACTGGGTGCCGCTGATGGACTGCTTCTACTGAAATGATGTTGCTTCTTGCTGTCTGCACCTGGTCAACATTACTGGGTGCCACTGATGGACTGCTTCTACTGAAATGGTGTTACTTGTTGGTGTCTGCACCTGCTCAACATTGCTGGGTGCCACTGATGGACTGCCTCTACTGAAAAGATGTCACCTGTTGCTGTGTGCATCTGCTCAACATTGCTGGTGCCACTAATGGAACTGCTTATACGGAAATGGTGTTACTTGTTGGTGTCTGCACCTGCTCAATATTGCTGGGTGCCACTGATGGACTGCTTCTACTGAAAAGATGTCACCTGTTGCTGTCTGCACCTGCTCAACATTGCTGGTGCCACTAATGGAACTGCTTATACTGAAATGGTGTTACTTGTTGGTGTCTGCACCTATTCAACATTACTGGGTGCCACTGATGGACTGTTTCTATTGAAAAAATGTCATTTGTTGGTTTTGCACCTGTTGACCATTGCTGGGTGCTACTGCTGGAACTGTCAACTGCTTATTCTTGAGCTATGGAAAGCGTTTATGTGAATATTTGTATAAACTGATTTTCTGTGTATTACTGTTTGTGAAAAGTTATGAGACTCTTACCTGCACATATTCGCCATTGCTGACGCTATTGATTGAACTGTTTAACCACGTAATATTTGTGTTAACTGTTATGTAAAGTCACATGTATGAAAGAATTTGTATTGCTTACTGTATTTTATATATTAGGTTATTGAAAGGTCAGTGCAAAGACAAAATTTTATCTAGTTATATGATATTTACGTATTAATATTATCTTTTATTTTTGTCTGTATTTTTTTGACGAATTTGGTGGTATTTTCACCACCAATGCTGGCAAAAATACCATCAAATTCTAGCCGTGGAGGAAGGGCATATGAAAGGTGGCTACACTGAGCCACAGCGCCAGAGATCGCTAGAGAGCATTGTTCCGCCGCCTCCACTGGCAGTGATTATTGAGAACTCGTAGTGGGCAGTGCTTGTCCAGGACTCGTAGTAGTCAGTTCGTGTTCAGATGTGCTAGTAGGGAGTGCTTGCTGAGATGTGATACTGAAAAGTTCTTGTTGAGATGTGGTAATAGCGAGTCGGTGTGGAGATATATTGTAATGATTAGGGTGATTTTGGTCAATATATGAAGGTAACGAAACTTGATTTATTTTTCATTATTTCCATGTTTTAAATAATGCGTAATTACAGGTTCAGTCAACAAAGCATCTGGCTTGTGTTCTTGGATTAGAGTGTAATTCTGGTTCTCTTGAGTAATTATGGTATTTTTATTTTCTTTAATTAATTCAGTATAAATGATATTAAAAATTTCTTGTGTTATTGAAGAAGAACCGTGCCAGATGCGTACGTTGAGTTATACTTCCACACGCAGAACAGTTACACTTGTGCTTTGGTTTCGTAGGTTTTATAGTTGCTGGGGACTTAATTAATTAATTGTGTTAATGAAAATTTCCATTTCATTCTTTGTTATTGTTCTATGCAGTCAGATAGCGTAATAATACTAGTCAGGGCCAACCGTTACGAGACTTCGTAATCGGACAAACAGCTACTAAAAACAAAAAATTAAAATTATTTGCATTCTATTTTAATTAAGCCCCCATGCACCACATCTGATTCTTTTTGGACAACTTATGTGGAGAGGTGTCAGCAGAATTACGGACTGTAGGTACAGATGGCATTTCATTAGTCTCTTGTTTCTGTCATTGTCTTAAAGGGAGAGCTAAAATAGCATAACTGAGAAACACATGAAAATCGTGTTTTATTATGAGAGAAAAGATTCAAATCTGCGTCATTCGGACAGATTAATAAGAAGTTCTGTTAAAGTTTCGTCTGATAAATACCTTTCATAGATCACTTGACGTCTACTGTATGCTGCTCATCGACATTCAGGGATCCTTTTAGGACACTGGGAGTGCTGTGGAAAACAATTACATTTCACAATATCGTCAGCAAATCCTTGTAAAGTTTCTATTAGCTTCCAAAACATGCGCCACTTAGCGCTCATTATACAAAAGTACATTCTGTTATTCAAAATGATCAGGTAAAGTGTTTGTAGAAACATTCATTCCATGGATCTAAAACACATTTACTGTAATATTTGATAAAATGCATCAACAATGGGTGTGCCTAATCTCCAACGAATTTATTTCTCTCTTTCGCTTACGCCATAGTCCTGCAGCGATCGCAGGGTCGGCGTGATTACAACGGATTTGGCAATGCTATTCTTAGGGATGGCCAGATGCCCTTCCTGCCGCCACCCCGTACCCCCCAGGACGGAATCAGTGTACCACAACTGTCTGTGTCAAGTGTAAATCGTGAAATAGTGCGGACGTGTTTCAAATGTCTGCGACGCGTGTAACTGCGGCGGGACGTGGGGACCAGCGCGGTATTTACCTAGCGGGATGTGGAAAACCGCCTAAAAACCACATCCAGGATGGCCAGCACACCGTTCCTCGTCGTTAATCCGCCGGGCGGATTCGATCCGCGGCCGGCGCGCCTATACGAGTTCAGGAAGCAGCGCGTTAGCGCTCTCGGCCAACCTGACGGGTTGCCTAATTTCCAACGAATATGAAAGGCAATCCAAGTTACGTATTTAGTAGTGTAGAGCCTGGCGTATATCACTTCCAGACTCTCTGGTTACAATTATGTACATTAACTTTAACTGTGTCTTAGCTGGAACCGAAATATTTATCACCTATGGAAAGCTGAGTTACACATTTGTGAATGTTCAGCGTATTCATCGTTTGCAAGTCCTGTCAATTGAGATTCGCTATGAAAATATCAGAAAGTCGATGTAGCTGTGCGCAGCAGCTCACGAACACCAGAATACACAGATATGGTTGGTTCGCCGTATTCCTAGTGTGTAATTGAATATTATTATTATTATTTTAGATGGTACTTATTCAATGATCATTTTACTAGTTATTACAATTAGAGAAGTTTTCGTAATTAGTTATTTTAGATCATAAAATGAAGCCAAGTGTACAATATATGTTTTGAAAATGGATTCATGTTTTTCTGTAAACGTTGCATATAAAATCATTAAAAATCATGTAATAGCATTACCACATGAAGAAAAATTTTCATTCATTCATTCATCCAGAAAAAATTCAGGTCTGAAAGGGATATTAAGATCTCCTTCTTGAGACAAGCGAAATACACACACATCAAAAAACGTTTCGCATCACCTCCTTTCCGAGAGTTCCGGAACCGATACAGGAAATTGGAATAGACATCAACATAAACATCATTTCCACCCTTTTCATTGTTCATGAAACATTGCATGCTGGACCACCATACAGGGAGACCTTCAGAGGTGGTAGTCCAGTTTGCTGTACACACCGGCACCTCTAATACCCAGCAGCACGTCCTATTGCATTGATGCATGCCTTTATTCGTCGTGGCATACTATCCACAATTTAATAAGGAACTGTTGACCCAGATTGTCCCACTCCTCAATGGCGATTCGGCGTAGATCCCTCAGAAGATAGGTGGGTCAAGTCATCCATCAACAGCCCTTTTCAATCTATCCCAGGCACGTTCGATAGGGTTCAAGTCTGGAGAACATGCTGGCCAGTCTAGTTGAACGACGTCTGTATCCTGAAGGATGTCATTCAATAGATGTACAGGATGTGGGAGCCAACTGTCGTCCATGAAGACGAATGTCACGCCAATATGCTGCCGATTTGGTTGCACTATTGGCCGGAGGATGGCATTCACGTATCGTACAGCCGACCACCAGCGGCGTACGTTGGCCCCACATAATGCCACCCCAAAACAGCAGGGAGCCTCCTGCTTGCTGCACTCGCTGGACAGTGTGTCTAAGGCGTTCAGCCTGACCGGGTTCCCTCCAAACACGTCTCCGACGATTGTCTGGTTGAAGGCATATGCACCACACATCGGTGAAGAGAACGTAGTGCCAATCCTGAGCGGTCCATTCGGCATGTTGCTGCGTCCATCTGTACCGCGCTGCATGGTGTCATGGGTGCAAAGATGGACCTCGCCACGGACGTCGGGAGTGAAGTTGCGCATCATGTAGCCTAGTGCGCACAGTTTGATTCGTAACACGACGTTCTGTGGCTGCACGAAAACCATTATTCAACATGGTGGCGTTGCTGTCAGGGTTCCTCCGAGCCATAATCCGTAGGTAGCGGTCATCCACTGCAGTAGCAGCCCTTGCGCGGTCTGAGCGAGGCATGTCTTCGACAGTTCCTGTCTCTCTGTATCTCCTCCATGTCCGAACAACATCGCTTTGGTTCACTCCGAGACGCCTGGAGAATTCCATGTTAAGTGCCCTTCTTGGCACAAGGTAACAATGTGGACGTGATCGAACAACGGTATTGACCGTCTAGGCATGGTTGAACTACAGACAACACGAGCTGAGTACCTCTTTACTGGTGGAATGACTGTAACTGATCGGCTGTCGGACCCCCTCCGTCTAATAGACACTGCTCAGGCATGGTAGTTTACATCTTTGGGTGGGTTTAGTGACATCTCTGAACAGTGAAATGGACTGTTCTGCGGTACAAAGTCCATAGTCAGCGTCTATCTCCACGAGTTCTGGGAACCGGGTGTGTGTGTGTTATTGGTAACAGCTTCTAGACACTGTAGTAAGCGCACTGTGTCAGTTTGTATCCTGTTTACTATTAAAAGGGAATCTCAACAAAAGTAACTGCAATAACTGATATCCAGTTTTCTCAAATATATATTATCAAATTGATGTGCCTAATTAGGCTGGCGATCGCTCATTTTTTTTATTCGCTTATTATTTTACCACACCTGTTAACTCACGAGGTTAAGAACAGTTAGGCTTTAATGTTAACTTCACAAAATTCGAAAGTATAGTCCCACACCTCTTTCCATTTGACACACACACGGTCAAACCTTGAAATCCTCGCAGAGGGTAACATTAGCGTGTTTCACGGCACGTTAGTCCGCAGCTCGTGGTCTTGCGGTAGCGTTCTCGCTTCTCGCGCACGGGGTCCCGAGTTCGATTCCCGGCGGGGTCAGGGATTTTTCTCTGCCTCGTGATGACTGGGTGTTGTGTGTTCATCATCATTTCATCATCATTGACTCGCAAGTCGCCGAAGTGGCGTCAACTAAAAAGGACTTGCAATACGGCGGCCGAACTTCCCCGCATGGGGCCTCCCGGCCAACAATGCCATACGATCATTTCATTTCAGTGTTATAATATGAAATGACAATCAGTCTTTTATTTCCTTTCCAGACACGTTGTCCTTCTGTTGCGTTGCAATACACAGATTATACTAAAATGAAACTTCCTGACAGATTAAAACTCTGCGCCGGACTTGGACTCGAACTCGGGACCTTTGCCTTTCGCTGGCGAGTGCAGAAGATTTTCTGTGAAGTTTGGAAGGCAGGAGACGAGGTACTGGCAGAAATGAAGCTGTGATGGCGGGTCGTGAGTCGTATCTCAGTTGGTAGAGCACCTGCCCCGCGAAAGGCAAGGGTCCAGAGTTCGAGTTTCGGTCCGCCACACAGTTTTAATTTGTCAGGACGTTTCATACCAGCTCACACTCCGCTGCAGAGTGAAAATATCATTCTCATACATCCTCTAGGCTGTGGCGAAGCCATGTCTCCGCAATATCCTTTCTTCCACGAGTGCTAAGGTCCAGAGTTCGATTCTCGGTCAGGCACCCAGTTTTAATCTGTCAGGAAGTTTCATATCAGCGCACACTCCGCTGCAGAGTGAAAGTCTCATTCTGGAAACATCCCATAGGCTGTGGCTAAGCCATGTCTCCGCAATATCCTTTCTTCCAGGAGCGCTAGTTCTGCAAGGTTCGCAGAAGAGCTTCTGTGAAGTTTGGAAGGTAGGAGACGAGGTACTGGCAGAACTGAAGCTGTGAAGGCGGGTCGTGAGTCGTGCTTAGGTGTCTCAGTTGGTAGAGCACTTGCCCGCGAAAGGCAAAGTTCCCGAATTCGTGTATCGGTCCGGCACACAGTTTTAATCTGCAGGAAGTTTCATATCAGCGCACACTCCGCTGCAGAGTGAAAATCTCATTTTGGCCACATATTATACTAGTTTTTACATTTATATGAAATTTTATGTGTGTAGAGAACAGAAATTGTTCAAATGGCTCTGAGCACTATGCGACTTAACTTCTGAGGTCATCAGTCGCCTAGAACATAGAAATAATTAAACCTAACTAACCTAAGGCCATCACACACATCCATGCCCGAGGCAGGATTCGAACCTGCGACCGTAGCGGTCGCTCGGCTCCAGACTGTAGCGCCCAGAACCGCACGACCACTCCGGTCGGCCATAACTGAAGAAACCGACAAATAGCAATTCTTCATATTGCCAGTAGCAAAATGTGAGCAAAAGAAACCGAAAACCTGCAATACTGGAACTCTCTCACTAAGTACAACTGGAATACAAAGAAGGAAAAGGAAAAAGACTTGTATTGTATTAGTATATTCACAGTCTAAACCATCTGAAATGGATCCTGTTCATTATCTTATTTCGTATGACTAGGCATGGGATACATTAATCAAAGGTGATAAAGCCGAATAGCAAGTTTTTAGTGATATTGAGAATCTAAAATTTGTTGGGTGTGGTGTCAGAGGTGCCATTGTTCACTGGTGACATACAAGTGCAATTTCAAACAACAGTTATTTGGCTGACTATGATATACCTCGATGTTAACTGTCTGTAATGCTGGTATGTGTAACAATACCTACGACTCTCTGATTTTGTATGAATGTCTGTCCATGGTTTGGATGTAATGAGGATGTCTTATGATGCAGAGATAGCTAACATTTTAGAAGTGGATCTTCAGTATACAAAAATTTACATAACCTTCCCTCTGATCCCCCAATAAGTCCTTAGACGACTGAACCACCTAGCATCAACATACCTGGAGTTCTGAAGCAGCTACTTTTCACGCCATACAACAATAAAAACAGCATGATTGACTTAGAAATTTGAAACAGTTTCTGAACACTAATCTTATTGGTAGCAGACTCATCAGACACTGTTATTGTGTCAAGCTGCCTGGATGGAACCATATATGGACTTTACTGCTGCTGACAGCTGGAATGCAGTGAACTATGTCAAAAAGAAATTCTTCAGACTCACGAATAACAGTGTTTTTTTTCCCAAAACTATGCAGTATGTGAGATAAATGAGTGATGTGAAGCTAGTTACTTTTGCTGTGGAAATATATATTTCAGATATTTCGGAAATGCAGCTTGTAGATTTTCATCATCACAATATGTTGAAAACATTTGAGTCAAGAACTGTAAAAATGATTTACAACGACACTTATGGCCTAATGTGTCCTGCATACCCTTGAGATATAGATGATGATATGTAAAGTGATATGCATACGAGTAGGTGGTTTGACACTTCGGTTTAACCTGATAGTAACATTTATAGTATCTCAACTGTCTACAAAAACACAGATAAGTTTTCCAGAGACACTATTACTGAATTTGTGAGACTAAGAGCAAAAATATACCCTCTTGAAACTGAGGCACAATGCATTACATATAGAGTGAAAGGAGGAAAACGATTACCAGCTGCCGGCCGCGGTGGTCTAGCGGTTCTGGCGCTGCAGTCCGGAACCGCGGGACTGCTACGGTCGCAGGTTCTAATCCTGCCTCGGGCATGGGTGTGTGTGATGTCCTTAGGTTAGTTAGGTTTAAGTAGTTCTAAGTTCTAGGGGACTTATGACCTAAGATGTTGAGTCCCATAGTGCTCAGAGCCATTTGAACCATTTTGATTACCAGCTAAAGGAATAAACATTGATGATTACCAGGATTGTGTGTGAAATGAGACTAAAAAACGATCATGCATTATGTAGCTCATTCTAAGCAGCATACAGTTTCGATCTTGAAGCAAAGCAAACTGGCATCTTCAGCAAAACAAAGCACTTAATACTTCCACATAAGGTGAATATACAGGCTTGGGGTCACTACTACATGTAGAATGCTGATGATGATGATTAGGTCAGTGATGATGATTGAATTGATTGTATGTGTATAATATAAACTGCAGATCGTAACTGTAATTTTTAAATGTAAATTTTACTTGTAATTGTAAACTGTATTTCGAAATACCAAGTTTGTGACCGTGAATTCACACACCTCTTTCTGACTCATTACATTAAAGTTGCAATCGCCAGAAAACATGTTGTAATTATTTTCAGTTCAAGTATGATTTATGCCTTCTGATAGAAATTTATATAATCGATTTTGTTTACATGGTCTATCATAAAGAAATATCCATCTTACTTACTCAGATTGTGAATGTGTGGACAGAAAAATTGTACAATTTAAACTCTGAGTAACCCCTGTTGTAATTGCAGTGAATGTAATAGATTGTGCTGAACGGTGTGAAAATTTGCGCAGTCAGTCAAGTATGCATCCAGCTTTCTCTGGAGTGTAATCTTTTTCATGAACAGATTAGATTTATATTGTTTGTAAGATTATGAAAAATGGGAAACACTAAATGTGTGAAAAACATGAAACAATGATCGTAGGAACAGAGAACAGTTAAAACTATGTATATGCCTTGTCATAGCTCGAGTATGTATCTAAGTTCTCTTTGGAATGAGATGTTTTTATAATAAAACTTGTATGTATAGTACTTTTGTTTGACTTTTCCAAATTCTCGCTGTTGTAAAATGTTACAAAAAGATGGAATTAACTGATGAGCCAAAATTATAGGTGCTGGCGTAATTTTTTTATGTTTGAAAAATTGTTCCAGAGAAAACTTTTGAACATGGTTCACAATTTAAGTGTATGTGCGTGTGTGTGTGTGTGTGTGTGTGTGTGTGTGTGAGAGAGAGAGAGAGAGAGAGAGAGAGAGAGAGAGAGAGCGAGAGAGTAGGTCTGCACTTGCGAAATATTTTCATAAATAAAGAAATATTTTTGAATATGACTTCCAGAGAAACATAATTCTCTGGAAATACTTCAATACTAGTTATACTTGGTATGAACATGCCAGTAATACAGGTGAAGAAGTTTTCATAACTTTTTGACTGGGAAATAATGTAGTACAATTGGATACCTCTGAACATGGCACAAAAACTTTAGGTACTTTTGAAAGTGGCAGGCTACATATACTAATGGTAAGAAAACTACTGCCCTGTCATTGAATGTTTCATTTTAATGGATTCCAAAAATTTTTCCTGCAACCGCCATCTTGCATTTTCCAGCACTACGATTAGCTGTTTCGTTTCGAATGAAGACAAATAATCTGTCCTAAAAGCGTCATCTCGTGCTGTGATTAGCTGTTTCGTTTTTAATGGGTACTAAGAAAGGTTTCTCCCTGTGGCATCTTCCAGTTTTTTATTTTCTCATTCCTTCACCATCTTGCATTTTTCTAATTTCCTGCCACACCATGGTGTATTTCTCAAATTTCCCGTCAGCTTCATGTCATACTTTCAAGGTCATTTCCCATGGCATGTATGCAACCCATACTAACACCCACTGTTGAAGTTCAAGTGGCCGCCATCTTGGATTATAACGTCAGATGTATTGCACAATTCAGTACCACATTTAAGTGCTAAGTCAGTAGACATACACGGTGTTTCAAAAAGAATATACATATTTCGAATTTATTAAACTTCAAGACATACTAATACGAAACTTTACAAACATATTTACGAACCTCTCAAGTTAAGATTGCAGATGTTCAATATGTCCTCCATCAGCGACACGAACAATATCATATCGATACTCAAATTCCTCTCCTACTCAGGAAAGCATGTCCTTTGTCACTGATGTTATGGCAGTACAGATCCGGTTCTTCAACGCTTCCAGGTTCTGTGGGAGCGGTGGTAGATAAACGTTGTCTTTAACGAAACCCCACAGGAAGAAGTCACAAGGTGTCGAATCCGGTGACCGTGGAGCCCAGCTGAGACATGCTAAGTCACCAGCTCCTTGACGACCAATCCAACGGTTCGGTAGAGTATCATTCAAATATTCACGCACTTCATAACCAACTGAAGCCATGAAACACGCCAAATTGTCGTTGTACGCAGTTGTAACTCCAGATTAGTACAACGAGTTGATTTTGAAGTACTACGTTGGAAAGCAATTTTCTTCAGGAACACGACGGCGGCAAGGACTCTTTCCGCTACATGCACATCCCGTATCTAGAAATTCTCTATACTACCTGCGAATGTTCCACCCATTCGGAGAATCCATTTGGTATCTCGGCCTGAAACATCTTTGCACTGTAATGATGAAATTGCATTCCGCAAACTCGAGAGCACAAAATGATTTTAGCTGCGGAGTAGCTACTTTAAACACACGACGCTTACTAAGCAAAACAGAAGATAACTGACATCAAGCGACTATTAATAATAAACTAGACTATGTATTCGTTTCTGCAATAGCCGAGGCGAGGCGCAGAGATCGACAGTTAGAACAAAATAATACTTTGTAATACGTATATTCTTTTTGAAGCAACCTGTACTGCTTTTGCACGTCTGGACCGTTCACACTTAGACGCTTAATTTGTAATAATATTCTTGGTGATTACTTCAGGAGAGGGTACACCTGATTTTGAGCGTTCATTAACCGTTCTTCGTCGTACCAGAAGCTGTATCAGATCGCTGTACACTATTCTGTTTATAATAGAATACAGACTTCGCATAAAACAAAAAATATATATTTGTGTCAGTTGCTTGGAAATCTCTGACTTTACAGGACAGCCCTTTCGATCCATTTTTACTACGAAAACTGAAGGCCTTCGTACTTTATGGAATATTCCAATGTAGAGAGACTATTAACGACAATGGCACATATGTCTGGTAATTATAGTGTGCTGCAGACGCCTGTGGTGTAAGAGCGGCCTGAGCTGGCGAGGCGAGCACATCGCTGCCGTTGCGCGCTACGCTTACTCGGCCGTTGAGAGCTCGTGAAGAGGTTTCTGTGCTGTGGGCGCCGCGGAGAGCAAATTGTCGTGCGTTGTTTTTACAACGCGTGCAGATTGTCGGGTTCCGCGCCTCGCAGCGTGGGAAAGAAGGGTGCGCAGAGGAAACCTGCCGCTACGAAGGGTCCTTCGGTTGTGCAACTTACTGAGTCTGCAGATCGTGCAAGGAACTCCTGTCCCCCCTTTGTACGTGAAGTGCAGAGGCGGGTGGACAGCGCTTTTCGGCACCATGACGAATTGCGCTCGGAACGAGGTGGTCTACGAGTCTGTCGATACAGACTCGCTGATCTGCGTTCGAGCTGCAAACGTGGCCGACCACAGGGCGATCGAGGTCGCAGTGGCCGACCACATCGTCGACGCGCCGCCGGCGCGTGTGAAGGCAGCTTCCGTAGGAAGGATGACCGAGGCAATCCTCAGGGGGTTGCCTTGGTGCCGTGACGAGGCAGCGGTCCGGGAAGGGCTGCTGGGAGTTGGGTTTGGTAATGCAACCGCAAGGTTGCACAACCGGACCAACAGGAAGAGGGCGCCGCTCTATGCCGTGACCGTGCAAACGGTCGACGGCGGGAGCGACATCTTCGACTTGGGGAAGTTGCTGGGCTTCCCGGTTACGACAGAGGCTCTCCCGACCGCCAAGGACCCTCAGCCCCAGTGTTTCAGGTGCCAGGGCGAGGGCCATGTTGCGAAGTATTGCCGCAACGCGGCGCGGTGCGTCAAGTGCTCAGGCGAGCACGACAGCCGCGCCTGCGACCGCGGCAGCAACGTTCCGCCGACTTGTGTCCGGTGTGGCGGCCCGAACGTCGCCAGTTGGCGCGGTTGTGCAGCTTTCTCAAGCCGTGCCGGGGGCGGCGAGGCGGCCGCGGCCGCACCGACGCAGCGGCAGAAGCGAAGACGACGCCGGAAACGGCGTAGGGCGCAGAACAGCCCGGCGCAGCTGAGGGACGGCGCAGTAGCAGATCCACCTGCCAGGGGCAGGGACGACCGCTCGGAAACGGGCAGCCAGGACGCAGCTCGCTCTCCCGTGAAGAAATGTGACCTCGAACTCGGCACCGCCGTGAAGGAGGCCACAGCAGCCCTCAAAGTCGTCATGGCGGCGGAGAGGGCTGCCTTCGCAGCCGCCGTGGCTGCAGAGAAGGAGGAGGCCTTGAGGCAACTGCGTGCAGTCTTCGCCCGAGGCCTCAGCGCAGTCGTACCTGCGAACACTCCTGCGACCTCGCAGAAGGACGTTCGCGCGCCTATCTCAGCGGCTGCCCCAGCAGCACAGCACCGCAGGTGAAAGGTGCAAAGAAGAAAACCACCGCCCCAGCGGAACCGGTGGCGACACCTACCGCTGCGGAGGCCATCCTCGCGCATGTTACAGGGAGGAAGCCACTGCGGCCGGCCTAGGAGACTACAAGGGAGCCCAGTCGCAGCACCCGGACTGACCCAGCTAACGAACACGCAGCACATAGGTAACGAGGCACGATACCTCCCGCTAACCTTACCACACCTTGCATGCTCTGTCGCAGCTAGCAAGCCGCTACTGCCCTTACTACCTGTCCTACTGTCGCAGAGGTTTTTTTCGCTTGGCGCTGGCCTTGGCACTTTTTTTCCTCTGCCCTTACAACCGCTACCCTTCAATCGTTTTCGACCATTTCTATCTCCTGATGGACCATGTTAATGAGTAATCTTACCCAGACGCATGGATAACATCACAGCCTGCATCCTGTGACGCCTGATTCAAAAAGTAACATGTTTACGGAGGTGACAGTAGAACTTCTGGTTTGGTCACCACGTTTGTGTGGGCGTGGAGGGGCCCCATCCTTTATTATTATTAAGGCTGTGGTGTAAGTGAATATCGTTTCGGTTCACAATTACCGCTTCGATAACACTTCTTCGTCTCGAAATAGTGGTACGTGGTGCATAGTTGATCAAATGGGTTTTTCTTTATATGTAGAAACACCATGCCGAATAAAGAACACTTCCATTGTAAATTTGGTGCAGCCGAACAGCCTCCCATGAAGAGAACTCGGCGAATATATCTGAACCCTTGAAGGAAAGAGTACATTGCGGTTGTCACCGTGCACGCGAAAACTACGGTTTAATGTGAGGCGATAGGTCTTTTCGCGGCAATCACGATACTTGCCTTTCATCATAGTTCCTGTGTATCGGCGTTGTTGATTCACTGTGTAGCAGTACACTACTTAATGTGAATTGACCCTTTACAACCAAAACATCCTTCAATGGTTATAACATGTAGAATTATTGCTGTGAAGCATAAGCCTGTGACAAGAAAAATACCTAAATCAATGCACTCTGAAAAAATGATCATCGATGTTAAATTTTCCAGTCAACAGTATGTATTTAGAACAATTATTAACTCTGTACTACTGAACCGGTTGCAGAATATACTCTTTTGCTGAAAGTTGATTTGGCCCATAAAGTTTTCTGTTCAGTCCAAAAGGAATGTTGAAAGTAGCAATAATAATAACAGTATTATAAACAGCAATATCAGTAAAGATAATAGCAAAGTATAATGTTGGTTGTTGTTGTACTCTTCAGCAAAACGAATGGTGTGATGAAACACATCAAGCTTGAATTTTCTGTGTACATCTCCTCATCTCTCCATAACTACCGCAACTTACACTTATTTTAAGCTGCTTACTGCAGGCAATCCTTCGTCTGACTCCACAATCCTTACTCCCACACTTCCCATTTCCATTGCATTAAAATCCTTTGAAGCCTCAGGTTGTTTTCTAACACGCTAGACCTTATTATAGTCAAGTTGTGTCACAAATCTCTTTTTCCCAGGTTCGAATCTGTACCTCCTAATTAGTTGAATTATACATGTGTCCAATAATCATCAATCTTCTGTAATCCGAATTTTTAATTGGTTCTCATCTCTTATTTTGTGTACTATTAATAGTATAATTTCCATTCTCACACCAATCAAATAGTTTGGAAAATTATTTCCTAACAATTAAAATTGTATTCGATGTTAACACATCTATCTTTTTGAATTGTCAGTTCTATGCGTCTGCGTTTCCTCTTAGTATCGTATTTACTGGTGCCATGGTCAGTGAGTTTTCTGCCAAAATAGCTGAAGCCGTCCACTTATTTTAGTGTCTGATTTCTCAGTGTGAACGCCTAGGCCTCGCCCATTTCGACTATACTTCATTATAATTCTTTAACTTTTATTTATGTCCGTCTTAGAACTCTTATAAAGTCACTATCCATACAAGTGATGTTTCATATTCTTAGTCGCCTCAGAGAGAAATACAAAGACATCGGCAATCCTTAAATTTTAGCTATGAATTCACCTCTGGCAAAAAAGTTTTTACATTGTACAGGTGTTATTTTATATATTTGACACGTATTTATGAGTTGAACCGAGACTGTATTTGTAGTAAAGAGACAGAAACAAAATCCAGTACGATGAATTAATTCCTATACTGCTGTCGTAACACATCGCCTGAGAAATGCAATAGCGACTGGTGATTCACAATCGAGAGTGAATTCATTACTGGAATGTTCGTCCTGGTAATGTAAATGACTCTGACAGATTAACAGCTTGTTTCCCTTCCAGCCTTTGCAGTTGAATGGCAGTTCATTACGGGCTGACAACTATGTCCGGGAGTAATTGTCAGAAGCGTCAACCGATGCTCTGCTGTTTCTGATTCAATAGGCGGGCCTCAGTACTATAGAGGGTAATTTTAGTGTACTCGAATCCTGTTACCAGCTAATGAGGATTCATTTGCTCACAATAAACTGATTCTTCATTAGTTACTTAATAGCCTGGTCAGGAACAAATGATTTAGTAATGACAGTGTACATTAAATCAGTCTAAACTGAAACGACGAGCAAGGAGAGTATATGCTTTTTAACAGCAACTAGTAATTTGGCGTACCTAATGACCGCACATTGGGTAAGGTAACGGATTTCATAGCACTCTAGCTCGCATTTTGTAGGGTACGAATCATATCGATGATTCTTCCCGCCCCACCCATCTCCCATCTCAGTGTGTGTTACATCTTTACTGTCGTCTTCGGGAGAAGGGAGTTGAATCTCAGTTTCCATACGTCCATAATCATATCGATGCAAATACTAAAATAATAGAATTTAAGTTGGAAAAATAATAGGATCAGCCTACAAACCAAAAGGTAAATTGTGATGAAGCTGAAAGAAACCCAAGTTACCCTTTTTATATTAAGAACAGGAAATATTGTATAACGGGAAAGAATATGAGTAAATCACAATAAGTAAAGAACAGTAAAACGCAGAAACAAGGTCAGGAAAATTTAAAAGAACAGTCAGTTGCTTTAAGAAATTAAAATAAATTCTTTCCTAAATACACAGAAGTGCCAAAGAAACTGGTATATGCATGAGTATTCAAATACATAGATACGTAAACAGGCAGAATACGGCTCTGCCGCAGGCAGTGCCTATGTAACATAACAAGTTTCTAGCGCAGTTGTTAGGTAGGGTATCAAAATTTAAGTCAGTTTCAACATGATGTTATAATCGGCGCACGAGCGATGGGACACAGCACTCCGAAGTAGCGATGATGTGGTGATTTTCCCGTACGACCAGTTCACGAGTGTACCGTGAATATCAGGAATCTGATAAAACATCAAACCTGCGACATCGCTGCGGCCGGGAAAAGATTCTGCAAGCATGGGACCAACGACAACTCAAGAGCATCGTTCAACGTTACAGAAGTGCATCCCTTCCGCAAATTTTTGTAGACTTCAGTGATGAGCCATCAACAAATGTCAGCGTGCGAACAATTCAACGAAACACCATCAATATGGGCTGTCAGAATAAAAAGCCCACTCGTGTTGTAACACCGAAAATGCAGGATGCATGGCACCTGCTACCGATATATAACTTTCTTTTTTTGAATTGTATGTAAAAATTTGTAATTTAAGTGCTACTTTAAGTGCTTTCTTTTAATAACTAAGGACATTGCTTCACTGTATGTATACATTTAGGTAGAAGTCTGTTGACATTTAATTGGATTTATTTGTGTTTTACTGTGAAACTTACAAGCTCTGGGAAAAAGTCAAAGGAATTGTTATTTGCATCTACTAGCAACGATAATAGCAGTGCTTGTGCGTTGTACAATCTTTAGGTAGGGAGTTGTTGCGTAGAGCGCGCGAACACAGGGAGAGATGGGTTCCAGCGCTTGTAGTATGCGGAAATGTGGTGTTAACGCTCTCGCAGGAGAGAGTACCATTTTCGGCGACATCATGTACGCGCGCCGGCCAGATGTCTAGAGCAGGAGTACGGAGAGTGGACGGGCGGAAGAGGCTGTATTAATTACGACAGCCCGTTTATATAATTAGCTGTGGCTCCACAATATGCTACCGTCTTCAACAACAGCAGTAGTTACAGCAGCACAATTTCGTCGTCGGCTCCGAGGTTCGTCGTATGCACAGCACTGAAGTAAGACTGTTCATCGGTAGAAAGTATTAACGGCTAACACAGCAGCACAGCTGAATGTTATTTGATTGATAAGATTTATTTAAATAATAATCAGTTAAACTCAGGGCGACTGTGTCCTCATTGCCTCCAGACATTGTTACCAACCAGTGTGCTTGTTCCTTTTTTTCCTAATATGCTAACTGAGTGTCATAAGATTGAGTAGTTATAGCCAGTTTATTAATGAATAATTTTTCTTTTTAGAATTGTAGCCTCCGTCTACTTTCAATTAACTGTTGTACATTCAATTAACTGTTGTATATGACTAAAGTAAAGCAATTTCATTTTTCAAGTTTGAGAATCAATCACTAGAAAAAAACCAGATCTAAAGAAATGCACAAATTAAGAGCGCGAAAGTTTTATTTATTTTGCATATAACTTGGAGCACATGGCTGTTTGGTTTGGTACGTATCCTAGTATTTAATTCTGTTCAGGTCAGTAAAAAAGGCTCAGTTGTTCAGAAATAACATGAAATCCAATTTGCAAAATAAGTAAAAGAAGAGTAAAAAGTGCTTACGTTTTTACTAAATTTCTTTGATGACGTCACTGAAAGTCATTGTTCATGTAATGAAGTTCAGTACTAACATACAGTTTCATTGCGTATTTTCAGATCATTACTCGGTTGCCCTTTTCAAAATTTAATGCCAAACATAACGTAAGAGTGACTTCTCAGTTTTCTTTATCATTACATACTCACTTAAAATTAGTGCAAAAACAGACGTGGTAACCTTTAGTTCCACGTCAGTGTTTAATAATACATGTTTTTCTTTCCCATCATCTTGTACAGGATTTTGGATATAAATTGCCCTAGTGGGCTGGTGGCCGTTAATTGCTTCCTTTTCGTTCATTAGTGTAACTTTAGGATTCATAATCAGTGATACTCCTTTCTGCCCAGTGTTGTCCGTGAGTGAATGCACAAAATACTTTCATTTTCCAAATTATAGCTTTGTTCGGTTTAATTACTTTTATTTTTAGTAGACTTTCCATGAGAAGGATCGAATGTACACTTTCCTCCTACTTATCGGCATCACTTCTTCGCGAAAGATAGCCTTATACAATTAGAAAAAATCTATTAGGTATACACGCAATCCATGGTATTATTTTATATCGCAAGCAGGATAGGCCGATTAGTAAGAGGGACAGGACATTATCAGTTTGGTATTGTTCTGGGCACGAATTTGCATTGTGCAGTTTTGTAGCGAATAATAACTTGTTGCTACAAACAAAGTCGCTCACATACAATAACTGTAAGTGGCAAAAATAAGCCGCACATTTAAATTTCACAGTTATCAGCAAAATGGGCAACATGAATGAATTAGGCGAAACAAGTAACTTTATTGTACCAAATGTGGAACAATCGGTCGAACAATGCACGAACCATGAAGTGGGACCCATTGTTCAGAATTCGGTGGCTAGAATCACAGACGCTGCTGCTGAAAATCGAACAATGGCCGAAATGTAATTCCAGGCACTTGCAAATGCTAGGGAATACGGAATAAAAAGTAAAACAGAACCTATTCATGATGGATATGAGGAATCTATTAAGACTGAACCGGTGTTGCAACCTTTGATTTCCGAAAATATAAAATACTTATTCAGTTTGTTAATCAGTAAAATGGATTCCCAATCAGAAAAAATAGATGATCAAAATAAAACAATTAAAACTGGTAAGGAAAATACTGGAATTCTTAACACAAAGGTAGATAAAATTGGAGCAGAAGTACTAAGATTGAGTACTGAAATCGATATTCTGAAGCATGATATTGAAGAAGCCCAAACAAACATGGACGTACCCAGCGAGGGGCAGGGGGGACGGGTGTGCAGCTGCCCCCAGCCCCCCCCCCCCCACCTAGAAGATATTCATAGTTTTTCACTTGTTTACTGTTTTATTTAATAAGAAATGCTGCATGTTTTCTCTGATTGTACTAGTGCATTCTTGTATTTAAAATGTTTATTAAAAGCAGTTTTTCGCTGGTTTACTGTTTTATTTAATAAGAAGTGCTGTATTTTGTCTCGACTCCTTGTTTCCTGAGACTAGTATGACCTGCCCGCCCCTAGTTCCGATCCTGAGTAAGCCCTTGCAAACAAAGATAGGTGACATAAATAGTCGTTTCGAAACTGAAGTAGGGAGGATCGAACAGAAACTGGTTGAGACTGTTGGTCCCACAATAGAGAGCAAGGCAGCTAAAAAAGTGAAAGTAGTAGGGGGCGGTAGGTGGAAAATAATGGCTGTAATTAGAGTTCACTGTGCCCACTCTGATGAACAATTTAAATTATAGATTATTGAAGTTCATTACCCTGATGATTTAGGATGGTGTCTGGGATTCATAGAAAATGTAGTTTACTATAACAATTTTCACTATATTCTGAAAACGATAAAGCGTAAAATTCCAGACCAATGATTAACCATATCAGCTATTGTACTATCAGAGCTGTTCAGAGTCTATTGCTCGGATCCTATTATCCCTAGATAACGAAACTGTTCAATAGCCGTTATCGATGTAAATGTTCAAAGTGAATGCTCGCCAAAATTTGATGCTAATACTCATCAAACGCCATGCTAGTAATGGTAGAAAGTCTGATCTGTGGCTACACGTGAAAATACGACAAATGCAAACTGAAAATAAATCACTGGATTCGTTCTGTTATTAACTCTTTACGCCAATGCGAACTCATTGTTAAGTGCATATCGAGTTACGTAATCCTGTATCTAAGGCTGTTCCTGGCAACTGCACAAACGCAACGCGGCTTCCGACATGGAGTGCGCACTGATACGAATCTAGAAGAGAACTGGGGCCTTGCTCTAGCTGGCACGCTCTTATTTATATAGCCGCAGTGCGGACCGCCGAAGGCGCAGCGGACAACATTTGCCTTACGGATTAGCGGCTAGGCTATCAAAACACCACTTCAAGTTACTAAATAATTAATTGCTTCATTCGCTGAAGGCCAATGAAGCTCCCGATTTATTGTCCAATAAGCACACAGGTAAGTATCTATAACACAGTTCTAATGAGGCTAGGTTAAATACTTTTGGCGAGAGAATTATTTTAGTTGTACTGCATGCAATAGATGAGCTCTGAACTTGCCCTTTGGAGAGACGCTGCAGCTATAGTTTTACAGCTACCTCTTTGAAACTTCTCGCATCTTTGTTATTATAGCGTATCTCCATTCTGCCCAAATCTAAACATCTTAGCTTTATATAATCACTTAATTAATCTATCTTGTTTCCGAACTTTTAGGACACAAAAACAGAAAATCATGAATTTCAACCAAAATATTACTTTGTGAGATTCAGCATGCTATTTCCATTAAATTACAATGAAAAAGGAATGTCAATATAAATTTGGAAGTTTCTGGCTCCTTTCTGTTTACGTAAAATATCCATATTTCGAAAATCGTTTAAGTTACCAAACTGAAACTTAGCACATTATTATTTTAGCATCACCCCTGACATGCTGTCAGCTTTTCAGATTATTTACTATATTTTTAAGGTATTGCGCAACATTCGTGACGTCATAGCTAGTTACAGCAGACTAGGCTGGCACACAATGGAAAGCATATAATTTCTATATAGCGTGAGTAGGCTGCTTCCCTACATCACCCTCTACTTAAATGTTTTGAATGTAAATGAAAAAAAATTAATTACAAAAAAAGGAAGCAAGAGTACAGCTTAACTCCCTACGAAAATGGAAAAAGTTAAATTTAAACCTTTAGTAATATTAAAAGAAAACTTATTATCTACTTCAATTATTTAGATTGCTGGCATATTCACTGTCTCTTAAGCAAAAGTACAAAACTGGTAACACCAAAAAAATATGTAAATGGCAAGTGTGCAAAAGTCGTGGCACTAATGCCTTGCATATTAAATTATTCATTAAACAGGTATTAAAGGGACGGCATGATACTGCCTAGAAAGTCACTCAAATATTTAAGTAGTTTCGAAAAATAATGAAACTATTTGGAATACATATTGCCTCAAACACCTAAACACATAAACATGTATAATTACGTAAATGTCTGGTTAAAGTTTCACTTAATTAAGTGACAATCTTTAACCTATTAAACTGTCTGTAGATATTTTTACATACATAGGTACAAAGAAAATGACATTGTTATCTTAGTAGTCTTTTCTACAACTGAAAGAGAATTTCACAAATCATAATACTTCCATTTTTACATCCCTTGTTGTAGCCGCCTTGGCTGGCTTTCTAAATTTTGATTCACAAGGGTAGAGGGGGGAAGTTCTCAACTCGTTACTGAAACAAAGTTAACAGAACGGTTTTCTATTTCAATATCATGGTTACTGTATTGTAATTAAATCTGTAAACAAATGGCTCAATACCCCGTTAGTCGCATACTAAAGAAAATTTTATGCCCAAAGCATACAATCATGAAACATTTAAATCTCAAATTATTATTTCTGGGCCGGAACACTGAACCAATGCTAGGTACATTCCTGACGCACCTGTATTTATTTACAGGCTGACTCATCGTCAAATATCTCATTCTTAGAGATGGTATGAGTATACTTAATTATTAGTTGTCATTCTTAGCTTCTCTGTTCATTTGAGTAACTTGTGGTAATAGGAGTACAACTGTTGAGTGTTCAAAACACACTATGATTAATCGATTACTAAATAAATTTATTGGTCCTTCGCTGCTCTGTCAGTTCCACATTTCAGTGAAGTTTAATTATGCTGAGCTATTAATAATTACTTTTGAATACATTATGGGAGTGACCATGATCAATGTGTTACAAATATTTACTGTAAAACACTCTTGATCACGATATAAATCGTGATATAGTAAATATTAATAATGTTGTACGTCTGCAGTTGTGTTATACAATTACGTTGCTAGTGTATGTATTTATGTAATACTTACTCTATTAACATTTTAGAGCACAGGATAGCACATTGATTTCATTTCTATGGTTTATTGCAGCTGATCAGTTTGCTCATGTGGCAATCCATTTCCACTCGATCGGGTGCTGAAACCACAGGTAGTCTCTCTCGACTTACCACTTACGTGCATTAAGTAATCATGGATATGCGTTATGCTAAATTCCATAAACCTATAGAACAACATGATCTGCTTTGTCACATCTAACATAAGGGTACTTATGGTCGCTTTCACGCCTCCAATTCATAACCTTAATACGTGTAGACGTGTCCTAGCGCACACTACACCAGAATAATGGCCAGCTCCAACCTCATAAATACTTCAAGGACGTGTCCTTCACGTCTCAACCACAAACACTGTTCAGGTTCATTATTATTGCCATTCCTTACTATACAGGGTGAGTTAATCATTACAACTTAACTTCATATATTCCATAACACTAAGCAATCTCTTCTGCTATTTATTAGTTAGCTCTAACGCAGACAATAGGTCTCATTGCCACTTCAGCTTCCGCTTACAAACGAATTTGCATATCTTTTTAATTTACTGTGGAACCATTTCCAATATAACAACAATTTTTACTTAACAATATTACCTAGGTTCTTCCTAAAACGTACTCACACACATTTATGTCTTCATTACTTTATACCTCTTATTGTTTACTTGTCACTACTAGGTTTGTCACATCCAGTAGTTTCTTCACTAATCGGTGGGTAAGAAGAAATCGAAATCTTTGGGATAGGAAAGATGAAGAATGGGTGAGACCTGAAATGGGGAGAGAAGATCTCACACAGCTGGGACTGTACAGCTGCAAGACTGCGTAGAGATTACAGAACAACGTCATCCCTACAGAATTCATAGCTTGATAGCCGTATCGGAAAATTTTAGTATTTGAAAGAAGGGGTCGAAACTTTGGTGGATAGGAAATATGAAGAATGAGTGAGACCTGAAATTGGGAGAGAAGATCTCACACAACTGGGACTGCACAGCTGCCACACTGTGGAGAGGTTACAGAGTAATCTCCTCCCTACAGAATTCATTGGCTACCTATGATGACGTTTCTGAGACCTAATACATTTTTACTCTTTGGGTACTCCAATCTATACGCATTTGCAGGCGGGTTTCCTATTATCCTGAAAGGTCCTTGGTATACGAACCTGAATTTCCTTGTTTCTGCATTAATTTTCTTAGAGTTTTCCTTGGTTTTGACAAGGACTAAATGTCAACACTGGTAGGTACAGCTTTCGCGTCATGGAGCTTTTTCCTTTCCAATGCTCGTTTCCTTATATTTGCCCTAGCTCTTAACTTTTTCTCGTCGGTGGATATTTGCAGTCGGAAATAAGGCTCTCTAAAACAGTAATCAGTTACACCAGCATCCAATAATAAATCGCAACACACTCACAAACAACACTATTTTAGGAAAGAAGAAGTTGTTTTTATCACTTAAATTGCATAAAGATTTTGGAAAGGAAGGAAGGAAGAACATGTCTTATTATGATATAGCACTTAAACTACATAAGACTGTGTTAGTCAGTACTCACTCACAACGTGACCAAAGACGGTGACACAAATTTTGTTTATCATTTATCGATTGCAAAAAGATACATACGTAGCTCAGACAGAAGAGCACTTGCCCGCGAAAGGCAGAGGCCCCGAGTTCGAGTCTCGGTCCGATACACAGTTTTAATCTGCCAGGAAGTTTTTTACATTGATATTGGTTTGCAAAAACAACCACATGAACACTGCTGTGGATCTAAGTTACAGTTTCAATTGCACTGAGAATTAATAATATTACTAAAATCCATTTCTAAAATCCGCCGGAAATTCGATGTTCATACCACACTTCGGAAGTGCAACTGACCACCAAATTAAGCATTTCTGCACCTTCATGGACTGTATAGATCATCGAGATACATGCAGCTAGCTTAGTGACAATGTTAAATCCATCTGGAGCACAACTGCAGCTCTAACTTAGAGCCAAATATACATCAAGAACTAGCAGAGTAAACAACGACAACATCGCAAAAGCAGTGCACTACACATTTTCGAATCATTAGTAATATGATCAGAATTTCCACCACCAGCACAGTACAAAACATTCTGCTGTTGCACAATGAAAAACTGTACTCCCTAGGTAATGTATATTATAATGCTGTTTCCTTGTAAAATTAAACTTACAGCCTTTCATACTGTAGGTAACACATTATTTTTATAGCTGATTCAAAAAGCATTACAGAGAGAGGAAATTTACTGTGGTGCGTAAACTGGACAGATTGTGATAGATCTGCATATATTGTAGGGGAAAGCTGGTTAAAGTGGCCTACACTGGAGAAACGTTTTGTTTCGTTTACCTTATTTGACATATAAGCATGTAGAATGTATCTCATTAACTATGTACATTCTAGAACCTAAAAAAAGTTTTATTATTGCTCAATACCTTGTTCTGCAGTAGAGAAGTGGGCTTAAATGAATGTCTGCAAAATGGCCTTTGCCCAGTAGGTAGGGCAAAGTGGCCACATGTGTAGAAAAGGTAAAAAAGACTCAAAGAAAAAGTTTAGGACGCTATGAATAGAAAGGAATTGCGAAATGAAGAACGTAGCCTACACATTTATAGAATGAAATTTATTTAAATTTTAGAAGAAATATTCAAACTTATTAACAATACACCAAAATATACAAAACGTTAATAGTTTTACTTTGCAAGTTAGTGCATCATTTGTCATGAGATCAAAGTCAAATTAGGCTCATAATTTACTTATCTCTACAGTATTCATAAACGAACACGTCGTCATCTTCATCACATCCAGCACATTCTTCATGAGCCCACAGCTTGCAATCAGAGCATCTAATCCAACCTTCACTGTCTTTAGATTTAGAGAAAACCTCATTACAATAAAAAATTCAGTGTCCTTACTTTCCTCTCTGCATTCTTCTTCAGTGTATTCTCCAAAAAACTCCTTTTTGCACTTTACTCGTAGGTTTCAAATTTGCATTTTTGCTTTGTTATTAGGTCTTTTTATTTCAACAACTGGCTTAGACGTGTTATTCATTTGTTCTGTTTCAACAGGGTTGGTTGTTCTTCTCTTGATCTGCTTTTTCTACTTCGCTTTATCTTCTAAAAGCACGGTTTTGTAGGGGCTAGAGTTTATTATCGTTACCTGACCCCTTCTTTGCCCTTTCCTTCTTTGTTGTTGCTGCTGGCCTAATTTTAATTTTCGTAACATTAGGCCTATAATATACTTAGTGCTTACTGCAAAAGATGTTGACTGTGTTATCTTCTCATTTGCGTCAGCCACGAAAGTGCCCTCATTATTGTTATTGCCACTCATTTCTCCTTCCTGCACAGCTTCATCTTCATTAGTAGGACTATCAACTGCTTCTTCGCTATTTGCTGCTACAACATCAAATTCATGTTCTTCAATTTGCATATGCCTATTAACTACGTCTTTAACACTTCCAATTCCTTTGTTTGTCTCATTTACTGTGTCCCTTCCATTATCAATTAAATTTTCTCCTCAGATTATGCCTATGTCCGATATGCACACCTCTGCAGCAACGAACTCCGCATCTGAAAATATAGACGGGTCCACAGGGACAATCCCGCATTTACGAAATCCATTTATCGCTGTAGACGGTACTGCTGTCAGCAGAAATGCCTCTCCAAGAAGCTTACTGATTAGGAATTGTGTTATTTTCCTTCATTGGTTGTTTCGGAGAAACTTTTCACAAGCTCTGGCATAGAATGTTTTGAAAGGTGCCATAAATGATGCATCTAGAGGTTGTAGTTGGTGGTTACAATATGGTGGCAAACACACTACGATTGTATGATTTTCTCTGGATTTTTCTACGAAGTCATTTTTTTTTTTTTTTGTTTTTTTTTGTTTTGGTGGCGTGTCCATCCAGCTGAAGTAGGATTGGATCGTCAGCAGTAAGTTTTGTGTAATTCAAGAAATGATCAAACCATTTCATGAAAATATCCATCTTCATCCATCCACTGTGATGGTAGGCAAATGCGATTCCTGGAGGAGGACCATCTTGAAGTTCAGCTTTCATTCTTTGTCTGGGAAATACCACAAAGGGTGGAATAAATGTCCGCCCGCAGACGTGCATATGGCTACAGTTGAAAGCAAATGTTTTCCTGCTGACGTAATAGCACCAACTTGGCGTCTACAAGAGAAAATTGAAATTTCTAGACTGAACTGTCGTTAGACCAGTTTCGTCAATATTGTAGATTCTATGATCAGGGTGAAAGTGACTTTCTTGCACTTCCTCTAGAACGTTGAAAAATCTTTGTACATTAGCTTTATTAAAGCCCTGAGCCCTGGCCATTGAAGTGGATCCTGGATTATTAAGGGTTATGTTTGGATGTCTTTTCCGAAACTGTGCCACTCAGTCCTTGCCTGCCATCTTTTCTTTTTTTATTATTAAATGGGTGTGGTAGATTATTCCGCTTAGCAAGTTGAAACGCCAAGTGTCGTAAATCAGTTACTGATATGCCATAATATCTTCGTTCCATGTCAAAGATATGGCTAACAAGTTCTTCTTCTTGATTTTCGTTGAAAACACATCTAAAGTTTCCAAGAATCTTCTTATAATCAATAGCATCACGGTTTTTCTTCTGGAATCTTCATTTAAGTGTGTTTCTTGGAACATTGAACTGTTCGGCTACTGTTGCAAAGGGCATCTTTTCTTTTTTTACAGCTTCCAGTGCCTGTTGCATAGCCTGGGAATCCCACGTTTGATGCAGTGATTTTCTCAAATAATTTGACGGCATCTTAGCACATTCCTGTAATGATAGAATATACGTTTCAAAAATCGGTTCATATATTAATGCTATAGTATACCTACGTATTTTCAGACAGACTATTTTCTTATTATCAATCGGTTGTTTTAAAATAGATAGCCTAAGCAAGTTATTGAGAGTATGTTCGGGCAAAGGGGCCACTTGGCCGCTTTGCCCTGCCAGACGACTGGCCCCATCGACCGACTGGACGAAATTACGCTGATTGTTGTCTGAAAACGACAATACATATCTTCCAACTACATAAATACATAGTTCCCAAGGTTAAAATATAACGTTTTACCAGCACTATAGCAATTAAATGTCGCAGTACACACATTGTAAATATACGCAATTGAATCGGTCACTTACTTTCAATCAGACGTATAGAAAACACGAAACATGTCACTGCAGACGAGTGCGCCCGTCTATCTCCGCGAGACTCGCTGGCAGTACCAAAGAAGTGTCTTTGAATAGTTTTAAGTGTTCTCCACTAGGCGGCAGCACTCTCGAAGGGAGTAAAAGCAAGTGGCTACTTTACCCGCCCTGGCCAGTATAGCCGCCCATTCCCTACATAACGTTTTTGATATTTTATTCACACATTTGCGATGAAAATTAATGATGAGGCATTGTAGTAGATACGGCAGATGTAGAAACATTTGACAACCGTTACTCTCCGTACTATTAGATGGAGAGAATTATTGTCAATGGGAAGAACGATGATCAATGGAGAATGGCAGAGGAGAGAATGTCGAGAATGATGTAACAGTAAAAGGTAAATGTGTAATGGTAATTGGGTAGTGGTAAATTGGTGAGAGGTAATAATGGGTGGCCTCCATTACCCTTGGGCAGCCAACATTCCTCTTGTAAGGCCACCATTCAACCTGAGGCCACCATTCCTCCTAAAGTGACCAACATTCGTAAGTGACCACAGCTCCTCCCTAGGTGACCACCTGGGTGACCAAAAAATTGAATGGGTCGCTGTTTAAAAAAATGGAATATCACTGTTTTAAAAAAAAGGCAGCATGTTACCATTGGGTCAATGTGTTACAGTTTCACTGTAAAATGAAGGATAATTGTTTACAGTTTTTGCTGTAGCATGAGTCAGTTCTTACAGTTGTTACAGCTGCAGTTGCTACAAAATTTGCTGTAATACAGGTTAGTTTTCATGTAACATGTATCAGTTGTCACAATTTATCTGTAACATGGAGTAAACTGTTAAATGGATACCATGCTGTTATGGTATGTGGGAAATGTGTTACAGTTATGGCGCAACTTGTTTAAGTTTTGAGAGCAATTTGTTACAATTTGTGACGAGTAGATGCAGTTTGAGGAGCAATTTGATACATTTTTGGGGCAAGTTAATACGTTTTAGAGGCAAGTTGATTCCATTTCTGGGTCATGTTTATACAGAGTGTGTGTGTGTGGTGGGGGACGTTGGTAGGGTTGGGGAAGGAGGCAAGGAGATAAAATTTGATGCTTAATTTGATACAATTTGACTCTTATCCTCACCACTGACCATCATTGTCCATTGACCATCATTCTACACTGACCATCATTCTCCACTGACCATCATTCTCCACTGACCATCATTCACTGCTGACCATAATTCTCCGTTCCGAATCATTTTCTCCATTGTCCATCATTCTCTCCACCTAATAGTATGCAGGACAATGGTAGTAAGATATTTACGTACCTATCTGTCCCATTTACTGTACTGCATAATTCTCTATTTTCGTCTCAAATGTGTGCATAAATCATCAAGAAATTAAGAAAAATATTTGTACATCTGCCCATCGTTATCGCTCTGACTTACACGTACACAGTCAATATACTCTGTCTGTAATACTTTCATGAGACAACAGCATTGTAATATATATTACAGAGGAAATGAACGTCTTCAGTGCTTGCTTTCATGGGGAAACAGCATTATGGTATACGAGAATGTCACAGAGAGAATACTGTTTCCAGTGGATAACAGCAGAATGTTTTGTATTGTGCTCATAGTAGGCATTCTCATGTACTCCAAAACGTGTGGTGCGCTGATTTTCGTGATGTTCACATTGTTTACTTTGCTATTTCTCAGAGTACTTTAGGCAGTAAGTTAGATCTGTAGCAGTGCTCTAAACCAAAGTAAAATTGTCAGTAAGAGAGGAGCTTGTATTTTAATAAGTTATACAGACAATTTATGTTCAGAGATATTTAATTTGAAGGTCCATTGCACAACCAAAGTATAACAGAAATACCAAACTGCCGGCAAGTTTTATATGTGATAGTAATATTGCTGATTCTTATTGAATTTTAAGCTGTATGTTCGACCACAACTAGTGCTCTATATGAATTTAATTTTCGCAAGTTCGAACTGAAGTAGTGTTCTAGATGAATTTAATTTTGGTAGTAACAAAGCTTTTTATATTTTAATAAGTCATACAGACAATTTAGGTGAGAAATATTCATTTTGAAGATTCATAGGGCTTGCAAGTGTGGTACATCTATTGAACATTCATCGTTAATAACGCGGTTCCTCAACCTAATTTTTTTCGTCAGCTGTGCGAATATGCAAGCTGTGTGCATATTAATAAGTAAAAAGACTATTTAGATCAGGAAATATTAAATTTGAAATTCATTGTGCTTGAAAAGTGTGCAAAATCTCATATATTTTGACGAATAACACAAATGTATTTTGCTATAATTTTCTTAGAGATCTATAATTATGTTTATGTATAACGATAACAGGCTTAATGTCCATGTGTGCATCTTGGTGCCTGACTGTATATGTGTGTGTGTTTTTGTACTTCAAAAACGATAAATAATGTTGCGTACTTTCAAGAGATTGACTCTGCCTTTGTCTTTGGAGATGTCACAAAGCACCCATGGTCAAGGGGTAGCATCTTTGACGAGCAATCAAAATTCTCTCTGTGCCAGGTTAGAACCCTGCCATTGCTTAAATTCTGAATAGAGATTATTAGCAAGGGCGGCCACAAATTTCCGGCATAAGAAATCGTCCTCTTCCAGCCACGCCCTTGTCAAAGAGGACAGACGCATGGACAGAGGTTCGGTTGGTCATTGCTTATTTTACTAATTCGCGGTGCACTTTATGCTATAAGCTAGATCCGCAGCAGTGCTCTAAACGAAATTAAAATCATCAACAAGTCAGGTGCCTCAGTAAACAATCATAAAACGCATGAGGATGCAGAAGGTAATGGAAACCACTGCATTAAGGAGTCGTAATGAGTATCCACAGGACACTGGCCAGTAACAGAAAAGTGTTGTGACAGTCCCTCCTTTTGCAAAAGATTCTACACTACACCACAATCGGATTTCAGGGATTGGACTGCCAAGCGAGAGGAAACTATCAGGAAAAGTTTGAATAACCAAGGAAAGTTTAACTTTCTGTGAGTCAGGACGTACAATGTCAGAAGTCTGAAGGTGACAGGGAAGGAAGAAAATCTGAAAACAGAAATATTAAGGCTCGGTCTAGATACAGTGTGGGTCAGTGAAGTGAAATGGAAGGAAGACAAGGATTTCGACTCACATGAGTATAGGGTAATATCAACAGGAGCGGTAGGATTAGTTATGATTGGGAAGACCGGGGAGAGATGGTTCAAATGGCTCTGAGCGCTATGGGACTTAACATCTGAGGTCATCAGTCCCCTATAACTCAGAACAACTTAAACCTAACTAAACTAAGGACATCACACACATCCATGCCCGAGGCAGGATTCCAACCTGCGACCGTAGCGGTGGCGCGGTTCCAGACTGAAGCGTCTAGAAACGCTCGACCACTCCGGCCGGTTCCGGGGAGAGAGTGAGTGAGTTCCTTTGAAGAGTTCAGTAATAGCGTTTTTCTCATCACAGTCGAAAGCAAACTAACACCGACAACGGCTATTCAGGTGTACATGCCAACGTTGGGAGCAGACTATGAAAAGATACAGAAAATATATGTGGAACGGGTAATTCAGTTCCTAAAGGGGGATGAATATGTAATAGTCATTGGGGATTGGAATGCCGTTGTAGGGGAAGGAGTAGAAAAAACAGTTACAGGGGGATATGGGCTTGGTAGTAGGAATGAGAGTGGGGAAAAACTAATTGATTTCAGTAATAAATTTCAGCTAGTAATAACGAACACTCTTCAAGAATCACAAGAGGACGAGCTATATTTGGAAAAGGACAGGAGATACGTGGAGATTTCAGTTATACTACATCATCGTCTGACAAAGATTCTGAAATCAGATATTTTATAATGCATACCCAGGTGCACATATAGATTCAAACCATGATTTAGTAATGATGAAGAGTAGGATGAAGTTTAAGAGATCAGACAGGAAGAATCAACACGCAAAGAAGTTGGATACAGAAATGTTAGGAAATGAAGAGATGTGTTTGAAGGCCTTTGAGGTTATATGCGATAATTAATAGTTTGTAGGCATTGGACTTGAAGAAGAATTGACGTCTCTATAAGTAGGACGTGTCAGGAAGCTAAGGTGAAACGGCTCCTTGAAAAATGTGAAGAAATGGAAAAAGAAATGCATGTAGGAAGGACTGGCTCAGCATATACAAAATTCAAAAGGTAGTCCTTAACACACTACACATGATAGTGAAAAGGACTGTTAGATAACTGGAACAGAACATAATCGAAAAATTTGAGATTTTCTGCTACAGAAGATTGTTGAAAATTAGATGCATTGATACGGCAAGAAATGATGGTTCTCTTTTGTAGTCGGTAAGGAAAAGAATATGAGGAAAAAACTGACAAGAGGAAGAGACAGCATGATAGGATATGTGTTATGAGACCAGGGATTAATTTCCATGGTAGCCTTCTAGAGGAGCTATAGAGGTAAAAACTGTAGAGAAAGACAGAGACAGTGAAACATCCGGTAAGTTCAAATGGTTCAAATGGCTCTGAGCACTATGGGACTCAACTTCTGAGGTCATTAGTCCCCTAGAACTTAGAACTAGTTAAACCTAACCAACCTAAGGACATCACAAACATCCATGCCCGAGGCAGGATTCGAACCTGCGACCGTAGCGCATCGGGTAAGTAACTGAGATGTAGGGTGCACTCTGAGATGAAAATTTTGTCACAGGAGATAAATTCCTGGTGGGCCTCATCAACCCAGACAGACGGCTGGTGACTCAAAAAAAAAAATCTATATGTCTACCCACAATATGCTTTAGACTCTCTCAGAATAATTTAACTTTACATGATACGTTTTAAATACTACATTGTGATGTGCGTTTGGCTGGCTGGTGAACTGGGGGAGGTGGTGTGGCGCAAGAAGCACAATTGGGCTAGTTCCACCACCTTTGATTTTTAGATTGTCTCCTTCATTTTTAGTACTATGCCGTGATTGGCTGGATACAGAAGTGGAGAATGGAGAAGGACAGCGTATGATGGAGTGTGACTTGTCTTATGCTAGATAAGAAGAGGTGTGGATTGCGAATTAAGAGACACTATGATCTGCACCTACGTCCAAGGAACAACCGGTGTGCATATTTGGTCGAGAAAGTACACGTCATTCCTTCACGCGGCGACATCATTCGTCTTTACTTATTATTTCTGTCACAATCCTTGTCGATTCTATAATCTGATTCTCAAATATTAATCCTGCATCCTTTATAGTTGTAAAGAGACCAAAATATGTGGAAATGATAGTTGGAAGTTCATGTGCTCGTTGAAACCAAACAATATGTAATAAACGTCATAATCATCATAGCTCTCATCATCACTGTCATTATTATCAGCCAATGATCACCCATTTCTAGATAAAAGCTTATTACTGAGTTATACATACAAATCTTCATCCTGTCGAACTGAAGTTGGTTCTTGCTGTTTCCATAATTTGCCAGTCGTTCTTACATTATGGCATCCTCTAAGATTTTTCTTGTCACGAAGAAACCAGCATATAATTTCCTTTCCCCATGTCCAACCATTTCGTCCTGCTTGGTGCTCATGTCAACTCCATTTCAGTTTCGTAAAAATCAGTTTCACGTCCTCAGCTCCTTCCTCACTGATTATTCATGTGTTCGTTTTTCTGTCTGTTCTTGTTGTACTCAGAAAGATATTTGTATTCCGCACTGGCAGCCTTCAGTGTTTGACGCATTTTCGCTTTTAAAGTCCGTGTTTCGCTTCCATAAGTTTGTATTAGCTTTGTGCACTGGTCGTCGACTTTCCATTTAAGACACACTTTGATTTTACGTCTGAATACTGCAATCAGTTTCCCAAATTGACTCCAAGCCATTTTTACCCTCTTGTCTTTTCCGCTAAGTGTCTTTTCAATTGTTGTCCCAACTGTACAAATTCGTAACTGTTTGTATTTTTCTGTCGACATAGTCTTTGCACATAATTTTGGTTTCTCTGTAATTAATGTTCAAGCCTGCTGTTCAGTTCCTCCGCACATTAACTGAAAAATAAATCAATGTCGTCTGCGAACCGAAACCTTTATGTCTTTTTTTTCTTTCATCGAAGCTTAATGATTCCAAAGCCTTTGGGGGTATTACAGTATCTGACAAAAAAAAGTGAAGCAGTCAGAAGTTGAGAAGAAAATGAAATGAAACTGCAGGGGGGAGAGAGTCTGTGACGTTATTACGGTGATTGCAAAGAACTTTGCGGTATGAAACCGCATATCACGGTGACATTACACCCCTCTGGTCTGGATGCATGTACTGACTCGTTTAGGAATTGTGTCAAAAAGGTGTTGCTCGGGTTTTTTTTGTCTTGCTGTCAGCGGAACATGTTACAATTATATGCGTATTCGGAAGTTAAGGGGAGGTTTACTTTCTTTGGTTAAAAAAATCGTTTTTTTAATTGCATTTTTGGAGCCATAAAAGTGTTTATAATCCATCCCTGAAACGGTTTATCCGAATACGCAACGGGAATGTTTGTTATTCGTGGTTGAACAAAAAAATGCACCTGCCTGAAATCGGCGTTTTCACGCACCAATATTTTTCTTTCGGAGGAGGAGTTATTGTACAGGTGCTTGGGAGGAAACACACAATATTCAAATGAAAGTTTGAACGCGTGTGTTTGGAAGTCAGCCCCCAAGCATTTGCATTCTGGTGCGAAGGCTGTGGAAACTGCGACTTTCCTGGCAGTGAGCAGCTTCAACGAAGGGTATTCAGCAAATCTGAAGACCATGAGAACCATGGACGTCACTCTGGGACTCCATTCGACGCAGTTCGCCAAGCATTCGGACGACCACCTCATTCAAGCGGCCGAAAACCGCATGTCACCGGCCGTACGAGCGGCTCTGGAGCAGCGCAGGATGGCCCAGATCGAGCAGAACGCCCGCTATGAGGAAGAGAAAGGACTAGTTTATGGACCCGGAATAGCAGATTAACCGTCAGTTGCATAATATTGCATTTATATGTAGTCAAAGCTTCAAAGGCATTCTCCTCGAAATGACTTTTTTGCTATCGCGTTGTACGGTAACTTAAAATCTACTGAAACGATTGGCATGATTCTTTGTTTCCGACGAAACTAACTAAATTGTCTAGGAGCTATACCACTTTTATTCCGATCCATCAATTATAAATATGTTTACTTGTCCGACGAAGTCGAAAAATCGATGAAAAAAAGCCCTATTTTTTTTCAAATGGCTGCCATTTAGTTTCCTATGGTCCAAATAACTTAAGCGAGGTACAACTCTAAAAGAATCTTATATACTTCGCTAATGTCAACTCAATTTTGATTTCAGACGAGCTGGCTGGCCTGTGGTATACCGCACATGGAGGTCTATATCGAAATTTTGTTTCGTTCCGACGGCACTTCCGCATTTGCTCTCAGACATTTCCGGTCGAAAAAATTTGAGTTTGTCGAGGAAATATCAGTAGACATTTTGACTAAATTTGACATTGCTATCTATAATACATCTCGAGAAAAAAATCTCAAAGGAGATGCTTTTTTCGAGCCAACGATAGTAAACCTCCCCTTAATAATCTTTCCTTGGGGGTGTGTGGAGGTGGGGGTTGGGGATGGAGGGAGGGAGAGGGGGGGGGGAGGGTGAGAGGAGACAACATCAACAATAATATAGAAAATTTTGAAAGAAATTGCTGCCATTGGACTGTTAATTGTTTATTTATTTATTTTACACAATCACGATTTCGACTTTATAGCCTTTCCCCATTATACATTGAAATGTTAAAACATTTCTGACGTCTCTGTGACATGTCATCTCCGAAAAAAAACGTATTTCTGGCCTTACAGACCAGTTGTGCTATTACAGCGTATTACAGGATATGAGTACATATCGAATTTACGTGATATGGCAGTGAAAAACCGTTGCCACACAGTATGTCGTATTGAAGAGCCAAATATATTTCTGTGTCCTGGATTCGTCACTCCACACAAAAAGTATTTATTCATGATTAAGTTGTAGCTCATAACACTGAAACAACGAGACACGGCTGCTTCGACATTTGTTTCACGATCATTGATGTTTCTTGTTAAGCTGCCAATTCCTGGATAACAAAAATGAAATAACGGAACAGATGAACAGAAGTGACGAATGTAAATTACAGAAACAGAGTGGCTGTTAAATACACCGTACTGAGTATTAATGGTTTTTCCCTGTGCACAGCATCAGCCAAATTATGTATCTTCGATATGTACTCATATCCACTAATACGACAACCGGTCTATAAGGCCAAAAATGTGTTTCTTCGACGACAGGTCAGACCTGTTTTAATGTGTCAACGTGTACTTGGTAATTGCTACAAAGCCGATATCGTGATTGTATAAAGTAAATGAGCGATTAACAGTCAATTAGTGGATGTTTCTTTTGAAAAATCCGAAAGTGTTTCTTCACGAATAAGTTTTAGCTTACGTCAGTGAATAAGATTAGGGTGCTCTCACATTTATTTCATAGTCGTTCAAGACTCTTGATAAGTTACTAATTCTTGCTGTCGTCAAGACGGTAACAATTTTCACAGCAGTGAATGTAGCTGCCGCATATGTTAGACCCTGGTGTTACCACAGGCGGAAGGTAATTGTCTCCAGTTGTATTGAGTAGCAGCACGTGTAAGGGCCTCAGTTGTGTCTTACCGCATCGAAGGAAGACACAAAATGCCCGCTAACCAGACGTCTTGAGGTTACTTTGTCGTCGCAGCAAAGAGATGGTGCATAGATCAAGAGTCCGCTGCTCTAGCTGTGAGTCTAAAACGGTGCCTCTACTACACTGGCTAACGCTCTCACTCAGATAATAATTTATAAGGTTTGAAAGAGTGCCATTTGTTTTTTGTTATGCATATTTCATCAGAAGAAAAAGGAAAAGCTTCATTAATACAGCGTTGTAACCCGTTAGCCTAAGTGAATCACACATTAAGTTACTAATCATTCTTATTATCCAAATTTATACTCCTTGAACACTATTAATCATAGTAGAAAGTCTTAATATTTCGCAAATCAAATTACATTTCCTCAGCTCAATATTATACTCTGCATTGCTCACAGAGTCGCGGTCTTACAAATGGACCATCAGACATGTTAATCACGGTTGTTGGTGGGTTTTAAGTACGTTTTAGAGAGACCTGTCGTGAGTACCTCTCGAGCGGCGTTCCATGTGACGGGCCCCAGTGTCCGAGAAAAATCGATTTTGAAGTCATACGCATAACTGCTATGCCTGTAACGTTGGAAAAATTTCCAGAAAGCGAGAGTAGCGCTGCAGCTAAGGCTCGCGATTAATTTGTCGGCGGTGGTCAACAGTATAAACGATGCAAATATTTTCTAAGATACACTTCAGCCGTAGTAATTTCATTAACAAAACAATCATTTGAGCAAACTTTCGGCTGATGTGTGCTTCGTTTGTTACAGATTAGATTACAGAATCGTCTTACGTCGTTTGCTGTGGTAGAAGGCCAGGTAGAGCACCACGCACATACAGTGGAAGCTGTTGCCTTGCAGGCGCACGGATTTTTTCAGAAGCGATACCTGAAAACACATTTCACTTCAACTGGAAAAGATTGTTCTCTCTTCTATAGCTTCTATGCGGATCCGGGTGGAAGCAATGGAATATCTTTCCTGATGGAATTATACTATACTGTGTAATAATGATTACTCTTGTTGAAATTGGTTTTCGTTCCTTGTTCAGCAAGGGTCCTGTCATACGACTACGTCGCTTGGCACTGACAGTCTTTTGATCGTTATTAATTACATAATATAGATCAAAATTAGGGATGAGTAGCTTCGTCTATAACTGGAATGATATATGCTGTTTAATTATATATTTTACGATGAAACTGAAAAAAGAAGAAAACTGCGCAAGCAGGATTCGAAACTTACCGCCAGCATGGTAGCCACGAACCTTAGCCGTTGCGCTACTCTCACTTCCTCGAAAAACATCTGACGTCATAGGTACAGCAGTTAGGCATATAAGTTCAACAATGATTTTTCTCAGAAACTAGGGGCCGTAGCATGAGCTGCAACTATCCAGGTACACACGCCTAAGCCCTTTAGAATATACGTAAGACTCGTCAATGCCCGTTAACAGGTGTGATGGTTCACTTGTTAGACGCACTCTGCAATCGATACATTTATTCGTCCACTTGCCAAACGATGCTGCCCGAGGTGATTCGGTTCTTTGTAGTAACTCACGTGTTTGCTGAAAAGTTGATATTACAATGAAGTTTTGACTCTGTAGTGATAGGCCAGTAGTAAATGGTTCTGCCCTACCGTTATAATCTGAATAAACTTTAGCAATAACTAATGAATAAATATTTGAGTTTTGCACTCTGGCCCGAGGGGAATCCATGCATCTTTTACTGTAGCTGTCTCTCAGATCACAGGGCTGCTCAGTTGGCGGAATTTCTCACCATAGGTGTAGTCATAGTAAGTAACATCCGATGCTTGTACGTCATTCGTCGGCTACTGTATCTTCGGTCAGCTGAGGTGTGAGACGTGGAAGTAAGTCTTATGACTCCAACACCCAGACCGTGCGAGATAGCGTGGTGGTTAGCACAATTGGCTCGCATTCGACGGGACGATGGTTCAAATCCTCGTGCGGCCATCCCGGTTTCAGCATTCTGAGGTTAACCTAAAACGCTTGATGCACAAGCCAGGAGGGCTTCTTTAACACTACTGCTTTCATAGGTCACAGTTTCTGTCGTTAGAGAAGTATCTCACATAGTGCAATGTAAGGGTGCTTCTGCGCGTTAACGGTCAGAGATGTGTGTGCTGTAGTTAGATTAAAATACGGAAATATTCTCAACAATTTTCGAAGACTGCCGGCTCTGATCGCAAGGCCATGAACTCACAAACAATTCCATCCGACAGAACTGGCGTAAAAAACGCAATAGTTATTTTAATGAACGGAAAATCGACAGATAAAGGTAACAGTCTCACCAGACATCTTTTTGTTTCCTTTTTTTTGACTTACGGATTATATGAACACTTATTGAGAAAAGTTTCTACAGATAAAGTGATCAAAGAGTGATTATACATCCATTTTTATCGTAAGCTAATCAAAAAAAATTGTGTCAACCCTTTTCCTTCTCGGTGCAAAAAAAAAAAAAAAAAAAAAAAAAAAAAAAAAAAAAAAAAAAAAAAACCTTCAAATGTGTGTGAAATCTTATGGGACTTAACTGCTAAGGTCATCAGTCCCTAAGCTTACACACAACTTAACCTAAATTATCCTAAGGACAAACACACACACCCATGCCCGAGGGAGGACTCGAACCTCCGCCGGGGACTAGCCGCACAGTCCATGACTGCAGCACCCTAGACCGCCTTCTCGGTGCGTCCCAGCTGACAAAGCAACTGAACGGTGCCCGCTTCTTAGTTAAAATACGTGCTCTTTGCTTTGTGCTCTTTACTGGATCAGGGAATAGACACTTACTCTGAGTAGTTTCTGACGTATAATAAAGGGATACTTTACTTTGAAAGGCTACGGTCGATTTCCAATAGCGTCCTTCCTAATGTGAACCTCTGCTCCTCCTTAATGACCTCGCTGTTGAGGGACTTCGTTTTTTTCCAATTTATTGTCTTTCGGTCATCTCAATAGTGGAAAGACGATACAACAATACGTTTGAAGCGACTTTTGTATCGGTAATGACGATACGAATGTAAAGACAACACAACACCAAGTTCCCGCGAAGATAAAATATCTGACGCGTATGGGACGCCAACCACAATCCTTGTTTCCTTCCTCCCAGGAGCCAGAAATGTTACAATCTGTATCCCAGTTTCGATCATTTTTATAAACAGGTGGATCTGAGGTCTTTTCTTGTCACGCGGTACTATTCGCTGCGCAATCGATTCTCAATAAATTGTCTAGATCGGATCGGAAGGTGGCGCGACCGCCGTTGCGATCTTCTGGCGGTGCCTGATTAAGTCGAAAATAGTAAGCACAGAGGAATGTGCACTCGCAAGTTATGTGATACAGCGTCTCTTCCAGCTCTTTAGTGACCCAGCTTACAGTTACTGCGGCAGACATCAGTAACCGGGTCGGTACGTAGCATCTGTAGCTAATGTCTGCACACAAAACTGAAAGAGGCTTTGCAGCACTGGGAGAAGTCTGACAAGCTTACGCTTATTGCTCCCCTCGGTTTCCATTCGTCCCTCCGGTCCTCGACAGCGGCCTCAGTAACGGTACATATGGATGAAATTTCGAGTCGGTACGTCCTACGTAATCTCCGCGCACATTCAGATGGTCCCCTTCTTGCCAGAGGCTCGTTGAATTTTATTGACGCATTAAACACGCTCGGGACTGTGCAGTTTCATTGCAGTACTGAAACTTTCACAATTCTGCTTAAGTGTCATGTTACTCTCACAAAGAAATGGAAGGAAGTCTAGAGCGCAACGTTCTGTAGGCGTCGAGGTCACTGGAAATGAGTCTGCGGGAAACATAATCCTGAGTGGTTCCTTGGAGCTTCAGATTCTCTTCCGCGCCAATGCAGGTCGAGTGAACTGCCAAGCTGTGCGACATCGATCGAACACTGTTCGTAAATTGGAGATATTACAGGCAAGTTGAGCGCGGTGTCAGCTTATCTCAAAATTTTATTAAACTTCATGGAGCTTACTATAAGTTAATGAGAGATACCGGCTGAGAATGTCAGCTCTTAAGTGTTGCAGAGATGCCTCTGAAATTAAGTAAAACATGAACTGAACGTTTCTGAAAGTCTACCTGAAGTGTAGTCTGAGAAATCCTTAATTAATTCATACAAATATTAGCCGAACGATTGTTAAACACGAAAAATAAGAAAGGAAAGTCCTGTTGACAGCGCAGTCACTATACTACGATGTATCTTCAGTGTCCTTCAGATATTTCATGTCTGAAGGAACACGCACTGCTGTGATTGACAGCTGTATGAAATACATTAAATGTCGTCGCATTTGCGGAAATAATCAGGCTGCAGCTACTCAATGTAATGGTGACAGTGAAAATTTGTGCCGGATCGGTACTCGGGCCCGGATTTCCCGCATTACGAGAGTGTCTCCTCGGTCTCCAGCACCATAAATGCATGTCTGAAGAACACTGCATAGGACATCGTAACACAACAGGCACTACAATATAGTATTTCATTTCTTGGAATCATTTAGGCAAATTACGAAAAATATAAACCTGGATAGCAGGACGAGGATTTCAACAGTCGTCCTTCCGAAGTTCAATACAGTGTCTTTTGCACCTCATTTCACTTAACCGTTCTAGTTAAATGGTTCAGAACAACCGTTAATGAGCAACTCACGAAACATTTCTCATTATCGTTCTACCATGCGACGTGTATGGCAGTTTGAAAGGTAGTTCAGTTTCCAAAGACTTGTCAACCGGTAAAGGTGGAGCAATCCAGAAATATACACTATTTATTAACCGGTAGCATAGGCTCAAAGATGTCCATCAGTCCTTATCTTCATAAAATGTCTTATTCATTTTCAAAATCTACCACATACAATAAGCAATTTTTACATGTTTATGATAAATTGACAAATGTACAGCAAAGAATGCAATTAGACTAATGCTGAAGAGAAAGAACAGATTTTCTGTCGTACATTCACACAAGAGATGGGTCGTTCAAGAAGGAATTGGTCCAAAGCAACACTTCATTAAACAAACGGAAGGAGGGAGTAAATACGTCTAAGGAACGGTTGTTCTCCATTCCCATCTGGTCCGTCTCGTCCTCGACTCATTCTCGTTCGGTCGTTCTTGTTCTTTCTTTTCCGGATGGTCCCTCGCTTCTCGGTTCGGATTCGATGTTCTTCGCTCAGCTGTAGTTCATTTTGTGCATTGTATTTGCCCATACTTGTTCAGTTTCCAACCGTTCTCGAAATTTGGAGTTCTAGTTGTTTGCACACGTCCAGTAATTTATAACATGATCAGCCAAGACATCAAGATCAGTGCCCATCGAGACCTTGGATGCAGCGTGGTGGGGTTGTGGCCACGTGACGCGGTAACAAAAGTATGTAAGCGGAGCAGAAGTGGACGGGGGATCACCATAGCGAAGATATGGGTTGCAAACGGGGAAATCCATTGAGATAAGCGACTTCGACAAAAGGTAGATTATTATTTCACAGAACCTGTGAACGAGTGTCTCGAAATCGACGAAGCTGGTCGAATGTTCACGTGCTACTGTCGTGAGCATCCACGGAAGGAAGTAGAAGGCCAGTGAAACTGGCGATAGACGTAAATGGTTGAACGTCCAGGACACTTCACAAAACGTGGGGTTCGGAAGCTTGTCTACTCCGTAAAGTAGGATAGATGTTGATCAGTAGCATCTCTTCCGAAAGAGCACAAAGCTGGTGCACACACAAGTGTATTGGAGCACAACGTTCATCGTACATTGTTGTAAATGAAGTTTCGCAGTAGACCACCTACGTCTTATGTCGAGCCAACGACATCGTCAGTTACGATTGAGGTGGGCACGCCGGCCGAAGTGGCCGTGCGGTTAAAGGCGCTGCAGTCTGGAACCGCAAGACTGCTACGGTCGCAGGTTCGAATCCTGCCTCGGGCATGGATGTTTGTGATGTCCTTAGGTTAGTTAGGTTTAACTAGTTCTAAGTTCTAGGGGACTAATGACCTCAGCAGTTGAGTCCCATAGTGCTCAGAGCCATTTGAACCATTTTTTTGAGGTGGGCACAGGACTATCGGGATTCGACTGTCGGTCAATGGAAACTTGTCTGCTGTTCGGGTGACTCACATTTTTGCTACACTATGTGGACGGTCATTTCCACGAATGCCGTAATGGAGGAGAACGGCGGCTCAATACGTGCAGCGCACCACGAACGCGGGATGGTGGGAGCAGTATTATCGTATGGGAGACATTCTTCTGCGCTCGCATGGGACCTGTGGTAGTAACCGCAGACAAGCTGCGAGCCACCTGCAACTGCTCATACTTGATGTCTTCCCCGACGGCGATGTCACCTTTCAGCAGTATAATTGCCCTTATCCCTAAATCAGAACAATGCTACAGTGGTTCTAGGGGCACTTTAGTGAACTCATGTTGGTATCTCGTCGACAATATTCCCATGATGTAAACCATATGGAACCCATCTGGTTCGCCATTCGTTCCTATCTCCCTGTACGAATGTCAGCGGCCCGTTACGTTATGTACAGGAATTACATGGCCTGTGCAATAGAAATTTGTGATGAGGTCTTATGGGACCAAACTCCTGAGGTCATCGGTCCCTAAGCTTACACACTACTTCATCTAACTTAAACTAACTTACGGTAAGGACAACACACACACACACACACACACACACACACATACACACACACACACACACAGGCACACACAAGGCACATGCCCGAGGGAGGACTCGAAACTCCGACAGGGGGGAACCGCGCGGACCGCGACAAAACGCCTCAGACCACGCGGCTACACCATGGTCTTTGGGTAGACCTCTAATGCCGCATACTTCCACTACCCACCAACAAGCAATCGGGTTCCTGATATGCAGAATCATTGACGTATTTCGTTCCAAAGACGGAAAAACAAGCTACTGATCAGCTGGGCATAATGTTTTGCTTCATCAGTGTATTAAAACCAACACAAGAAGTCCGGATTCACTGGAACTCGTCTCCTTAAACGCTAGTCCACGCTTCTGAAAACAGAGTGCCTATATATATATATATATATATATATATATATATATATATATATATATATATACTCCTGGAAATTGAAATAAGAACACCGTGAATTCATTGTCCCAGGAAGGGGAAACTTTATTGACACATTCCTGGGGTCAGATACATCACATGATCACACTGACAGAACCACAGGCACATAGACACAGGCAACAGAGCATGCACAATGTCGGCACTAGTACAGTGTATATCCACCTTTCGCAGCAATGCAGGCTGCTATTCTCCCATGGAGACGATCGTAGAGATGCTGGATGTAGTCCTGTGGAACGGCTTGCCATGCCATTTCCACCTGGCGCCTCAGTTGGACCAGCGTTCGTGCTGGACGTGCAGACCGCGTGAGACGACGCTTCATCCAGTCCCAAACATGCTCAATGGGGGACAGATCCGGAGATCTTGCTGGCCAGGGTAGTTGACTTACACCTTCTAGAGCACGTTGGGTGGCACGGGATACATGCGGACGTGCATTGTCCTGTTGGAACAGCAAGTTCCCTTTCCGGTCTAGGAATGGTAGAACGATGGGTTCGATGACGGTTTGGATGTACCGTGCACTATTCAGTGTCCCCTCGACGATCACCAGTGGTGTACGGCCAGTGTAGGAGATCGCTCCCCACGCCATGATGCCGGGTGTTGGCCCTGTGTGCCTCGGTCGTATGCAGTCCTGATTGTGGCGCTCACCTGCACGGCGCCAAACACGCATACGACCATCATTGGCACCAAGGCAGAAGCGACTCTCATCGCTGAAGACGACACGTCTCCATTCGTCCCTCCATTCACGCCTGTCGCGACACCACTGGAGGCGGGCTGCACGATGTTGGGGCGTTAGCGGAAGACGGCCTAACGGTGTGCGGGACCGTAGCCCAGCTTCATGGAGACGGTTGCGAATGGTCCTCGCCGATACCCCAGGAGCAACAGTGTCCCTAATTTGCTGGGAAGTGGCGGTACGGTCCCCTACGGCACTGCGTAGGATCCTACGGTCTTGGCGTGCATCCGTGCGTCGCTGCGGTCCGGTCCCAGGTCGACGGGCACGTGCACCTTCCGCCGACCACTGGCGACAACATCGATGTACTGTGGAGACCTCACGCCCCACGTGTTGAGCAATTCGGCGGTACGTCCACCCGGCCTCCCGCATGCCCACTATACGCCCTCGCTCAAAGTCCGTCAACTGCACATACGGTTCACGTCCACGCTGTCGCGGCATGCTACCAGTGTTAAAGACTGCGATGGAGCTCCGTATGCCACGGCAAACTGGCTGACACTGACGGCGGCGGTGCACAAATGCTGCGCAGCTAGCGCCATTCGACGGCCAACACCGCGGTTCCTGGTGTGTCCGCTGTGCCGTGCGTGTGATCATTGCTTGTACAGCCCTCTCGCAGTGTCCGGAGCAAGTATGGTGGGTCTGACACACCGGTGTCAATGTGTTCTTTTTTCCATCTCCAGGAGTGTATATATATATAACTAAACAAAAAAAAGTTATTAAACAATACCACCTACCAGTTTCACATTTCAGAATCTGAGGGGCAACTGGGTAGCCTTTGAGGGGATTACATGGCAGTCGTACTACCTAGAGTCAATTCTAATCAGTTTCGTTTACTCAGCTCACCAATTCTTTTAATACGAATTTCGAAACTTTATGGAGTCACTTGAGTGTGATGTATTTCACATTTTATTACTGGCCATGTAAGAGTAAACTTAATTTTAGTACGGCCACGTAGTATTACATGATCAGATAAAAACGAACGATAAACGTTAAAATGAATGGTGTCGCGACATGAACAGGTCTCTAGTGAACTAGTTTCCAAATATGAGCGAGTTTGCCCATCTCTGTTTCACACGATTCACTTGTTTTTATTTCAGTGGTTATTTATTAATGGAATAGATGTTTATGCACCACAGAAGGGAAATGAGTCAGTGGGAATTTCGAGCAAAAAGCTTACACATCTAGTCAGAATAAATAGACATCATGGAAAATTAATTCTTAGAGGTGATTTGTTGCAAGGAACACATTGTGCAGATGATGTCTCCAGACAAGAGTTTCATAACATTACACAGAGGTCAAAACCAAAAATGTTGCTTTGAAGGCGCAATCAAATAAAGAGAACGATTTTTGATAGTCAGTGCATAAATACTAACGACATGCTACACTGTCTTTAATCTTGTAGCCCAAGCAGTAACTTTTCCACAACGTATGTTACCGACGTGTGGGGAGGGGGATGAGGTACTTTACGGCATTCACAAAAATTACAAATTTCGTTAACTGTTCCTCACTTTTTTTAGCAAGATATTTTTTAAAGATTTACTGATGTTTAAGTAGTGTTCAATTCTGGCTGTCATGTGCTTTGTGTTCACCACAAAATAAATAAATAAATAAAAATAAAAAAGTAACGCAAATTTCGTAAATTTTTGTAGTAGGGTACAACACTTGAAAATATTGAATATGAAGTTCGTCGTGGAAAGAGCTACGATAAATCAGTTAAACTTCAATTTTTGGATTAAGTTTAACCGAAAAAAATCCATTACAGAACCTGGTAGAAGCATTCATTGGAAACAACAAATATTTTCTTTGGAATTTAGAATATGAAGTCTATGAAGATACTACAACATTTACGAAAGGTGGAAGGGAAGTATCACTCCCGTTGGTAATGGTAAGGTTAAATCGAATCTGTGGTGAGTGACCTATACTTCAAAGGCAGATGACAGCCACTTTAAATACAGAGAAAGAAATTTCCATCAATGACTCACTTACTCGTCTCAGCATAATAATCACGAATTTGTCGTTAATCAGCATTTCCTCAGGATAAATTCGCAGCAATAGTCACACAAGAAGAAAACTCTTAGGTGCTATGTTGTAAGACCCGTCTTTATATTGAAGGAAGACTTAATCATCCAGAGGCAGGAGGGCACATGTAAACTGCCGGGGTTGATTTCACCTGCTCCCGGAAAATCAAGATTATCTGAACAATCAGATTACCTGCACCGTCCGTTAAGCCAGGTATCGGAATATAGGTAAAAGGATATTCTTTCGTAGCGCTATGTGAAGCTAGTACGTTGAAAAATATTAGGTTTAGAGCACGAGGCGAGCTGTTAGGATTAGTCTGTAATTATAGACATTTCAGATTTTACATCTCTGTATGTTATTATCGGAGTTTGTAGAGGGTTACATAGGTTGGTGTGAGAAGCGCGCACAAAATGTGTACTGATCTTTAGCAGAGGAGATTAGCTGCCGATTTGTAGCAGAGGAGATGTGCTGCCTTATTACAGTAAACGAGAAACATAATCTCCTTTGCGTCTCAGCTTAAGTGTCCGAGAAACTGCTAATATCATTGTCGAACATGTAAAGAGCACACTAGACATCGGATCCAAGCTTCTCGCTGTTAAATCTCGAAATAACGACACTCGGAATTTTAACTACACCGTCCGACACAGTGGTGTAATACCTAAAACAGTGACTAAGTAATGATAAAGTGCAATCGTAACTGTGTAACATGATGCTTCTATGCTCAGCCGCTATTGTTTCAAGAGCCACTATGTCTAAAATTGTCGTTGTTGTTGTGATCTTCAGTCCTGAGACTGGTTTGATGCAGCTCACCATGCTACTCTATCCTGTGCAAGCCTCTTCATATCAGAATAACTACTGCAACCTACATCCTTCTGAATCTACTTAGTGTATTCGTCTCCTGGTCTCCCTCTTCGATTTTTATCCACTACGCTTCCCTCCAGTACTAAATTGGTGATCCCTTCATGCCTCAGAACATGTCCTACCAACCGATCCCTTCTTCTAGTCAAGCTGTGACACAAACTCCTCTTCTCCTCAATTCTATTCAATACCTCCTCATTAGTTATGTGATCTACCCATCTAATCTTCAGCATTCTTCTGTAGCACCACATTTCGAAAGCTTCTATTCTCTTCTTGTCTAAACTATTTATCGTCCATGTTTCACTTCCATACATGGCTACACTCCATACAAATACTTTAAGAAACGACTTCCTGACACTTAAACCAATACTCGATGTTAACAAATTTCTCTCCTTCAGAGACGCTTTCCTTGCTGTATCCAGTCTTCATTTTATATCCTCTCTACTTCGACCATCATCAGTTATTTTGCTGCCCAAATAGCAAAACTCATCTCCTACTTCAAGAGGCTCATTTTCCTAATCTAATATTCTCAGTATCACGTGATTAAATTCGACTACTTTCCATTATCCTCGTCTTGCTTTTGTTGATGTTCATATTATATCCTCCTTTCAAGACACCATCCATTCCTTTCAGCTGCTTTTCCAGGCCCTTTGCTGTCTCTGACACAGTAACAAAGTCGACGGCAAACCTCAAAGTTTGTATTTCTTCTCCACTGATTTTAATTCCTACTCCAAGTTTACTTTCGTTTCTTTTACTGCTTGCTCACTATACAGATTGAATAACATTGGGGATAGGCTACAAACCTTTCTCACTCCGTTCTCAACCACCACTGTTTCCCCTTCCATGCCCCTCGACTCTTATAACTACCATTTGGTTTCTGTACAAAATGTAAATACCCTTTGCTTCTTGTACTTTACGCCTGCCACCTTTAGAATTTGAAAGAGAATATTCCAGTTAACATTGTCAAATGCTTTCTCGAAGTCTACAAAAAGTAGAAACGTAAGTTTGCCTTTCGTTAACCTATATCCTAAAATAAGTCAGTATCGCCTCCCGTGTTCCAACATTTCTGTGGAATCCAAACTGATCTTTCCCCAGGTCGGTTTCTACCAGTTTTTCCATTCGTCTGTAAAAAGTTCGAGTTAGTTTTTTGCCACGGTGACTTATTAAACTGATATCTGTCAACAATTGCTTTCTTCTACTTGAAGTCTGATTGTATGTCGCCTGTCTCATACATCTGGCTCACCAGATCGTAGAGTTTTGTCAGGACTGGTTCTCCCAAGGCTATCAGTAGTTCTAATGGAATGTTGTCTACTCCAGGGGCCTTGTTTCGATTTAGGTCTTTCACTGCTCTGTCAAACTCTTCACACAGTATAATGTCTCCCATTTCATATTCATCTACATCATCTTCCATTTCCATAATATTTCCCTCAAGTACATCGCCCTTGTATAGACCCTCTATATACTCCTTCGACCTTTCTGCTTACCCATCATTACTTAGGACAGGTTTCCCATCTGAGCTCCTGATATTCATACAGGTGGTTCTCTTTTCTCCAAAGGTCTCTTTAATCTTCCTGCAGGCAATATCTATCTTACCATTCGTGATACATGCTTCTGCATCCTTACACTAGTCCTCTAGTCATGCCTGCTTAGCCATTTTGCATTTCCTGTAGATCACATTTTTCAGACGTTTGCATTCATTTTCGCCTGCTTCATTGACTGCATTTTTACATTTTCTCCTTTCATCAATTAAATTCAATATCTCTTCTGTTAACCAAGGATTTGTGCTAGCCATCGTCTTTTTACCTACTTGATCCTCTGCTCCGTTCACTATTTCATCTCTCAAACCTACCATTCTTATTCTCCTGTGTTTATTTCGCTTGCTCTTGTCAATCGTTCGCTAGTACACACTCTTGAACTATCTATAAACTCTGGGTGTTTCAGTTTATTTAGGTCCCATCTCCTTAAATTCCTATATTTTTGCTGTTTCTTCAGTTTTAATCTACAGTTTATTACCAAAAAATTGTTATCAGTGTCCACATCTGCCCCTGCGAATGTCTTACACTGTAAAACCTGTTTCGTAAATCTCTGTGCTACCATTACATAATCTATCTGAAACTTTCCAGTGTCTCCAGGCCTGTTCCATACATACAACCTTCTTTGATGCTTCTTAAACCAAGAATTAGATATGATTAAGTTGTACTCTATGCAAAATTCAAAATTCTATAAGGCGGCTTCCTCTTTCATTCTTTACTCCCCTACTACCTTTTCTTCTCTTTGTTTTCCTACAATTAAATTCCAGTCGTCGATGACTGCTAAATTTTCGTCTCTCTTAACTATCTGAATAATTTCTTTTATCGCTTCATACATTCCTTCAATCTCTTCATCATCTGCGGAGCTAGTTTGCATGCCTAAAATCTTACATTAAAAATTAAGTTTCCACTGATTACAGTATTTTTGATGAAACACATATGTGTTACATTGGTGAAGATACCTATAATTTCAATTAAGTATATGGAATTTAAAAGTCCACTCGCTTTGAACAATACGAATGCCGTGTAACCTGATATGTACATCAGTCTTGCATAACCAAACGAAGAACAGTATGATTTGGTTATTATTTGAAAGAAATCCACTTATTAGTCATACCTCCACCGTTGCAGTGTTTCTTTGTATCAAGATGAAACATTCAGATTACTTACCATCCTTTCGGAAAGTGAAAAAAAAGGTCAATTCCCAGTAATGTGTATTTAAGAAAGAGTAATAAGGTATGTTACAGGTTCAAATGGTTCAAATGGCTCTGAGCACTATGCGACTTAACTTCTGAGGTCATCAGTCGCCTAGAACTTAGAACTAATTAAACATAACTAACCTAAGGACATCACACACATCCATGCCCGAGGCAGGATTCGAACCTGCGACGGTAGCGGTCGCTCGGCTCCAGACTGTAGCGCCTAGAACCGCACGGCCACTATGTTACAGGTCTCCTATTTATTATATTTATGTTTGACTTCAAGGAGCATCATTACAGATACAAAAATCATTCACTTTCCGCTTATTTGTCCCCGGGAACTAGTCTTAGATTCTTTACTGGGATTATGAAAGGTCTGTTTAAGTACTGAAATGTGGATAATTCTTCATAATTTTTAACTTCATCGCATAGTTGGTGAACCACGCGTTGCCTGCATTAAGCACTTCAACGAACGTTAATCTGTTACTACCGGCCGGTGTGGCCGAGCGGTTCTAGGCGATTCAGTCTGGAACCGCGTGACCGATACGGTCGCAGGTTCGAATCCTGGAATCCTGCCTAGGGCATGGATGTGTGTGATGTCCTTAGGTTAGTTAGGTTTAAGTAGTTCTAAGTTCTAGGGGACTGATCACCTCAGATGTTAAGTCCCATAGTGCTCAAAGCCATTTGAACCATTTGAATCTGTTACTGAATTTTGGAACACGTTTTATCCTCGCGTTTTGTGAACTTCTTCTAGACCAAAAATCTCCTTTGTAGGAAAGAACGTAAATTTTGCAAATGACGATAGCTAGCTAGCTCTGGTCTTGGACGAGGAGGAGAGATCCGCCCAAGTTGCTGTCATGTTCCCTCATTTCCGGAAGACTTTTGGTATCGTCCGGACTGTCACCTAATAAATTAATACAAGGTTATGGAATTTAAGGCTAGCTTTGTGACTGCATGAATTCGTAGCAGATATAAAACAGTATGCCGTTTTCAAGGGAGGGAAATCTTCAGACTTAAAGTAGCTTTGCGTGTTAATCCGTGAAGAACTGCAGGACAACTACCGTTCCGTATATACAGGGTGTAGATAACGATACCTACTGGAGAAAACGTCGAATGTGTAAAACACTATTTGTAAAAGGTTTTGTTGTGTCTAGATGTCACAACATCAGATAGCAGTAGCGACATGCAGGAATACTTACGGACTATAGAGGGTTTGCTCAGGGATTGCCAGTTTACACTCAACACAAACATTTACTACTGATTGCCGTATGTGGAAGGAAACCCTCGTTATTGCTTGATTACAAAACTGTTGAATAATCATTGAAAGCAGTAGCATCGATAAAATTTTTGGTAGTGAGTGTACCGACTGATTTAAAGTGGATCATCCACATAAAGCTAACCTAAGAGAGGCAGTTTTTTTGGGGGGAGAGGGGGGTGGAGGTCATCAGTCTTCTGACTGGTTTGATGCGACCCGCCACGAATTCCTCTCCTGTGCCAACCTCTTCATATCAGAGATAGCACTTGCCACCAGAGACCTCAGTTATTTGTCGGATGTATTCCAGTCTATGTTTCCCTCCACAGTTTTTGCCCTCTACAGCTCCCTCTCGTGGAAGTCATTCCCTCATGTTTTAACATACACCCTATCATCCTGTCCCTTCTCCTTGTCAGGGTTTTCCACATATTCCTTTCCTCCTCGGTTCTGCGCAGAACCTCCTCATTTCTTACCTTATCAGTCCACCTGGAAATTGGGGAATTTGTGGTAAGTTCCTATGGGACCAAACTGCTAAGGTCATAGGTCCCTAGGCTTACATACTACTTAATCTAACTTAAACTAACTTAGGTTACGGACAACACACACACACCCATGCCCGAAGGAGGACTCGAACCCCCGACGAGGGAAGCCGTCAGTCCACCTATTTTTCAAGATTTGTCTGTAGCAGCACATCCCAAATGCTCCGATTCTCTTCTGTTGCGGTTTTCCCACAGTACATGTCTCACTGCCATACAACGCTGTGCTCCAAACGTACATTATCATAAATTTCTTCCTCAAATTAAGGCCTATGTTCGTTACTAGTAGATTTCTCTTGACTAGGAATGCCCTTCTTGACAGAGCTAGTCTCCTTTTTATGTACTCCTTGCTCCGTCCGTCATTGGTTGTTTCGCTGCCTAGCTAGTAGAATTCCTTAAATTCATCTACTTCGTGACTATCAATCCTGATATTAAGTTTCAGCTATTTTCATTTCTGCTACTTCTCACTACTTTCGTCTTTCTTCGATTTACTCTCAATCCGTATCCTGTCCTCATCAGATTTTTTTAATTTTAATTACACACCTGAATCTTTCTTTTATTTCCACCATTGCTTCTTCAATGTACAGACTGAACAGTAGGGGCGAAAGACTACGTCCCTGTCTTACACCCATTTCAATCCGACCACTTCGATCTTGGTCGTCCAGTCCTCGCTCTTTTACGCATTGTATGTTTGCCACCTCTACCTGCAGCTTATTTCGAAAATCTTGCACCATTTTACATTGTCGAACGCTTTTTCCAGGTAGACAAGTCCTATGAACGTGTCTTGACATTTCTTTAGTCTTGCTTCCATTCTCGCCGGAACGTCAGAATTCCCGCTCTGGTGCTTTTAACTTTCCTAAAGCCAAACTGATCGTCATCTAACACATCCTCAATTTCCTTTTCCATTCTTTTGCACGTTATTTCTGTCAGCAATTTGGAAGCGTGAGCTCTTAAGTTGATGCTGTGGTAATTCTCGCACTTGTCAGCCCTTGCAATCTTCGGAAATGTGTGGAAGATATTTTTCCGAAAGTCAGATGGTATATCACCAGACTCGTACATAGTTTTTTGGCCACTGTACCCAATCATTTTAGAAAATCAGATGAAATGTTATCGATCCCTTCTGCCTTATTAGTTCTTAAGCCCTTTAAATCTCTCTTAAATTCTGATTCTAATACTGCATCCCCTTTCCCTTCTAAATCGTCTCCTGTTGTTTCCTCTATCTCACCAGAGAAATCTTCCGTCTTACGGAGAACTTAAATGTATTCTTTCGACCTATCCGATCTCTTTTCTGCATTCAACAGTGGAATTCCCGTTGCACTCTCAATGTTACCACCCTTTCTTTTAATTTCACCGAAGGTTACTTAGACTTTCCTTTATGCTGGGTCCGCAATACAGACAATATTTCTTTTTCGATTCCTTCACAGTCTTCATGTAGCCATTTCGTCTTAGCTTTCCTGCACATCCTCTTTATTCATTTCTTAGCGACCTATATGTCTGTATACCTGAATTTCCCAGAACGATTTGTGTACTTCCTTCTTTCATCAATCAACGGGAGTATATCTTCTGTTACTCATGGTTTCTATGAAGTTACCTTCCTTGTACCAATGTTTTTCTCTGCAACTTCTATGATTACCACGTTTAGAGACGTCAGCTCCTCTTCAACTGTACTGCCTAATGAGCTATTCCTTATTGCTGCATCTATAGAGAACTTCAAGTGTATCTCGTCACTCCTCCTACTTCCGTGTCCCACTTCTTTGCGTATTGCTTCTTCCTGACTAACCTCTAGGTGAAATTTATTACAGAACTCAATTAGTCCTTCTCCTCTCCCGTTCCTTGTCCCAAGCCCATATTCTCCCGTAATCGTTTCTTCTAGTCATTCCCCCATGACTCTTAAATTTCCATTTCCCTTTACATACTATATTACTTTTTCATTATTCTCATATACTTAGGCTATCTCTTCATCTTCAGCTTGCGGCGTTGGCTTGTATATCTGAGCCATATTCGGTGTTGGTTTGCTGTAGAGGTACTGTTCACTGTACTGTTCAAAATAACTGACTCCCTGCCCTTCTTTCCTATTCATAACGAATGCTACTCCTGTTATACATTGTCTGCTGCTGCTGATAATATCCTATACTCATCTGACCAGAAATGCTTGTATTCTTTCCATTTCACCTCACTGAACTCTACTATGTCTAGACTGAGACTTTGTATTTACTTTTTCAGATATTCTAGCTCCCCTACCACGTTCAGACTTCTGACATTCCACGCCCCGACTCGTAGAACGTTATCCTTTCGTTTGTTATTCAATCATTTTCTCATGGTCGCCTCCCCTTTGGCAGTCCCGTCCCGGCGATCCGAATGGGGCTATTGGCTATCTTTAGCCAGTGGAGAGATCATCATGACACTTTTTCAATTACAGCCTACATGTCCTGTGGATAAACGTTATGTGTATTTAATTCAGTGGTTTCCATTGCCTTCTGCATCCTCATGTCGTTAAACATTGCTGATTCTTCCGCTTTTTGGGGACGTTACCTCCCCAAGGACAAGAGAGTGCCCTGAACTTCTCTCCGCTCCACCGCCCTCTTTAACTAGGCTGTTATTAGAATGAGGGTGACTTCTTATGCTGGAAGTTTGCGACTGCCAATGCTGATTATGAATCAAAGTTGAAGCAGTGGCGGGTTTCTAACCCAGGAACTATAACGTTTTGATTACTAGTCAAAGACGCTACCCCTAGACCACTGGTGCATCGAGGCTGATTGCAGACTGAAATTTATTTGCAAGGTTAACGTAAGACGTAATTAGCTAAACACGATGTTTGAGTATTGCTCCTCGGTCTAAGACGCTTATGTGTAGGGCTGAGGGACGAAATAGGAAATTTTCAAAGAAGAGTAGCACGTTCTAATATGGGTTCATTTGCTAAGGAAGATTATCTGAGGAAGATACTCATCGGACTTGAAACTTATCAGCGAGCAGTGTAAATTCTAAGGTTATGGTCGCACCATTGATAGTGAGATGATGGAGTGAGTGAATGTGAACGCCACAGCTGAGAAATGTAGTGGAACTGACAAGCTCGACTCTTTGATTCACCAGTATAATTATTGTAACTGACACTAGTCCCATGGTACGAAATATTACGATCTTTCTTCTGTATTAAAATGTTTAAATTCGTGCGTTTTGCAGATAATATAATTTAATTATCCAAGCCGTCCAGAAATTTTGCGACAAACTTCGAGTGGTTGTAGAGGTTGTCTTGAGGAACAAAGCGAGACCATGAAGCCGTGTCGGGAACGTCATCCAACGATGCTCCAGACTGTCCAAGTTGTATGTGGCAGCACCTGACGCTAGACCACCGATCGGCAATAAATGCGAGTTTTTACGCTGACAGACCATAGGCGCAACGTCTCGTATTGTTGTTTGTTATTCAGTGATCGCCACTGATGGTCAAGTGCGCCAGTGGAGAAGGTAGCTGCTGTGTAGAAGAACCTTGTCTCCTAAGAATATGGTGCTCCGTTTCCTTGGTGAATCGTGGTTTCCGAGACCGGTTTCTATCTCAACTTTATCTTTATCCTGTACGCCGCAAAACACTAGAGACTTTAGAAAATTTGAGGAAAAAATAAACTTCAAATGCAAACCCATGTCTGAAACCATCATCCGCCGAGGCAGCACAACATCGCATTCACAGGAGGCAAGGAATTTGCGTATTAGCCAGCCCCAACTTCTCCACTGGCGATAGTGACAATAAGTCGGGATCACGGAATAACGAACAAAATTGCGAGGCGCTCCACTTAGGGGCCGTCAGTGTACAAAGTCACGTTTGATGCTTAAGCGATGGCCAGGTGACAGGCAATGGCGCTTGTACCGCAGCTTAGACACTTTGTAGCGTCGTTGAATGACTTCTCCTGACACAAGTGTGCCTATCCTCGACTTGTTCCTCGAGACAGTCTCTGGAACCCTTCGAAGTTTGTTGCAACATTTCTGGGATACCCTGCACATTTGAAAATTTTATTCTTTAGGAGGAAACATTAATAAGTACATGTGTGAGAGAGAGAGAGACCCTTGGAGTGATATATTTCATATAAACTCATAGGGAAGTCGTATACTGAACGAAGTTGCCAGTCATTTTTTATTCAACAGATTATCATCTTGAAAAAGTGTTTATTTTTCCTTGCAGGAAACACACCCAGTTAGCACGAATAGGTTCTACAACGTATTAAAGTGTGTGAGAGAGGTGGAGATCCATTGATATTAAGGTTTTTTCAGCTATGTTACTACGATGAGGCTAAAGACTAAGCGGTTTAATAACGATATCCTAGACAAAATAGTAAGTTTTCAATTGCATGTGCTCATATATGTAATTTCAAAGTGGATGTGCTCATGTATGCAATTTCAAATGTGGATCTGGTATACATGTAGCTTCGTTGTAAGTTTGGGACATGGCCACTGTCCTATACTTTTAACACTCAAACTGTTAACTGTCCCATACTCAGTAAGAAAATGTAATGAGAAATACCATTCTATTTGACACCATGGGAAGTGCCCTCTGCCACACAGGATATGCATAAGACATAAATTTCTGTAACGCTACATCGACATACGTTGGTGATATCATGTTTATATTTAACAATCACTAAGCAGAACCATACAAAATGAACTGAACTAAATGCTATACCTCACGAATTGCATGCATGTTTACATGAAGAAATGTAGCTTTGTCCTGAGCTGTTGTATTTGTTATTTGCTTTCTTAAGGTGTGTCTGAAATGGATATTTTGCTGAACAAGTATGAATGATGTCAGATATGTAGCCCGCTCTGGTCGCCCGCTGATTTTCACTTCTTTGCTCAATTGAAACACGGCCTATAAGGACAGCAGTTTGGCATAGACAAAGAGCTGCAGACCAGAGAGGGAACTAGCCAAACGCACAGGAGGCTGCCTTCTATGCCGAGGGTACTGGCAATCTGGTAACAAGCTACGATAAGTGTCTAAGTTGGGATGACAACTGTTCAGAGAAGTAACAGAATGTTGTAGCTACATGTTCCAAATAAAACTGATTTGATTTCCGCAGTGGTTTTCATTTCGTCGCCTATCGGACCTTGCAAATTAAATATCTCTCGTCTTTCTTACCTTATCTGGTACACGTGTATGTAACTATTTTCATTATTTTTGTACAAGGAATAACAGCACGGCGCTGCGACACTTCTAGGAGACTTCTCTCACAAACAGAAAAGTGTTTTACACGCCATGGGGCATTATACATGTTATTTCCATGTCATAATTTATTTTCTGCAATTCTTTTAATTGCATTAATAGTGAAAAGGACCCCCAGTGGGCTATAACTAGTACACTGTGCGATCAACATACATTTTTCATATTAGGTTCATTTTACTGCCACCTACTGCCAGGACTCCACATCAGCGACCTCAGTGGTCATTAGACGTCGTGAGAGAGCATAATCAGGCGCTCCGCGGAACTCACGGACTTCGAACGTGGTCAGGTGTTTGGATGTCACTTGTGTCATGATTGTACACGAGATTTCCACACTCCTAAACTTCCCTAGGCCCACTCTTTCCCATGGGATAGTGAAGTGAAAACGTGAAGAGACACGTTCAGCACAAAAGCGTACAGGCCGACCTCGTCTGTTGACCAACAAAGGCCGCCGACTGTCGAAGAGGGTCGTAGTGTGTAATAGGCAGACATCAATGCAGACCATCACACAGGAATTCCAAACTGCATCAGGATCCACTGCAAGTACTATAACAGTTAGGTGGGAGGTGAGAAAATTTGGATTTCATGGTCGATCGATTGCTCATAAGCCACACAGTATGCCGGTAAGTGCCAAACGACGCGTCGCTTGGTGTAAGGAGCGTAAATATTGGACGATTGAATATTGGAAAAACGTTTTGTTGAGTAACGAATCACGGTACAAAATGTGGCGATCCGATGGCAGGGTGTGGTTATGGCGAATGACCGGTGGAAGTCATCTGCCAGCGTGTGTAGTGCCAACAGTAATATTCGCAGTCAGTGGTGTTGTGATGTGGTCGTGTTTTTCATGGAGGGGGTTTGCATCTCTTGTTGTTTGCGTGGAACTATCACAGCACAAGCCCACATTGATGTTTTAAGCACTTTCTTGCTTCCTACTCTTGTAGAGAAATTCGGGGATGGCGACTCATCTTTCAAAACGATCGAGTACCTGTTCATAATGCGCTGCCTGTGCCGGAGTGGTTACACGACAGTAACACCCCTGTAATGGACTTGCCTCCACAGAGTCTTGACCTGAATCCTGTAGAGCACCTTAGGGATGTTTTGAAAAACCTACTTCGTGCCAGGCTTCACCGACCGACATCGATACCTCTCCTCAGTGCAGCACTCCGTGAAGAATTGGCTGCCATTCCGCAAGAAACCTTCCAACACCATATTGAACGTATGCCTGTGGGAGAGGAAGCTGTCATCAAGGCTAAGAGTGGGCCGGCATCTCATTGAATTCCAGCATTACCAATGGAGGGCGTCATGAACTTGTAAGTCATTTTCAGCCAGGTGTCCGGATACGTTTGATCAGGTAGTGTAAATCAAACGGAGCTTCATTACTGATTTCAACGAATTAAAAACTCAGTTGCCTCCTAGAAGCAGAACTAAGTACAATGAACATAAAGAGAGTAATTCGAGAAACATTCAGCTGACTTCAGTAGAATAAATTCCCTACCGATGTGAGAAAAAATCCTAAGTAGTCGGTAAATATATGAGTCATGTACATACTCGCTTAAGATCGTACTGGCTCCGAAATGGGGGATGATGCAGTGAAGGCAGTATTACGGAATTCAGTCTTCGGAAATCGTTGCACATTCAGAATATCGTAATACGTATTATTCGCAACGTGGCGAAATGATGGATATTGATATAAGAGACCGCAATACAGAAGATTAAATACAGTAGCTCAACAATGAGAAGGCAACTGGATATAATGGGACCCTGCACCGCCCTACATAAGTTGTGGGAGAAAATGCTCCCCTCTCAACAGCAGCTGAACGCAGGTTTTGATTTTGTGTCCAGTCTACTATGAGATGACTTGAGCCGAATCACAAGTTCGGTCGGACAAGGAAATTTACAAGGTAATTATATTGTAACAAATAAGCCCTCGGTCACAAATATTAAGTCAAAATTTTGACTTAATATTTGTGACCGAGGGCTTATTTGTTACAATATAATTCTGACACGGTCACTGAACCTTAGCAGCTATGTTCAAAGTTTTAAATTTACAAGGTATTTTTCTAAGGGTACTATACCGTTGTTTTCCTGAAGTGATGTCGGATAATCACGGATAACCTAATTCTGTTTGAGAGGCAGAGGTACGAATCATCGTCCTCCCTAATCCGAGTCCAGTACCTCAACACAGCAGCACCTCATGCTTTGCGACATTGCTGGAGCTACGAAGCATTCTAATCAACTGAAGAATGGCCGGAGATCATTGTCGTATTAAAGAAGGGTGATTTAACTCATTGCCTACATCAATGACGTCAGCGTGTTGCAAAAGTATGGAACATTTTTTTACACGTTTGTAGATTGCTGGAGCCATCACGTACTCCACAAATACACCGATAACCAAAATATTATTTCCGCCTGCTTAACAGTGTGTAGGTAGACCTCTGAAACACAATGTGACGAGTTCGTGGTGTATTTCCTGAGGTATGTGGCACAAGATGGCAACCCACAGACGGTCAAAACAGGTAATTTCAGAAGATAATAACGCACTAAATGCTTGGATATACAAATTATGTGCTTTAGGGGTAGCTTCTTTGACTAGTAATCAAAAAACATCCTGTGCATTGCGTTCGAACACAGTCCGTGCATGAATTCTGAATAAAAGTTGTTGGCAATGACGGTCAAAGTCTTCCGCTATAAGAAGTCACGAATGATAGAGCTAGTAAGAAATTCTTTGGGAAGTAGGAACCTAGGGAGAGTAACGCGACGGCATGGTCATATAAATTAGGTAAACTCCCGCTACAATGGCTCAATTCTACCTGTAGCCGTCCGGGGCGCCACAGTCAGGAACCGCGCGACCGCTACAGTCGCAGGTTCGAATCCTGCCTCGGCATGGATGTGTGTGATGTCCTTAGGTTAGTTAGGTTTAAGTAGTTCTGAGTTCTAGGGGACTGATGCCCTCAGAAGTTAAGTCCCATAGTGCTCACAGCCATTTGAAAACATAGGTAAGACTTGTGAGCGACGCACTTAGGTATTACATGTACACATATACATTGTAAAACATTACATTTTATGTTTCACAGAATTAATTGCATTAACTGAAAGAGGTGGAAAAAAAGGTAAATTTAATGGTTGATTAGTAGTAATATGAATTCGCAATATGAATCTAGTATTTGTGACGAAAACTTAATTTAAGAAAGGGAAAAAGAAATGTGAAGGATGATTTAGTACGCAGGCCTCAGCCTGTGTCATGTGTTGGCTGTTTTATAATATTTCCAGTGGGATTGCCTTTCTCCTTTTCTTAACACAACGTGAAAGTTTACTTTGTACGTCCTGTGAATGGTTTTCTGCTAAAAGACGACCAGCAAAGGTTCAATATTTCTTCCTTAATCTCCAGATTCTACACAGCAGCTACAGCTCTGCCTGACTGACCATGTTTTCAGACTGCCTGCATGTGATGTTATACATACTAGTATGCGCCAAGGGGTTCCAATTTGTTTTTACAGCTGAATGTAATTTTTGATATGCTACTGGTCTTATAAACTACAGGTCTCTAGTTACGAGACTTTAACTTTTTTGCCAGGTTACCTGAAATGTTGCTAGTGTATTGAAATTTTCAGCAGGCTTTGTAACTGCCGACTGACTACTGTTGGTAAGCGTGCAGAAGTCTAATTTTAGCATTTTCTTTTTTTGCATCATGTTATAAAACAGAAGAGAGCTAGAGCCATTGTTAGAAGCGATATATTTGATGGTCTGCAGTTCTGTATGGAGGGTTGATTCATATAAAGGAACCGATGAGAGGCGATGCACCACCGAAACAAAAGCTGCATATTTTTGGCAATGTAGATGCTGGGAGCTTGCGGGTGTCTGTAACTATGTTCCTTCTGTAAATGGTACTTAAGTGTCTTCGTGTGAAAATATCAATATCAAATCCAAAATTTTCTACGAGAGTGTTCCATCTCCATTGTAAAACGAGTTTATTTATGTTGCGACCAAATAAACATGGTTTTGCAGAATATTAGGAAGTACTTTTCTATTTAATATCATTATCATTTTCTGCCTAGTATTAACTAAAAATTCAGTTAATGGAATAAAAGTTGTTTTAAAAATAACGGTACTAAAGGAAATATGCATGATCTAGGGCTAGAGTTGCATCAGCTTCTCCGTGGTGAATATTTTTATTTTTTTATTTTATTTTTGGTGCCGTCGGTTTTTGGGTTACATGTATCGAACTTAATGAAAGTGGGAAAATTAGCATTATTCACCTTTGTCTGTTTTAAAGTATATGAGAATCAAACATTTACTGTTAGTTATTGTAGTGCTTTAATTGAAATTATGAAGCTCTGTCGGATAGTCGTGTTCAAGCGGTGTCTGTTCACGCTTTGTTCTTTAATATCACGTAAGGCCAATGCATTACGTGTATTCTTGTCGTCCATCGTTAATATCAGAGGTGTTATTGTGTCTGTACAGTGCGTGTTTAGATAGCTTTCTCGCATCATACGAGTGTTATTCGGAAAGCAAAGAACGATCGGTCAAGAAATGGAAACTACAGTGAAAATCTGATGAAGCTTTGCACAGATACGTTGGGCTCTGTGTCAAGTACGCCTGTCGTTCGCGTCATGTCGCACTTTTCAGTTCTGAGCTCACATTGGGAATGTAAAGATAGCTAGAAATTAGCGTCTCCCGCCAAGTATGAGGCCCCGGCGAAAGATTTCGCCTGAAGCTATGCAATCCACCTGACATATCTGTCATGCAGTTCGTTCTACATGACAATTCTCGGCCGCACTCTTCAGGGGCAATGAAGATGCTCCTGCAGCGTTTCCGATGGGAAGTGATTGATCAGCCACAATACAGCCTAAAATTGGCTGCACCTGAGGTTAATCTCTGCTCAAATGAACCGCTGGCTATGAAGACAACATTTTGACACAGACAACGAGCTGCAGTCCAGAGTAGAAAATTCTCGAAAAGCACTGGCGGCTTTCTTCTATGACGCGGGAATTGAAAAGTTGGTACAACACTACGACAGATCTCTAAGTTAGAGCGGCGACTGTGTAGAGAAGTAGCTGGAAGGTGTAGCTAACCGTTGTAAATAAAATAGTTTTGATTTTCACTGTGGTTTCCATTTCGCCACCTATCGCTCCTTACCTTCCGAATAGGCCTCGTATCTCTCCTTCGTTTAGTACCATTGCTTACTCTTTATCTTTATTAACATGGGTTTTGCTTACGCGGCGGCCATGAAATAGTTTGCGGCCTCTGAGTTTTCGCCGCAACGGTACTCACACGTGACGCAAAGAGCTGCAGCGGCCGCTCGCTTGTGGAGAACCAACCGCAGTAACCCTACAGGCTGCCTGCTGCCATTATGACGGCTGACTTCGTAACCCTTATACTCGGCCAATAGCAGAGGCTGCTGAGTCGTTGACGGGCGGCTCCACGCGCCACCTTGTCGTGAGCTGTGCACGCCTGTGTGGGGACCGCCGCCGCGCCGCACTACGTCACATGTCAAACCAGCCGGTGTCCATTTGCACACGTCTGTCATTTCACAATCGAGTTACCGAGAGACTACAGCGCTGCTGCTCCCCAACCACGAGACTGATCAGCTGTGGCACAGTGCTCTGTGTCCTGAAATGACGTACCCTCATCTGTCATTAATACTCAGTTCCACTTCAGAGCTATCTGGGATAGAGTTGTATTTCCTACCAAAGATGGCAGCTCTGTGTACTCCGTTTGACACTGTGTACACCTGCGAATCACCTAAAAATTGAGTAATGTATCCTTCCTACTACACAGATATGTAAAATAAAAACAATTTCTCTATTTATTATATTCACATGTACTATAAAAATGGATATATTTATGTGTGTACGTTTCACATCTCCTCCCACCACAGATCAGACTTCAACCATACTTGGCACACTTGTCCCTTACTGTGAGGGAACAATGGCTGTGGATGCAAGAACCGCCTACGTATCATAGTGAGACAGAGTATAATGCACAACGAGATACGTGAAAAATTGCCGTATGGTGCAAATCGTTTACATTTACTACTTGTGTGCTACTATTTCTATTCGCAACGAATTTCAGAGACAGTATCCACATACTTCGCTGCTGAGTGTACCTAAAAAATTATATCATTGTATGACACGAAGATTAGGAGATACGACGTCATAAACACGCTGTGCTTGAGAAACTGCTTCATCGTGCATTACTTCTTTGGTACTAACTACATCCGTAACATATTTCCCAGACAGCATACACACGTGCCGTTGGATGTGCCTACACAGATATACAATTGTGCGACACACGCTTGTAGTTCAAGAGATATGTGATAGAAACTAAGTTGCATGAAAAAATTCTGCGACATGTCTGAAGTTTTCATACAATTGCTGTTTACTAGTAAGACACTCAGACAGACGAGTCAAATTGAGGATATTCCTGACACCTGGCAGTGCTTTTGACAGCTTTCAGCTGCGAAACTCAAACGGCCGTAGGTAAAAACAGTAGCCGTCTATAGAGCTATGAACAGGCGCTGGCTTAGACACGTTTGCAAAATCGGGTTGTGGACACGCGAAGTAGCAGGCCCCGTAATACAGAAACTCACACACACAGAGTATACTGCAGGAGTACGTATAATGTAGTAATAAACGAAAGAAAACTGTTCCTTTTGTACACAGATCAAATTGGCAAAATGAATAGCCGGGCAATGTCGGGTTTGTCAAACAGTAGTGTTATATTTTTAATGGCTGGCAATTGCTATGTAGGAATATCATTTGCACCCTAAAATTGATTAGAATTATCTCAAAGAACTGCAATTTACTTTCGAAAGAGGTAGCTTACAGAACCCTCTTATAAAGCTGATTAGTGTGCTCAGAAATCTGCATTTCTTCGCTGAGCCAGCAGCCTCAAAGAAAGTATCATGCTTCACTGTAAGTTAGTTAAAAAAAATGGCTCAAATGGCTCTGAGCAATATGGGACTTAACATCTGAGGTGATCAGTCCCATCGAACGTAGAACTACTTAAACCTAACTAACCTAAGGACATCACACACATCCATGCCCGAGGCAGGATTCCAGGAGTCGAACCTGCGACCGTATCGGTCACGCGGTTCCAGACTGAAGCGCCTAGAACCGCTCGACCACTCCGGCCGGCTCACTGTAAGTCAGTAACATTATAATTAAGTATTACTTAACATTTCCAATTCAGAATTTATACACGAGATCTCATAAAAGTTTTGCAACACATAATGATGCAAAGGAGAATGGTCATATTTGTAGGCGAAAAACTGGGCGCCAAAGTTTTAATGGTATGCTATCCTGGCGCCATAGTAGGTGCCAAATTATCTGTTGAACATCTGTCAATAAAACTAATGACTGCTCGATGACAGACCATGTAAACCTTTATTTATCAAATTAACAGGGCTGGGAACATATTGTGTGAAGGTAATGGGGCTCTCGAGAACAACGAGCAAAAGTACTTTTGATTTATGATGCTGGCAGGTAACCTTCATTACCGATGTCACCCGATTTTCCATGAATGTTGCGAAGCTATTAAGGCAGTGGGTCACTAGATGCATAACGTATCATTCCCGCTCTGCCTGTTTGTGACAGAGAAAGACCCAGTTTCCGCTGTGGGGAATGTGGGCTTTCTCCAAACTGGATACAGATCGAACATCCCATAAAACGTCCAATCAAACGTCCGACTTGGTTACACAGTAAATTGGAATAAAAACGCTCTCAGGCCTTTTTCAAATAACAGGACGCATTTCAGGCCCTGTGGGCCCATCTTCAGGAGGAAACCGTCGTGTACACAATCCTTAATGGTTTGTGGTCGGAAGCTACTACGCTCCTGGATGGTTTGTGAGTTTCTTATGGAGGCGGGTCTTTTACAGCACCTGTTAGAAACAAACCTCTGAGAAATTTGGGTAGGAAGCAGCAGTTTGCAGGGGAGTGCTATTAACGCTAGCTGGAAATGTCCCACGAAAGTGCTTGCATTCTGCCTATGAGGCTTGTTGGTTGCAAGTTCAGAAAGTTAATATCGATTTCGTGTAACCAACTGTGGCTTACTAAAAGTAATTTCGTCTATAATCCACTGGCCGGCCAGAGTGGCCGAGCGGTTCTAGGCGCTGCAGTCTGGAACCGCGCGACCGCTACGGTCGCAGGTTCGAATCCTGCCTCGGGCATGGATGTGTGTGATGTCCTTAGGTTAGTTAGGTTTAAGTAGTTCTAAGTTCTAGGGGACTGATGACCACAGCAGTTAAGTCCCATAGTGCTCAGAGCCATTTGAATCGTCTATAATCCTCGTGGGTTGGGAGGCGCGTTGTATGTGAGCTGCGCTTAGGTCTGGTTTTAAAGTGATTAACGTTTCATAACACAGGAGTTAGTGATTCTCCGTTATCTATAAGTTACTTTTGCAATCCGGAGACAGAAAAAAAAATTTAAAGTATATTCTGTGCGCAGATGTAGCTTTCTGCTTACATACTTTCCCATTTTGTGAGTGAATGGTGGAAAAAGAGTCATATTAGTGTGGGGCAATTAGCTAGCTGGACGGTGGTGATTAAGAAACGAAATTCGATTGGCGATATCTAATTTAAACCAATAGATGGCATCTGATTCTGTGGTATATCAAGTGTCGTTTTACTGTGTGAATGTTTACTCATTGACTTAAAGTTGTTGTCATGTTTTTGATTTTGTCGAGATTATTGGTGGTAGCTATTAGCATCCTGCAGGAGGCAGTGGCCTGACCGTTAGCGGTGTACATTCTCCAGTCCAATAGGCGGGTCTAGGGTTCTTTCTGACAGTGGTTACTAGGCATTGGTTCAAATTGCTTCAAATGGCTCTGAGCATTATGTGACTTAACCAGGGCATTGGTTATTGGTACTGCAGTAGTGATAAACTTAATCCCGCGTCGCAGGGCAAGGTGGCTCTCGTAGATCCAGATTTGATAGTATAGTAGGGAAGAGAATTCCCATCGAACCTGTTGATCAGTACGTTGCGTAAATTTACTCTCGGACTACACATCGTTCAGACTGAGTGTATTCTAACTGAGACAGTGGGTGTTGATTCACGTGGCGTCACGGTAGCTCTGAGAACATGACAGCAAAAACCCTTCAGCTGTTTGGAATTTTGAGGAGGTATGTGACCATTATGGTAACAAGTCAGCTGGTGAATGAAAATCTGTTCGAAATGGTATATGTAGCCAACTCGGATGACTGTGCAGCTTAGCGATGAGTGACTACGCAGTGAATTTTAATTGTTGGACATCGCCTGTCTTGTAGCTTTAGGGAAAATGCTTTTTGCCCATTTCTGTACTGTTCATCAGAAGTAATATGTTGCTCCACCAGTGGTGGTAGCTGTTACAACCCGATCATTTTATTTTCTCCCAGTCGTCTATACCAGTAGGTCATAGATGCTTTCCATCGGTTCCCAAGCGTCATTTATCTTTTTGTACAGTGAACATAGGATGTCTTCAGTATAATTGCACGCAATGCAGCATTGCATGCAATAATGAGAGACGAAACAGTGGAATGGTGTTCAATTTTTCTACACAGCCTCTTCTGTCTCCATATCTGCTCACAGACGCGGTTACATCTGACACCTCTCTCCGGAAGTATATCTCGGTTGTCGGACAGAAAATGGCATTCACTGGCAGAAATCGCTAGAAATTAATTTCATAGCTATGTATCTGACAGCTCCTGAAATGCTAAAATTTGTTCAAATGGTTCAAATGGCTCTGAGCTCTATGCGACTTAACATATGAGGTCATCAGTCGCCTAGAACTTAGAACTAATTAAACCTAACTAACCTAAGGACATCACACACATCCAAGCCCGAGGCAGGATTCGAACCTGCGACCGTAGCGGTCACGCGGTTCCAGACTGAAGCGTCTAGAACCGCACGGCCACACCGGCCGGCGCTAAAATTTGTAACAAATGTACATTCCACATACCTACTTCTACGTATGCCAGTTACTGCATGATACATACAAATGTGTCCTGTGTCGTACAACCCTTTCATTCACTTGCCATGCTGATAGCATCGTAAAGCAAACTCAAGGGCTGTGTAATAATTCCAAAGATGTCGACAAAGCAGAAAAACCGTTCTGTGTGGGTTAGAGAGTGGATTTTCAGATGTGTAAATTTCGCTGCCTAGAATCAATTAGTGCCCGAACTGCGTAATTAGGATCCAGCGAAGTTTTCGAAATTATTAAGAATAAAACTAGCTGATGCGGATAAAATGCTTGTAAAACTGGTAATTTTAAATACAATAAAGACAGAATATTCAGAAATCTATTGACGTAAAAGAATTAGCTCCTATAACTTTGCAATTTTTTGCACTGGGTAAGTACACTCTTTGATAAAATAGTGTTTTATTTTAAGAAATGTACATTAAAAGTATATTGTTTGAAGTGAAGATTATATGATTACAAGTGCTATTCGGAATAGCAAAATGTACACTAAATCTTATTGTTCCAGAATCAAGCAGAACAATTACGACAGCACTACAAGGATTTTAATAGGAGTAAAGGTACTTTCAGTCAGTATGTGAAGCCCAGTTTACACAACGACACTACTTTGCAGGCAACTGCGATATCAGCCACTGCGCAACTCGTTGGTGAAACTAAAAACTTTTGGCGTGTTCCAACTTTGGCGACACTAGTTGCATGAGTTTTGAGGTTATCTGTGTTCATAGAGTGTAGATAAACTTAAATATGAACTAGGGAACGGAGAATAATGTTCACTTTGAGGATATCTATGCTTTGCATAGGTGTTTGTAGAATTTCAGTGATGCTGATTACAAAAATAAGCAACTATCTGAGCTGGAGGGCAAAATTTGATTTAGGAGCACATATACAACTGAATTAAGAAAAATACAAGCAAGTGTAATTGTAGCTGTGGCAATGGTCTCGTCGATAAGACTAAAATCCCATCATTCGAGTTGGACAACTCTTTGTTAAGGATTACTGTTGACACGAGGGAAGGCTATACAGATTCAAGAAGCTGCATTCTTTATTCAATATTCATCCATTTAAAACATCGCTGCAGTGCTCCCCATTCACATATGTTAGAATTTTGAAATATTGCCACAGTACAAAATGGTTCAAATGGCTCTGAGCACTATGGGACTCAACTGCTGAGGTCATTAGTCCCCTAGAACTTAGAACTAGTTAAACCTAACTAACCTAAGGACAACACAAACATCCATGCCCGAGGCAGGATTCGAACCTGCGACCGTAGCGGTCCTGCGGTTCCAGACTGCAGCGCCTTTAACCGCACGGCCACTTCGGCCGGCGCCACAGTACAGATCTATCTTCAAGAGAGTAGTTTGCAAACCATTCTCTTCTAAATGCGGCCTGTTTCGAATAATTGTTGTTGCTAATGGTAATAATAATTACTGTTAACGTTAATAATTATTGACGTTAATTAAATAGCGTCATGACCAACTAAAACCGTATCTTATAGCATGTCGAGTGTTCTCGAATGTAATGCGCGCAATGTGATATGTAATTTCAGTTCTGGCGACAGTGCTCCATGCATTACAGTACCATTATTCCTTATTGCATAATTAACTCTATTTAGAAGAAACGTGAACAGTTCTGGTGACTTTCTAAGATAATTAAAAGAACTTATTCGATCTTCGGTTATAAATTATTTCCGCAAGGATGCTGAGCAACCGGGCTGACGTCTTTTCTTCATCCAGTCACGAATCGAAACACGTTTCTTATATTTTTGTTATGGATCGATTCCACGCAACAAGCTTTCACTCCATCACAACTCGTGTGACGTGCACTGCCAAAACTTTCATTCCAGACACGACTCAGGGACTAACTAAACGAGAAAACTGAAGTGTATACTGGCGTCGCCGTGTCTACAGTCACATATGAAACCATTTGCGTGCAACTCATTCTATGCAACGAGTGGCGCAACCCAATGTTGTCGTGTAAACTAGGCTTAAGATGCTAAGCTTTGTGGTAGTTGTAGATTTATATACTGTTCAGAACTGCTTGAGGATTCGAAAAACCCACTGCCAAAGCAACCGAATTCTGGTTACTATAGCTATGAGAAGCAGGTTTTTATGGCAGGTCGTCTTCCTCACTTATCTCCAGTATGACTTTCTGAAAGTTTCTTTTAATTTTTTACCTCAATAATAGTAAGAGAGACTTCTCATTTAGCGTGCAACATATGTACAAAAAACATCATATGGTGCCTCTTCTTCGTTGAATATTTGTACTGCTTTTTATATGAGTAAATAATTTGATGAAACAATTTTCGTCCTCATAGTGTGGTTAATCTTTGTTTTCGCTTTATGATTTGGGTGTACAGCAGAACGATTCATTTCCCCAGACTGCTCTATGCAACTTGATTGACAGATGTTGTCTTATTTCATTTGGGGTCTTCTCCACTGCAGCATCCAAGTCAAGTGGCAGTTTCAAAAATAGGTTAGTTAATTTTTTTTTTCAGGCCTCTTCTACATCGGAAGACTGGCTAAATGTTGCCAGCAAATTCAAGCTGAAGTAGAATTTCCCCAAATATTTGGGTGCTGTGAACAATAAACAAGTTCTTATCCAGGCCTCAAAGAACAGAGAGAGTTTGTACTGTAACTGAAATGATAACACAGCGTTGTCCTAACGGAAATTTTAGTTGCCTCATCCCCACAGTTTCAGACTTGGAAGAGTATCAAATGGGGGAGTTTTTAGAGCAAGTGGAGTTGCAGATATCACTGAAACAGCAAGAACTGGTTTCGAAAAGACTCCTTTCGCAGGAAGAATAGTTTTGTGGGCCACATGTTCTTGTAGCCGAGGATGATTTCCTTTAAAAATTCTTATTATTAAACCATCCCCTTTTAGCAGTGAAGATTCCATGAGAATTCATAATTACTGACACTTTAGAGCAATCTGAACAGTGGAAAACTCCTTTTTTGTAATGTCTAGCTTATCTGCAGCGTTGTGAAAACCCCTTGTCCCGTCCCAAGAACGTATGGAGTCTGTAATTTTGGCCGTTTTTAGTACACGTAATTGGTTATTGTATGAAAAATATTCTCAAAATGTGTACGCTCCCGAAACTTTATTCGACCAATAAATAATAGAAACAGTCAAAATAATAGGTGAAAATTGGCCAAATGAAAATCTACTAGCTGATAGCCTGCTACCACTGTGACAACAAGGTGGTAATAACTACCCAAAGAATGCTGAAGAAGTAGACGAAGAGCTTCGGAAATATTTTGTTAGCAACCAAGGGGAAGTTCCTTGGCAATACAGATTAGCAACACTGTCACTGTTATTTGGATGTCACTTCGAAAAAAATTGCAGTGCAGCATTTGCAGAAGCCACTGACAGCCGGTGAGTACAGGGTGTCGGCACGCCAGTTACAGCAACAGGGCTGTTTATGCGTTGGGAGACAGACTGGGTCTGACATCAGAACCCTGTCAGTGCAGTGGTACGGTTCAATTGTTACGGGTCGAGACGAGCCGTTTCTACACCAGAGCGCCACAGTATTGTTGTCAGGAACGTGAATGGAAGCGGTACATCCGCACAGCAGGTGAGAAACTATCCTGAATAAAGAGCTGTGACTTACTAGCAGAGATATTCACAGCCCAAAAGCATCTTCTGCAACAGGGGCTATGCTACCCACCAGCGCACCATGAGTCAGCAAGAAGCCACGGCGAGCCCCGTCAGCCGCCACTGTTGCACCATTTTTTAACACCTAGCCCTCCTACTTGGAGTTGGCACTTCACCACTAACAAGCCACTTCCAGGGTCACTCCTGCAGCAGCCCAATTTCTGCCCAGGGATGGAAGTTCTGATTGGTGTCGTACAGCCATCCACGCTTCTACGCTAGTACGGGCCCTCTTGCACCCCATGCCGCCACTCACTGACGCGGGATTTCCCGTCGGGAGACAGGCTTCCTGTTCAAGTGTTTTAGCCATCTTCCTGACAACCGCGCCACCTGAAAGCAGCCATGACGCACCTAACTGGCTCTTCTGGTGCTAGCTGGCTAGTGGACATCAGGATTCCGGAGCCCCGTCAGCCGTCACTGTTGCACCATTTTCTAAAACCTAGCCCTCCTACTTGGATTTGGCGCTTCACCACTGACGGGCCACTTCCAGGGTCACTCCTGCAACAGCCCAATTCCTGCCCAGGGACGGAGGTTCTGATTGGTGTGGTACAGCCATCCACGCTTCTACGCTAGTGCAGGCCCTCTTGCACCCCATGCCGCTACTGAGTCATAAATCATGATGTACCAGCTATTCACTAATCCAAAATGGGAGCGATGCGACTACAGAAGTACTATGCCGTGTGGCCATCACAACACATTATGATACCTACACTATGTGATCAAAAGTATCCGGACACCTGGCTGAAAATGACTTACAAGTTCGTGGCACCCTCCATCGGTTTATGCTGGAATTGAATATAGTGTTGGTCCACCATTAGGCTTGATGACAGCTTCCACTCTCGCAGGCATACGTGCAGTCAGGTTCTGGAAGGTTTGCTGGGGAATGGCAGCCCATTCTTCACGGAGTGCTGCACTGCGGAGAAGTATCTATGTCGGTCGGTGAGGCCTGACACGAATTCGGTGTTTCAAAACATCCCAAAGGTGTTCTACACGTTTCAGGTCAGGACTCTGGGCAGGCCTGTCCATTACAGGGATGTTATTGCAATTGTAACCACTCCGCCACAGGCCATGCATTATGAATAGGTGCTCGATGGTGTTGAAAGACGCAATAGCCATACCCGAATTACTCCTCGACAATGGGAAGCAAGAAGGTGCTTTAAACATCAACGTAGGAATCTGCTGTGATAGTGACACGCAAACAACTAGGTGTGCGAGCCCCCTCCATGAAAAACATGACCACACCACAACACCACCGCCTCCGAATTTTACTGTTGGCACCACACACGCTGACAGATGACGTCCACCGGGCATTCGCATACCTGTACCCTGCCATGGGATCGCCACATTGTGTACCGTGATTCGTCACTCCACAAAACGTTTTTCCACTCTTCAGTCGTCGAATGTGTACGCTCCTTACACCAAGGGACGCGTGATGAATGGCTTATGAGCAGCCGCTCGACCTTGAAATCCCAGTTTTCTCACTTCCCACCCAACTGTCATAGTACTTGCTGTGGACCCTGATGCAGTTTGGAATTGCTGTGTGATGGTCTGGACAGATGTCTGCTTATTACACACTACGACCCTCTTCCACTGCCGGCCGTCTCTGTCAGTCAACAGACAAGGTCGTCCTTCACGCTTTTGTGCTGTATGTGTATCTTTACTTTTTCATTTCACTGTCACATCGGAAACAGTGGACCTAGGGATGTTTAGGAGTGTGAAATTCTCGCTTATAAACGTATGACACAAGTGACACCGAATCACCTGACCACATTCAAAGTCCGTGAGTTCTGTGGAGTGCCCCATTCTGCTTTCTCACGATATCTAATGACTACTAAGATCGCCGATATGGAGTACCTGGCAGTAGGTGGCAGCACAATGCACGTAATATGAAAGACGTGTGTTTTGGGGGTGTCTGAATACTTTTGATCACATACTGTACATGAGCTATAATAAATCTATTAACTTCTAACTGTGCTCCCACTGGTCTCCTCACCACGACCCTTCCCCCCGGCCAGTCTCTCGCAGAAGCTGCCTGTCACACCCATGACGTCCGCAGCTCGTGGTCGTGCGGTAGCGTTCTCGCTTCCCACGCCCGGGTTCCCGGGTTCGATTCCCGGCGGGGCCAGGGATTTTCTCTGCCTCGTGATGACTGGGTGTTGTGTGCCGTCCTTAGGTTAGTTAGGTTTAAGTAGTTCTAAGTTCTAGGGGACTGATGACCATAGATGTTAAGTCCCATAGTGCTCAGAGCCATTTGAACCATTTTGAACACCCATGACCACTTCAGTTGGTGTCAGAAGAGCCAACTTCCACGCAGCATAACATCACAACGACAGCCAGCAGTGCCACCACAAAGTGGGTGAGTGAGCCAATTGTATGACTCTACTTTCGTGTGTGGAAGAGACGGTACCTAGATCTGAGATACACAGGTACATGAAAGTTACGTTAGTCGAACTACTGGAACAATCTGACATGTCACCGTTTCGCGGTAACTGCAGAGAGCACTATTTGATACCAGAAAGATGTGCTCAACGTAACCTGCTAGGGCGTAGTACACTCTGTATCAGTAGAATGTTTTACATTTCGCTGCTATGGCCATACTACTAACCAGTGTACTGAATGTAGTTGGCTGATTGTAAGATGTAGAGTACCGATGTTGTAGTTATTCGTGTGTGTGATGTAAGGGTTTCACAATGGCAGAGCCTGCGCCACAGCGTGTTTCCGAGTGAGAGGCACTGTTGGTGTTACTTGATAAAGTACTGCAGTTAACAGCAGGTAAAACACAGTTATTAGCGCAAATTACAGTTAAAAATGTGCAGATAGAATGCTTCGAGTAGCCAAAGCCCCAGACAGATCCAGCTGTCGCTCCCTTTTTGGATAGATCAGTTGAGGATATAGTTTCTTTCATAGTGGTACTGAAATGATCTGCAGGGTTTGGACGTTGGTTGGATAACCAATTGTTTCAGGTGACAAAGCTTCAGTTGGTAGGAGAGGCAAAATATTTTGCTAATTTGGAGGAGTTGAGAAACGTACAGACAATGGGGCAATTGAAGCAAGGCGATGTAAGAAAGTAAACCGCATGAGATTCTTTTAGTGAGGAATTAATGGAGTCATAAAGAACAATGGCGAAAAATAGGGAAGTTTTGCAGTTGGTACATGTAAAATGTTTGTGTTGGGGAGACTGATGAGATGAATAACATTATACATGTTCCTGAGAAATGTTACCTGATATGTTGAGAAGGGTTTGGGCAGGTATCCTGAAGGAGAAGTAGACTGTGTTAGGGTGGCAACAGAATTTGAAGAGATTGACATGGAAATGGGGTACGCGATGAGTGCAAAGCGTTCTCCATTAATGTGAAATGCTAAGGATGTGGATGAATGGGCTATATTCAGAGGCAGTGTCGCCAGCCAAAATTGGGTCGAAAGGTTGTGGGTACCAGCACGTAGATGGTGGAAACAGTAATAGAGATAGACAAAGGGGAGAGGGCAAGCGCTAAACGCAAGAGGGAACCTCACCATTCAACATTTTAGATGCAGCGAACATGTATGCAGCGGCGGAATGTACTATAGGGGATTGTGAGGGTCAGGAAACATATGTTTTTGCTAGACACAAGAGCGCATATGTCAATGGCAGTTGGGGCGGAAGTGATTTAAGTCACTATATGTCGCATTGGGTGGGAAAAAGTGATTTGAGTTAATTACTGTCTATGGGATTAAATTTTCATGTCGCAGCGGTTCAGTTTCAGAAACGTGTGGAAGTAGTGTGTCATGTATGATCCAAGGGTTAGACTATTTGCATGAACATAATGCCAAAATTGACTCTCGATTATGTGGGACTTAGTGAGACAGTATTCCATCTAGGGAAAGCTGTCACCAGGGTAGTACTGTATTGAGGTACGCTTATTGAAAGAGGCGAATTGATTAAACTGTGTACATACTAGGACTTGGTTTGCATGATAATGTGCCAGGGGGACAATAAGATACGTTGGATGAGTGTTGGCTGAACTGTGTATTGATATGTTGTCTGTAATGGAGCCACTAGAGAAGAACAATTCTATTATGTACCACATTTTTTGTTAGGAGAAACATTGTATGTGTGCAGGACAGAGATGACATGAAAGTGGTACCAGTGAATTTGAACAGTTTTGTCTCTGATGAAGTGAGACTAACAAAGGAACTGTTAGTAGCAAATCGGGACATTCTGGAGGATAATGATTGTGACACAACGAGAGTGAACCTTAGTCAGCCGCAAGCTGTCACTAAAAGTGAATTATGTAAAAAGGTGGAGCATCTGGAGGGGACACAAAGGGGAGAGCTCAAGCAGTTACTACTGAAGTTAGAGGACTTGTTTTATCCTCAGGGACCGTTGTCAGTAACGTCCACAACACAACGCTGAAGCACCAGTGTTTCAGAAACCATCTCATATACCTCGACATTTACAATCACTTATTGGGGACTTCTATAATCAATAATGGGACGATGGAGTAGCAGAGGAGGGCACTAGCCTATATGGTGCCACCAAAGTGGTCGTACTGACGAAGGTAACTGGTGGTTCCACGAAATATAGTTTCTGCTGTGACTATTACCATCTTAGTAAAGTGACATCTGACACGTATTCCATACCCAATATCACGTGGCCATCAATAACACCTACTCTGGATTTAAGGGATGAGTACAACCAGTTTGAGGTGGTTGGAGGATCGACTGAAGACAGAGTTTTCTGTTCCTTGGGGGTCATTATTAATACCAAATAACGCTATTCGGATTAAAGACCGCATCTTCAACTTTTCAGTGGCTGTTGGATGGGGTTTGGTGTAAGTCAGTGATATAATCGTGTTTGTGAGGTGCGTGGGGGAATACATTTAAGAGATTTTTATAAGGCTGTGGACAGTATACTCTCCACTGAACACGGAGAAGTGTCATTTTGTATTGGAGTGAATGGGTTCCTTAGGGCATATAATTAGTGATGATGGGGTAAACACAGAACCCAAACTTATACAAGTGGTACAGGATTTTATCGTACCTAACATGACAAAAAAAAGATGAGTAAGAGATACAACTTTTTATGACTCCCAGTTTATTACAGAAAATTTGTGAAGGGGTGGGTCACAACGAGTCAGCCACCTATTAATACAGGTCATGAAATTCGAGTGGGCAGAATGTTGTCAAGCTGCATTTGAGGGATTGAAGAAAGTGTAGGTGAGGAGCATGGTTCTGATTTTCCCAGATCATCAGTAGGAATTTGTATTGGCTTGTGAGACATCCAGTTAGATCTTAGGCTGTGTTTTGGGTTAGGTATGTAATGGTTAACAACATCCACTTCACTCCAACTGAGTAAGATAAAGCAGAATTATTCCACAATAATGACGGAAATTGTCCACTTGTATAGGGCATTACGTATTTTGGTGCTACCTGTATGGGAAAAATTTCAAGGTACTGACCAATCATGCAACTCTAAAATGGTCATCATGGATGAAGGACACATCAGGTGGGCTGGCAATGTGGGCATTGAGGCTGATAGAGCTTCATTATGAAGTGGCATATAAGCCAAGAAAGAAGCATGGAAACTCAGGTGGTTCGAGCAGCTAGGCAGATGTAATACAGGCTCTGGATCATGGCCTACCTTAATGACAGGCAACAGAAACTGCTGGTGCTGACTGTTAGCTATATATGGCACAGCCACAGTTCAGCATGTGTGACAGCCTGTTATATAGGTTAACTAGTTGGGGCTGCACATGTTAATACCAGCCAAGCATACTGAAAGAAGCTCGTGGTCACAAGCTATCTGAGAATGAGTGTTATGTGGCACTAAACTGGGGTGTAGCAGAACGTTACTGGCAGAAGGGGAGGAAGAAAGATATAGACCAGTACATGAAGAGTTGTGTACAGTGCGCACAATGAGAGGCATGAACATATGTAAATCCCACTGCAAAAGTTACTGCAAGTTATGAAACCATTAAAATGATAGGGAATGATATTTTAGGTCCACTTAACCTGACTACAATGGGAAACCATTTGGTTTTAACAATCATGGACAACTTCTCGCAAAATATGAGAATGGTTATCAACTCAGATAAACAAACCAATATGGTGATACTAGCCAAGATCAGGAATTTTTTTTCTCAAGTTTGGTGCACCTGAAAGAATGAGCACTGATAAGGGATGAATTTCATGTCAGACTTGATAAAATAACTGTCGTTTGCTATGGATTCGAAAATTAAGGATTAGTCCATTGCACCCACATACTACTGGTAGAATGGAGTGGGTGCACAGTGCTCCAGGTCGGTTTTTGAGTCACTACATGAACTCACACCATACCTGTCATCATCGAGGCAGCTCACAATTTTATTGGGCTATCCTTGTAAGAGGTGGTGTATGGGAGTAAGACGTCATTAAAATTTGGTATAGTTACAGAAAAACGGCATTAATGGACAGCCAGGTCGTAATTCTGTCAAGTAAATAAAAGAAGTACAGAGGCATGTACAAAAGCAAATATGAATACTCTGGAATGGCAACAGGCAATAGTAAACAGATGGGAAAATTACCACTCTATGAGGTAAGGAAGTATCTACAGTTGTCGAGCCTATATACCTCAAAAGCTGAGACAAAAAAGTTTGTTGGGAGGTAGCACGGAGCACACCAAGTGTCAATGAGATCAATGATTGTTAATGCTCACAATGCTTCACAAATTTGTAGGCTCTTCAGATTCATTATTACTGCATCGCAACCCAATCTTGAGAAGATGATGGGAAGAAGTAAACAGAAGAATCAGTGTGAGGATATTGCATGACCCGTACGAGAGGTACATGAGGAGAAATGCTTCCTTGACCATATATATGGTCATGGTGTTCACCACACTCTGCCGCTACAAATAACAAGAAGAAACGACCAAGGATTTGTCACCTCTTCTCATATATATTTCATCATTTTGCTGAAGGACAAGAAAAAAGATCGAATTTGGAACTACAATTCGTACTTTATTCTAGTGTGTGTGTTGGAAACTACATACCGAAGCCAGGGTCATCCCAATGTAAGCACTGCCAGCTCTTTGAGCACATGGTGGACTATTGCCACCTTCCACCACGGTGTGCGCATTGTGCTGGATATTACGATTCTCATAACTGTACTGTGTCGTAGATAACTAAAACTAAAAGCCACAGTTATGATCAGGAGCACTCTGCCTTGTATAGAAGTTGGTCAACGAATCATGAATAGCTCCACATCTATCAAAAAGGAGCCTCTTCCCGACCACAACCACCTAGGCACCAACAATCATCAGGCCTATGTCCAAGGACATTCATCAGTTCTATGAAGAATGTCCTGAGCCAACCAGTCAAACACAGCAGCCTCAATGACAACAACGCCCTCTACAACAGCGAACACACTCCTATTTACGTCCCAGACTCGACGATCGACTTATGCGTGAGTAGCGAGCTCTGACCTGCAACCGCAACTTGACAAAGAACTACTGTACGCTCAGGGCAACCGCCTCTGCGGTAGTAACGTTTTATAGCAAGGTATACCGCAAACAGTTGTATCTTGTGTCAAATTTATTAAGGCAGGTTTGCATAAAACTTAAAAAAAACAGGAAAGAAGATGACGGAGAAAAATCTGGGCAAAGATTTCACATCCGTCGTGGGACCTATTACGCTTGTTGTCACATATTTTCGGAAGTTGTTGATCATGCTCCAATGAAAATTTACGAGCGTACTGATCCTTGTTGGAGTTTTTAGAAAAGCATTCATTTTGTATTAAAATTACCAACTGACGAAATACCGTTCACTTCCGTTTCAGAATACGGAAGCTAACGAACTGAAGACACAGGGGGCGGAACTTCAAGACTTTATCGCCATCCACCGACTAGTCATTGTACCTGTACCCGAGACAAATCCACTGCTCGTTTCATCTGAGTAGAAATAGTATTTATTTTTACCACACATATCAAGGAGAAGTAAAAGACAAAGCTTAAGATAATCTTAGCCCTGATATCAACGTTCTGAAGCAAAAATCTCAACCTGTTACTTAAGCTTTGACTATACAGACAAAGTGTATAACCCACACTTCTGCCGGCCGTGGTGGCCAAGCGGTTAAAGGCGCTACAGTCTGGAACCGCGCGGCCGCTACGGTCGCAGGTTCGAATCCTGCCTCGGGCATGGATGTGTGTGAGTCCTTAGGTTAGTTAGGTTTAAGTTGTTCTAAGTTCTAGGGGACTGATGACCTTAGAAGTTAAGTCCCATAGTGCTCAGAGCCATTTTGAACCCACACTTCTATATGGTAGTGAAGCTTTGGGAAGAACTGGCCATGCCACAATTAAAGAATACCAATCCCTGTAAAACGAATACCTTAAAGGGAGATTACGACTCCATGGTTAACGAGTATGACAACAATAGAAGGGTCATTACAGAAGAAATATGTCATTGAGAAGATACGCGACCAGGTATCCATTGTCTTCAACGGCACCTCGTTCGACAACAAGAAAACGTAAGTACATTACACGCCCGACCGAGACAGCTCTAGAAGTGCCCCGACATGTAGCCAGCTACAGTGTGTTCGGAAAGTTGCCATGTATTTACAACACTTATTGGAAATGACGTTCACGGGTAACTAAACAAGACTGAACCCGCTTACTTTTGATGGAAAAGACGTTCTGCGGATCTGATTGTGATAAGCTTCAAACTTACACAGTTATTTAATATTTTGATCTACAAAGCGTGCCTGACGACTGACATACACTACAGATTTCGCTGCTCCTCAAATGTATCGTGGATTAAGGTCTAGCGAGCGAAGTTTTTTGAGATGATCTGTTCTGCAAAACAGTCCTCTAGAAGACGCATAGTGTTGTTAGCTATGTGCACCATGTAACTGAAACCATGAGTAGTAGATCTCGTCTTTCTTTAGCCGGCCAATGAAATCGTTGGTAGTTAAACAATAACGTTCACTGTTCGTAGTTTCTCAAAAAACGGCAATATGCGCCGTATGGGTATTGCAACCGATGCTCCAATTTTATTATCATACAATGTCGTTTCAAACCAAGCACGAGGATACTTATCGCTTTGTCGAATCATTTGTTCAACAAGAAAAATACGTTCCTCAGTTGAAAGCATCAGAATTTGAAAGAAACTGAACATCAAAAAACTACACATCGCATCCATAACTTTTGTCAACCGAACCAAACAGATGTCACACAGCGGTACAAATAATTAAAATATAATCGCGTATCTACGAAAAAGCAGTTTTGTCATCTTGTGTTCTACCATCTTTTATTCAAGCCATATGTTGAACAGACTTTTCAGCTGCATTATACCTCATTAGCGTTAAGAATCCCACCCTTCCAATTTTACATTTATGCTTCCGGAAGTGGACAGGTTCCGACTGTGTGACTCATAACCCAAGAGAATAATTCGTGGTACCTAATATGCTAGACACAAAAACAGCAACTCTGTCTCTCTGGATTGACGCAGTCGCGGCTCGTCCTTTGCTCACTCACTAAAACGCTAGGTTTGTTTCTCTTAGTTCATGGATCAAACCACAGGCGGATTAGGATCGAAAAGAATGTGTTAAAGAAATGACTGAAATTTTATATCCACACAGTTACAGAGCTTCTTCTGCGTGAAATATTTTAAAACATGGTCCTGCACATACGGAAAATACACATTCTGCACTCCGCTAATTGCCTCCAAACCTTCTAGTTGGCCTTTCTTCGTTGTACTTGGCACAAGTTATGAAAATTTCCTGGCTAACAGTAGAGTCGCTTTTGATAGATTTTACAAGTGATTAACCTTATTGTGGATACGAAAAATTTTCCCCGAAACTAGCTATGAATGTCAAACCTGCTTTTTGTGCCGCCGTATTCCGCGTGTGTGTGTGTGTGTGTGTGTGTGTGTGTGTTTGTTTGTGTGTGTATGTACGCGCGTGTGTGTGTACATGTTTGTTCAGAAAATATTCACTGAAGCATGCAGCGTCCAAACAGCCATGAGCACAACTCGCTTTTGCATGACACCATCTTTTGAAAAGCTAACTTTCACGATGTCTTTCTTGTCCTTCCATTTTTATCATCATCTGCTTCTTTCTACACACCGTTACCCTCTTCTACAGTTCCTAATTATTCATGGAGTTGGGGGAAACCTCTGTCTTCTGTTGCATTGTTCCGACAGTGTCGGTAGTCTTACTAGTTAGTTCGTCGACCAAATACGGCCTAATGCCCCAGTTGTCCAGGTAAATACAGTAAATCTTTCTGATCAAATTATGAGCAAATTTCAAAACAATCGGATACGTTATTTTATCTTCAGAATAATGACTGCCGCAATATGTACCCTTACTGACGTAAACAATAAAATGCCATATATATCCATAAAAGTTTCCACATAGTTAATAAGATATAGAGCAAACATAAAGTTCATGAAACACTTCAAACTGTCCACCGAGTTAGCCGTGCGGTCTAACGCACGCAGCGCCTGGACCCCGGCACGAATCCGCCCGGCGAACTTGTTTCGAGGTCTGGTGACTCGGCCAGTCTGTGGATGATTTCTAGGCGGTTTTCCATCTGCCTCGGCGTACGCGGGTTGGTTCCTCTTATTCCGCCTCAAATACACCACCATTACTCTACCACGCAAACATAAGGGTTACGCTCGTCTGGTGTGAGACGTTACCAGGGGGGGCCCACCGGGGGCCGAACCACACAATAACCCTGAAAGAATGGTTCTGTGTGGGTAGGCGGAGGGTGAAGTGGACTGCGGTAGTCGTCGTGGGGTTGTGGACCACTGCGTCTTCGGCGAGGACGGAGCCTCTCCGTCGTTTCTATGCCCCCAGTTAACACACAATACAATACAACACTTCAAACATCTGGCGTATAACATCATCAAATAAAAGTATATGGTTTCAGAGGCCTTTCAAGTATCAAAAACTCTGACATATACAGGGCTATTCAGAACGAAGGAACAGATTTCAAACATTTATTGCTTCCAAACTACAAAAGACACTGTAAAGAGGACAGTTCAGATTTTTATGCATTCAATGTGAGCAACATGTGTTAAGCGACAAATAACAAAACGGTGGCTTATTTTCTGCCACCCACGAAGCAGCTGGTCTCTCGTTAGCGGATTCACAGCTTCAACAGTGCGATGTTACAGACCTTCACGGGTGTCAGGTAAAGGAGGGATAAAAACGCGGTTTTTTACGTAAACCCACAGATAAAAGTCACAAGATGTGAGCTCCGGAGACCTGGGAGGCCGCCGGCGATGATGTTCATTTTCTGCTTCTCGTCTTACAATCCAACGTCCTAGAATAGTGCCATTCAGATAATGTCGGACGTGTTTGGAGACTCTCTCTTTTGATATTTGTCGAATACTCGGCGTGCTCACACTGAATGCATAAAATTCTGAACGTTCCTCGTTCCAGGAACGTTGAAATTGTTTCTTATGTCCATCCTTGTGACTGGAGGTCTCGAGGACTTCGACCGCTCACTTAGGTAAGAAAATGAAACACCTATAGCCGTAATGAAATTTTCACTCTGCAGCGGAGTGTTCGCTGATATAAACCATCCTAACAGATTAAAACTGTGTGCCAGGCCGAAACTCGAACTATGAACCTTTGCCTTTCGTGGGTAAGTGCTCTACCGAATGTGCTACCCAAACACGACTCGCGACCACTCCTCACAATTTCATTTCTACCAGTACCTCGTCTCCTACCTTACAAACTGCACAGAAGCTCTTATGCGAACCTTGCAGAATTATCACACCTTTCCTTTCTTCCAGGACTGTGGCAAGGTTCACAGAAGAGCGTAAGTGAAGTTTGGAAGGTATGAGACGGGGTACTGGTAGAACTGATACTGTGAGAAATGGTTGCGAGTCGTGTTTGCGTAGCTCAGTCGGTAGAGTAATTACCCTCTAAAGGCAAAGTTCCCGAGTTCAAGTCTCGGTCTGGTCCACAGTTTTAACCTGCCACGAAGTTTCACCTGCAGCCATCGTTATGATGTCATTTATTGTATGGCTACCAGTTTCGGTGCTTCAGTGCATCATCGTCAGATCTTTGCTGATACTAAGGCATTAACACCAGCCGTATATGTGATGTATCAGTGGCCAACATCTATAGCTGGTTTTCGTAGACTTCCTTATTTTATGTTGTGGGGAGTTAACACCATCCGTATCGTTCGAGAGACAACGTCGTGGTTACATGTAGTCTGCGGAAACCAGCATGAGCTAAGGCTTGAAAATTGTGCACTGAAGCGCCAAAACTGGTATCCATACAAAAATGACACCATAATGACGTCGGTAGGCGTTTCATGCATTGGTGTTTCTTTCTATATTATATAGTTTAAAAGCAATAAATGTTTGAATTTTTTTAAGGAACACGCCGTCCTTTAATTGTTTAATTGTTGATTTGAGTACAACCCATGTTTCGAGCTTTTATGGCATTTTCAAGTATTAAATTTTATGTCTTTAACTTGTATTGCAGGACACTTAACATGTTGTCAAGCTCAACGTTGGCCATAAATTAAGACAAGTTTTGGCTCCCCATGAAATGCCAGATGTAAAATCATCATTTTGTTACAGCTTACGTTGGTAAATAAAGATGAGCACACGTCCTTAAAACGCAATGAATAACCTTGTACATACAGACGAAGCGACGAATGACGATTTGCATCAAGGCTGGGATTCGAACCAGGGTCTCCTGTTTACTAGACAGATCGCTTAACTCTACGCCACTCTGACCCAGTGACTTTGCACAACTGCATGGACTACCCTGTCACGCTTCCCTCCTCAATCCAAATTCCCATTCATGCCTGTTTTATGAGGTGTGAATGACCGAGGAGGGAGGCGTGCTAGAGCGGGCAGTGCAGCTGTGCAAAGCCACTGTGCCAGGGCGGCATAGTGGTTAGTGCATCTCCCTGGTGAGCAGCAGACACGGCCCTGGAATCCTGGCTATGGTACTAATTTTCATTCGTCGCTTCAGTCTGCATATGTACATCAATAGAATTGTAAAAATTGATATATTATGTGAAAGACAAACTATGGCCGCTCTTTTACGGTTTTTATAAATGTTCTATGTGTCCTCCTTTGTCACACAGCACACATCTACTCGCTAGTCCAATTCTGTCCACAACGGCCTCAGTGTACACATAGTGGCGGTGAGACAACAGCGTCATCGAATGCATTATTCAGAGGCATGTGATCAGCACACCTCTTTCTCGGTCGTTGTCAGGTTTCTTGACCTTTGAAACACTGCTACTCGGCCGAGTAGCTGCTCAGTTGGCCTCACGAGGCTGAGAGCGCCTCGTGCCAGTCTCCCACAAAGCAAAAATACCAGACAGTACCGAGATTCGAACCTGGTTCCCCTGTATGGTAGTCAGTCCATACAGAATAATTACATCAACGTCTCTTGCTATTATGAAAGGGCCTGCACAGCAGTATTAAAAGAAAGATAATTTTTTGTATTTTTAATTTTTGTGGTGCAGGTCTCTACAGCCTAGACAGACTGATCGTAGATACCGCCCTAGATGTCGTGATATCAGACGCAGAATGTCTTGGAATTCCAAGTACACTGGATAAGTTATCAGAAAAGCACTGACTGCGAGAGTGCCGATAATTTGTCCTGAGTGGAAGTTCACACTGTCTGACAGAAATGCAGGTCAACACGCTATCAAAACGACAGAGGCCCCCTTACGACTCTTACGAGTTTTAGAGCAGTAGTAATACAAGAGGGAAAGATTTTTTGTGTTCCATGGAATTGCTAATACAAGTTGGGAAACAGCAAGCAGTCTCAGCAGAGACGAAAGCTATTTTCTGAAGTTTGGTCACAGTTTTGAGATAGACCAAGTGCTTGTCGAACACCAGTAACGAAAGATCACAACTATTCACTCCGTAACGACCTCAGAGAGAATGATTAAATCCACCATCGTCTACAATACAATGTTCCGAATTATATAGCTTTCGCTCCACAGCAGAGACTGCGCAAGTTTCAATCTCAATGTCAGGCTTAATTGTTTGGACTGAATCGGGACTCGAATCGGGAACATAGTCTTTCACAGACAGTGCTCTTAGCGACTCCCCATTTCCCGCAAAAGAGAAGGAGTAGTACCATTTAAGTTTTGTAGAGCCTACATTCGGTCCGTTTCTGTGGAATTGTTTTATTCAAAGACTAAAATTTAGTAGAGCCCATCAGTTTTGCGAGAATAGCTTGTCACATGAAGCTGTAGATATAAATGTTGATACGTTTCATACCAGAGCTTTTAATTATTTATAGTAACGCAGTTAAAATACGACTGTTTATTATTTGCGTATGTTTTCTGGTTGAGATGGTTGAGTTTCACAACGGGACTGCTGTAAAGCTGTGTGATCTACTAGACAGCTCTTGTACGGTGTGGCGTGTTTCTTTCTCCTGTTGGCATCTTTTTTTTTTTTTAATGCATGATAAGTACTATGTGAATAATAGCACAGAGGGAGTGGAATGTTTGTTCTGTGTTATCTAACGGAGACAGCTGACCTCTGCTGAAGTTAGCCAACCAGTTGCTCAGTCTGGAGATTTCAGGTTACACCAATACACAGTGAACGTGCCAGACATATCACAAAGCATGGTTGGAAGTCTGCTGAAACGATCTTTGGAGGCTAACGTATTAAGCGTGGTCGAGGTCAGGAACATCGGAACTGCACTGCAACACGGGAGGATCATACAGCTGGGCAGCAGGTAGTCCAGGATGAATTGCGACAGCACGGACTCTAGCAATTCGCCATGGTGCTGGCCACCGATCAGTTGATGTCAGCGGAGACAGTTCAGGAATGGTTGGCAAGAACGGCGCATTTGTCCATGCAAGTCGATTAAGATGCACAGCTTGATACATGTAGCCATGTTGGAGTTTGCCAGGCAGCAAGCGCAGTGGTGTCTGCAGTGTTGGCATAGTTTGATCCTCAGAGATAAGTCATTATTCTTTAGACTGGGCGCGATCCATATCTGTGACATCATGATGCAGACGAGGGGCATCATCCAATGTCACATCCCCACAGACCACATTCGGGGATGGATATATCAAGCAACAATCTAAATATGAAAACGCCCCTTGTCGTCTTGCAACCGGCAGCATTGAATGCCCAGTGCTTAGTGAATCCTTACGTCATTCTTGAGGCCGCAGCAATTGGACCACTTCACACTCATGCAGCATGACACTCGGCTTCTCACATCCATGTTGTGTAAGGTTGTCTTAATGCAGCGGACGTCCCGATGATCGGACGGCCTGCCTACAACTCTGACTGAAACCAAATTGAATATGAATGGGATTTCATGGGTAGAATGCTAAGTGACATAAATCCCTAGTCAGAACCACTTGGAAAATTGGCCAGTGCTTCACAAAAGAATGTGGAACAACATCGCACAGGGTTCTAACATTTCCTTGATCTGCAACAGTAATTTCTGATGGCAGGCAGTGATTAATGCTTCAGGTGGTGCTACTTGCCACTAAAAATTCATTAACCTCATTAAAAAATTAATTAAATCCGAATTTTAGCTTTCTTTTTCCTTAAGACAATTTCATCATGCACCAAAACAAAACACTCAAGTCATGCTACGCTAGTGCACCACCTTCCGCTGGCCGCATGGAAAACTGAAATCTAATGGATGTCGAAAGGGTTACATCGCTGGCACCCTGTATGGGTGAATGAATGTCTACGTACTGCCACAGTTTTAAAGTGTCACAAACTGTGTGCGGGTGGCACCGAGGTTGTTTCCGAACTGGATGGTCTTAGAGGGACGCTTTGCCGTTTCATTCACGTGGATATCAATGTAACACCTCCCTCTTCCCGCCCCCCCCTTCCCTCACCTTTTTGTACACGCCACAGGAAGACGCGGAAAAGAAGGGAGTAAAAAGAAACGCTTTTCTGCTTTACATTCAAATTTTGTCTGAAGGGTTTGAACAGTTTTACGATCGTGCTACATACGAATGGAATGAGATCGCATTCATTGGGGTAGCAGCCCCACGTTGTTCTTGGAGAAAGGTTGAATCTTCAAGAGGTGTCGGCAGTGTCAAAGATAACCAAGAACGTTGTCCTAATGCACAGCGCTCTGCAAAACGTCCTTTTCGGCTGCGAAGTATGAAAATGAACTCCCCAACGAAAGGGGTGGTTTCATTGACGTCTTTATGGCACCTCCTGTGGCCTTTTTATGTCGATTCTGAGCAGCGGCCTGTCCAAAATATTGTCCTCTGTCATCCGTAAGGAAACCTCTTCATTTCTACAATCAGAGTTGCAATTGTAACTGTGGTGTCACCGCCAGACACCACACTTGCTAGGTGGTAGCCTTTAAATCGGCCGCGGTCCGTTAGTATACGTCGGTCCCGCGTGTCGCCACTATCAATGATTGCAGACCGAGCGCCGCCACACGGCAGCTCTAGAGAGACTTCCTAGCACTCGTCCCAGTTGTACAACCGACTTTGCTAGAGATGGTTCACTGACAAAATACGCTCTCATTTGCCGAGACGATAGTTAGCATAGCCTTCAGCTACGTCATTTGCAACGATCTAGCAAGGTGCCATGTTCAGTTACTATTGATATTGTAAATAATGTACAGACAAGAGCTACGTTCAACATTCATGGATTAAAGTTAAGTATTCCACCAGCTACATCCTTTTTTTTCTAGTCTAAATTCCTTGTCCTGTTCCAGACCTCACGCCAGCCTGCGTGAGCTAAAATGCGTGCCATTCGGCTTCCTCTATAATCCTGGATTGGCTCTCCTGCCAATCCACAACAGTAACCTCCTTCACTGGTGATGAGAAGGGGTGAGATGATGGCGAGGAAGGATGTGACGACCTATCCACTGTGTGTCAGGTCTACAATGGTGTTGGGTGAATCGTGGTGCCAATGTAACGTCATTAACCCACCTTGCACCTAACTTGAAGTTCTGAGGTCTTGTCTTTGTTTTTGTACGTGTCGATAACTTGTATGAAGCGCCGCCGAGGCCTACGATGATGTCGCAGTGCGTCACGCTTTTGCGTGATTAGAGAGAAAGGCTGTAAGCACCTTCAAGACAGATTGCCAGCTTCGGTGTCACATTGACAGAAAATGACAGGGTGTCAAAACAGTGGCAATTTAATTTTGTTGCGACGTTTATAAAGAAATATTTTAAAATACACAAAATCACTATTCATTGATGATACTTAAAACAACACAGAGCAAAATGTCCGATATTCAAAACAGTGAGTTGCGAGAAAATTAAAGCAAACACTGCACTGTGTCCGATATTTAAAAACAATGATTTGCCAGAAAATTAAAACAAACATTGGCCTGTGTTACGCTTCACTAGCACTTGATTGAGGGGTCCTGCGTTTAGGAGATGTAATGGGAAGAGGGATGGTGGATTGTCCCTCGAACTAGTTACAGTGTTTATGGAAATATTTGGTTGAGGTAATTTGGGTGTGGGATAAGTATAAGGTGGGGGGATGGCTCATAGGAAAACACTATGTTCGGGAGACAGATAGCTAGCATGGCAAACAGGTCAATAATGTGAAGAAGGACGGAATGGGAGGGATATGTAGGGTGGGGAGCCCTGAAACCGAATGGGACGTGGAGGAGCTGGTTAGTTGGAGGAGCGGGTTACCCATTATCAGGGTGCGGGAGTTAGCTATAATAGAGCTGGGAGCGGATACGACAGTTTCTTGGTGTAGCCTGAGTGAGATGTGTTCGCATACGTGCGATGGAAGAACGTCATTTGTGATTAGGTAGTTCGAGTCGACATTACGGGAAGTATAGGGTATACGGAAGCCTTCAATGTGAGCAAAGAAGTGGGAAAAAGAGATGCGATGGTAAACAGTTCCTGCCACGGAGAGTAAGCGGATTCGGGAACTAGGGCGAGAAATGTGGCGTTCAAGGATCCGGAGGGACTGATAGAATGTTGATGTGACACACATCAAGGCGACGTCTATGGAGGAGAGGATTGGTTAGATCAAGGCTTTGTAGGCGTGGAGGATGTTAAACAGATCCAATCCCCATGTTTGGCCAGTTGGCAGTTTTAATCTGTTATGTCCTTCCCTTTGGAGGGGTAGAAGCTGCACTTTCCTCGTTAGTTTGCGACCTGTGGTAAGCCGATGTATTTTAGTTTCTTGGCTAATTAGTTACCACGGTCATAAATAGTAAGGTAAAAGTCATGCAGTCGGAAACTGCGGGTCGTTCGTCTTATAATTACTGCATGTGTTTTGGAGGGTCTGTTCTTGTGGAGCTATTGGTTGCATCAGAATGTGAATTGGTTAAGATGGATACGGAAAGAAAACTGCGATTTACACTGGGTAGGGTGCAGTGCTAGGAACGCTGCGCTATTGATATACTGGAGGAGGTTAATGGATGATGGTTGCTAAGCAGGTCGTCAATTAAGTGATACAGAGGGGATAGGCAAAAATATGGAAACACAAAAATCACAACGCAACGTCATACGTGATACGGTATAGGAAAACAGTTGGCATTGAAAACTGCTTCCATTCGTTTCGGAATAGATAAATAAAGATCCTGCATAGTTTTCAGGGGATTCTTATTCCATTGTTCTTGCAAAATAATGGTACGTTCACGTGGCGATGACGCATTTCTCTCCATAGTGGATCACAAAGGCTCAATTATATTGAGACCTGGTAACTGTGATGGCCAGGGGAAACACGACAATACATCTTCCTGCTCGCAAAGACAGCCCAGAACGATGTGAGCTGAATGAACAGGGCCTTGTCGTCTTGGAACACAGGATCACAATTGAGGAACAAACATTGTAGCGTATGGTGGTCATGATCAGTCAGAATGGTCACATAATCCAAGGCAATAATGCCACCCTGCAGAGTAACCATCGGGTCGATGGAATACCTCGACCAAATCATCACCGAACCTCCACCACGTTTCATTCTTCGAAGGTTAAACACGGCCAGAAATTGGAAACAGTGTGCAACAAGACTCATTTTACCAAACAACACTTCTCCATTGATCCAGAGCCAAGATTTTTGCGGCTTCACCACCACGTTTTCCTGTTGCGGGAATATGGATCGCTCACGAGGGGTTTTGGAATTCCAGCTCGATCTGAAGTTTTCAGCTTACGGAGCCCCTCCGTGTGGTTTTGGTGCTGAAAGGATCCGTGAGTGCGAAATTCGGTTCTACAGTGACTCTTGTAGCTGTCATCCTCTTGTTTTTTGTCACAATCCTCTTCAACGACAGTTTCACGAACACTCAAGACACAATTTCCTCGGCGAAGTGACTTAGCGGATGATGTTTTCCTGCTTTCTCTTAATGCGGTACGAATCATTGATCTGGTGCCTGTTGAAACACTGAACATTTCAGTGGTGGCGGAAGTACCCACCATACGAACTCCCACAGTTTGCCAACGTTAGAGTTCTTCGACCTCCGACGTAAGGCACTCACAACTGCGCAAGTCACTATTCCGACCACGACTACCACCAGCGACGTATTTAGAAAAAAGTGCAGTTGCTGTTCGTGGCCAAATACAACTGTGCAACATGTAGGTTTCGACAGCATTTATGTTTAAATATAGATATCATGTGGTATTTTCATATCTTTGTTCAACCCCTTTATGTAAGTGGAGAAATGACAGAGCTTTGAACCATAACATGGAGGAAGATAAAAAGACACAAATTCGTATTGTTAATAATGACAAAGTAGGGGCGAGTAGATAAGAATGATGCTGTAAGGCGGACATTGGGAGTGTAAAGGTCTGGAATTTGAAGAGGAGAATGGAATGTCGTACATGATCATAGATCTATTCTAGGTTACGGAATTGTGTGTTAACGATTATCACGGTGACTGGGCAGATGGGGAGGACTTTGTTATCGGGAGAGAACTTGGGTCATTAGTCACAATAGTTTGTAGGCAGGAATAGATTCTGGTTTAGGTAGTTGTGAATGCATTGAAGGATAATGGATTCAAAGATCTTGCCAAATACTGACGTAACGCTAATGGGGTGGAAGGAAGAGGTTTAAGTATGGTTTATTGGGTTTTAAGATGTCTATAGGTAAGGTAGTCAAGACTGGGAGCAGTTTTGCGTTTTTTGTAGAGAACTTGTTTAGTACTGTGTGCTGTTATTGGTACGTTCAGTTGTGTTTGTGTTGTCTAAGCATTGGAAACTGTGGAAATGGGTCGGGCAATGGTATCTGTCTGTTCATGTATTGTAGGTAAATAGGAAGTTTATATGAGCGTCATCAGGAAATTCTTCGGTGTGGGAGAGGTAGTGATTAGCTTCCATCAAGTTGTGAGGCAAGGTATGTTTATTTTTTGTGAGTCGTTTCCTGTGGAAAGTTTCTCTGGTTCATGTTTGTCACCAGTCCCTGCGTTTCTTAGCGTTGGTTTTCTGGCTCTGAGCACTATGGGACTTAACATCTATGGTCATCAGTCCCCTAGAACTTAGAACTACTTAAACCTAACTAACCTAAGGACATCACACAACACCCAGTCATCACGAGGCAGAGAAAATCCCTGACCCCGCCGGGAATCGAACCCGGGAACCCGGGCGTGGGAAGCTAGAACGCTACCGCACGACCACGAGCTGCGGACGTTGGTTTTCTGATCTGTCTCTGTATTTGGCAGTGGCATGTGAGTGTATCTCGACCACATATCCTTAGGGAAGACTGGTATAATCGGCAGGATTCCTGGAGAAGAAGTATAGCCAGTGGAAAATCGTTTGGGATATGGAAGGATACTGCGTCTAACAAGGTGTGATGTAGAAGGGAAGCAGTATGGGAAACATCACAAGGCCGATTTTGTGGTTGCTTGGTTAACTTTAGGATGGACCTTGTGTCTGATTATGTGAGTTGGATATCCATAGGGGATAGAGAGAAGGTTCATAGCTGGTCACTTCCAACTGGATCATGGGCTTTTGCAGTATATGTCCAAGGACGTTATTGATGCTAGAACTATATTTGTCGTGAAATTACTTTCGATGGGAGTGTGATGTGGAACAGGGAGTGTATCACCTTAGAGGTCATCAGTAAACCTACGCCGTTGATGGAGTCCAGCTTGGGAATGACTGTGGATGTTCATGTCGATGGCAAGAATATAGGTGAAAAAGATATTGTTTATATGGTTACGAATTGTGCCATACAGCCGTTTCATCCTCTCAACAGACAATATGGTCCACAACTGTTGTAATTGGCCATCGATATTACTTCCACCAGGATGAAAGTCAGAGCTGGGCACACGCGTGTTCCACTGGAAATACACTCCTGGAAATTGAAATAAGAACACCGTGAATTCATTGTCCCAGGAAGGGGAAACTTTATTGACACATTCCTGGGGTCAGATACATCACATGATCACACTGACAGAACCACAGGCACATAGACACAGGCAACAGAGCATGCACAATGTCGGCACTAGTACAGTGTATATCCACCTTTCGCAGCAATGCAGGCTGCTATTCTCCCATGGAGACGATCGTAGAGATGCTGGATGTAGTCCTGTGGAACGGCTTGCCATGCCATTTCCACCTGGCGCCTCAGTTGGACCAGCGTTCGTGCTGGACGTGCAGACCGCGTGAGACGACGCTTCATCCAGTCCCAAACATGCTCAATGGGGGACAGATCCGGAGATCTTGCTGGCCAGGATAGTTGACTTACACCTTCTAGAGCACGTTGGGTGGCACGGGATACATGCGGACGTGCATTGTCCTGTTGGAACAGCAAGTTCCCTTGCCGGTCTAGGAATGGTAGAACGATGGGTTCGATGACGGTTTGGATGTACCGTCCACTATTCAGTGTCCCCTCGACGATCACCAGTGGTGTACGGCCAGTGTAGGAGATCGCTCCCCACACCATGATGCCGGGTGTTGGCCCTGTGTGCCTCGGTCGTATGCAGTCCTGATTGTGGCGCTCACCTGCACGGCGCCAAACACGCATACGACCATCATTGGCACCAAGGCAGAAGCGACTCTCATCGCTGAAGACGACACGTCTCCATTCGTCCCTCCATTCACGCCTGTCGCGATACCACTGGAGGCGGGCTGCACGATGTTGGGGCGTGAGCGGAAGACGGCCTAACGGTGTGCGGGACCGTAGCCCAGCTTCATGGAGACGGTTGCGAATGGTCCTCGCCGATACCCCAGGAGCAACAGTGTCCCTAATTTGCTGGGAAGTGGCGGTGCGGTCCCCTACGGCACTGCGTAGGATCCTACGGTCTTGGCGTGCATCCGTGCGTCGCTGCGGTCCGGTCCCAGGTCGACGGGCACGTGCACCTTCCGCCGACCACTGGCGACAACATCGATGTGCTGTGGAGACCTCACGCCCCACGTGTTGAGCAATTCGGCGGTACGTCCACCTGGCCTCCCGCATGCCCACTATACGCCCTCGCTCAAAGTCCGTCAACTGCACATACGGTTCACGTCCACGCTGTCGCGGCATGCTACCAGTGTTAAAGACTGCGATGGAGCTCCGTATGCCACGGCAAACTGGCTGACACTGACGGCGGCGGTGCACAAATGCTGCGCAGCTAGCGCCATTCGACGGCCAACACCGCGGTTCCTGTGTGTCCGCTGTGCCGTGCGTGTGATCATTGCTTGTACAGCCCTCTCGCAGTGTCCGGAGCAAGTATGGTGGGTCTGACACACCGGTGTCAATGTGTTCTTTTTTTCATTTCCAGGAGTGTAGCTCTGGGGATCTTGCTGGGTAAGGAATTACCTCAACATAGACGGCACGTTCCATGTGTTGATAATAATTATCATGTTGAAAAATTATATCACGGTACTGTTGGATGAGACATACCACCTGCTCCAAAATTCTGGCAGAAAGAAACCTCTCACCAGGTCGTCGCAATAATAGCCGACAAGCGTAATCCAGGGTAGTGCAGTACTATGATTCGTCACTAAACACAACGCGATGCCATTCATCATCACTCTATGGTTCCTCGTCTTTAAAACACATCAAATGTAATCTACTACTTGTGGGATGACACAGAGTGCGGGGAGTCCACTACTTGTTCTCTGATGGCACGCGCAGAAGTGAGAGAATCACGATGCGCTTTGCGCTCAATGTCCTGATTCTCTCTTGTGGTGGTCAGATGTGATCATCAGGAACATTGAAAACAAATATGCCTGCCTTGGCGTCCCATGTGCACTCCAACATCAGGCCACTGTCAGATTTCAATGCTCCACATATCTGAATACTGCATGATTCGACCTCACAGACAAATGGAGACCCACAGTGGGGTTCCTTTCAAACTCACTTAGTTGCTGATAACTCTGTATCATACAGGTACAGGACATTTCCGTGTCCTTCACAGTGATTAATCGACATATGACGCTATTTACACTTACATATCCTACTGGGCCTGGCGACAACACTAAACACGAACATCACTACTGCGGTGTGGTGACCATTCCACCTTTCACACCGAATTTAAGTTTAATCCTTTACATACCCGTGAATGTTGTGCACATGTACGAAGTTTACGCTGACATCCGACATTTCCTCTGACTGCTTCACTTCTTTGGTCAGGCAGTGTACATGTTGTTGCACGGGTTATCGGCACAGCTTTGTGGAAGAGAGTGATGAGATGTTCAGCAGTAGGATCTTACTGTTCTTGTTGCCAAACAGAGGTATTCTTTTGGTGGTCAATGGCTACTGTACCTCCGGCCATGGAGGCTGAGTTATCTATATGACATTGAATATATAGGGAGGATTCGCTGTTGTGATAAAGTTGGAAGAAGGTTTCATTGAGAATGGTGTTACAGGCTTCACATTAGGGAAGTGTGTGCATAAATAATGGTTTGTTTATTGTAGAGTAACAGATATTGTGAATTATGATGTTGTACATCTACCATTCAATGACAGACATTTCGGGAGAGTTGAAGACTAAGAGGAATTTAACCTAAGGTGTTGAGTCAGTTAAAAATGTAGTGTCTCTGTTTGTTGGATATGGGGATTGGGTGTTATGTTAGAACACAGATGGGGCTGTGAGTGAGATTTTTGGAGGGTATGTGAATTTTGGAGGGGTTAAGTAGCTTGTAAGACGAGAGTTATGTATCTGATTGTATCTTTTGTGGTGAAAACTGGGTATTAGGATGGATGGAGTGGTCGATGATGTGAATATCTATAGTTAATTCAGGTTTAGTGGTTGGGGGCTGACTTTAAACTTGAGGGAATGGGCGGAAATGGACTGCTCATAGGTGGTGCTGGTAGGAGAGGAGGAAAGACAGAGGTATGGCGGCGAATTTGGTAAATATTTGAGTGAGAAACGTGGCACAAATGTCAATTTTGATTTGCAGTGGTTTTCAATTGCAACATCAGTATGGGAGCTGAGTACAAATTTCGTCTCCTTATCGATCATCACAGTGTCGATCTCTGTGACGACAGTGGTGAGGCTGGGATGACAGCGGAGATCTTATGGTGGTTTTGCCTGGAGCACTTTGGTGGGATTAGGTCAGCATTGGGACTGAATTAAGTGAGTGAGAGTTCATAGACGAGGTCGTTGCGGACACAGGGAATGTGGGATTTGATCACAACTGAATTATTCATAGGGCAATTTGTTGTAGAGTGTCGTTTGTGAAGTATTTTATGATTTGGAGTCATAAGGTTTTGGGATTCACATATTTTTGTTCAGGGTGGAAGAGAATGGAATTGTGAGACACATTTACGTATGTTTTGCATTGACGTGGGGATTTTTGGTAGTGATGTCGCAAATGGCGTCTGTATGTCATTTTGGTTACAGTAGGATGGAGAGGAAGAATAGGATGTGATGCAGTGTAACATCATTATGGTTACCTAAAAAAGACCCATAGACTCGTGGCCTAGAGGTGGAGTCTGTAATTCTTATTCGAAACATCGTTGGGCCAGGGTTCGAAACCCATCAACCCTGGAACTTTGATTAAAAATCCGCATTGGCTACCGTAGACTTGAGGCATTAGGAGTCCTCCTCATTCCGCCAACGGCCTTTTAAAAAAGGGTGGAGGGGTGGACAGAGATTCAATGCACACACTTGTCCTTGGGGTGGGAATCTGCCGCAAAGCCGGAAGAATAATGATCAATGGCATGGGGATACAAAAGGCAATGGAAAGCACTGCATTAAAGACACATAATGTGTACCCACAGTACATAAGGCGTGTACCTGCAAAAAGGATCATGATGATCTCTCCATTGGCAAAAGATTCCGGAATAGTCTCCCATTCGGATCTCCGGGAGGGGACTGCAAAGAGGGAGGCGACCATGGAAAAAAAATGATTAACCGACGGAAGGATAACGTTCTACGAGCCGGGGCTTGGAATTCAGAAGTTAGAAAGTGGTAGGGAAGCCAGAAAATCTAAAAAGGGAAATGCAAAGGCTCGGTCTATATATAGTAGGTGTCAGTGAAGTGAAAAGACCAAAAGGATTTCTGGTCAGAGGACTAGAGGGTAATATCAACAGTAGCACACAACGATGTACTGGGAGTAGGATTCGATATGAATAGGGAAGTACGGCAAAGAGTGTGTTACTGCGAGCAGTTCCGTGATAGGGTTGTTCTTATCAGAATCGACAGCAAACAATTACCGACCACGATAGTTCAAATGTACTTGTCGACGTCGCAAGCTGAACATGAAGAAATAGAGAAAGTATATGAGGATATTCAGAGGGTAATGCAGTACATAAGGGAGATGAATATCTTATGGTCATGGCGGATTGGAATGCAATTGTAGGGGAAGGAGTAGAAGAAACGGTTACAGGAGAATATGTGTTTGGGGCAAGGAACGAGGAAGGAGAAATACTAATTGTGTTCTTTAATAAATTTCAGCACGTAATAGCCAATACTATGTTCCAGAATCACAAGAGGAAGAGGTATACTTGCCCGGTACGATACCGGGAGATTTCAGTTAGATTACATCAAAGTAAAACATAGATTTCGAAATCAGATACTTGCTTGTAAGGCGCACCAAGGAGCAGATATAGGCTCAGATCACAATTTAGTAGGGGTGAAGAGTAGGCTGAAGTTGAAGAGATTAGTCAGGAAGAATCAGTATGCAAAGAAGTGGGATACGGGTGCTAAGAAATGACGAGATACCCTTGAAGTTTTCTAAGGCTATAGATGCAGCAGTAAGGAATAGCTGAGTAGGCAGTACAGTTGAAGAGGAATGGACATTTCAAAGAAAGGCAGTCACAGAAGTTGGAAAGAAAAATATAGGTTCACAGAAGTAACTGTGAAGAAACCATGGGTAAGAAAAGAAATACTTCAGTTGATCGACGAAGCAAGGACGCACAAAAATGTTCATGGAAATTCAGCAATTCAGAAATAGGGGAAAGATTTGTCCGAGCAGTGGTCGATTTAGAAGAGATAGGGGATCCAGTATTAGAATCAGAATTAAAGAGAGCTTTGGAAGGCTTAAAATAAAATAAAGTAGAAGGGTTAGATAAAATTCCATCAGAATTTCTAAATGCTTTGGAGGAAGTTGCAACAAAACGACTATTGACGCCGGTGTGTAGAGTGAATGAGTCTCGCGATGTACCTCCTGACTTTCAGAAAAATATGTCCTCACAATTCCGAAGAGTGCAAAAGTTGACAAAAGTGAGAATTACCGCACAATCAGATTAACAGCTGATGCCTCCAAGTTACTGATGAGAATAATATACAGAACAATGGAAAAGAAAATTGAGGATGTATTAGAAGACGATCAGTTTCTCTTTCGGAAATATAAAGCCATCAGAGGCAATTCTGAAGTTGCAGTTGATACTGGAAGCAAGACTAAAGAAAAATCAAGACATGTTCATAGGATTTTTCGACCTGAAAAAGTGTTCGATAATGCAAAATGGTGCAATATGTTCGAAATTCTGAGGAAAATACAGGTAAACTATAAAGAAAGAAGGGTAATGTACAATACATACAAGGGCCAAGGAGAAATATTCTGAGTGGACGACCAAGAACGAAACGCTCAGATAAAAAACGGAGTTAGACAAAGGTGTAGTCTTTCGACCCTACTGTTCAATCTGTACATCGAAGAAGCAATGATGTGAATAAAAGAAAAGTTCAGGAATGGGATTAAATTTCAAGGTGCGAGGATGTCAATGATACGATTCTCTGATGACATTGCAATTCTGAGTGAAAGTGAAGAAGAATTACGTGATATGCTGAATGGAAAGAACAGTCTAATGAGTACAAAGTAGGATTCAAATGGCTCTGAGCACTATGGGACTTAACATCTATTGTCATCAGTCCCCTAGAATTTAGAACTACTTAAACCTAACTAACCTAAGGACATCACACAACACCCAGTCATCACGAGGCAGTACAAAGTAGGGACTGAGATTGAATCGAAGAAAGAAGAAAGTAATCATGAAGTAGCAGAAATGAGAGTAACGGGAAGCTTAACATCACAATTGATGATAAAGAAGTAGATGAAGTTAAGGAATTCTACGACGTGACAGCAAAATAACCAATTGTGGACGGAGCAAGGAGGACATAAAAAGCAGACTAGCACTGGCAAAAAGGACATTCCTGGCCAATAGATGTTTATTACTATCAAACATAGGCCTTAATCTGAGGAAGAAAATTCTGAGAATGTACATTTGGAGCACAGCGTTGTATGGTAGTGAATCATGGACTGTGAGAAAACCGAAACAGAAGAGAATAGAAGCTTTTAAGATGTGGTGCTACAGACGAATGTTGAAAACTAAGTGGAGTGATAATGTAGGGAATAAGGCGTAGACTCGTTGTGGAGAGGAATATTTGGATAGACCAAGAGAGGAATATTTGTAAACACCGACAAGCAGAAGGGAGAGGGGCATCTGTTAAGACATCAGGGAATGAGTTCCATGGTACTAAAGGGAGCTGTAAAGGGTAAAACCTGTAGATGAAGATAGAGATGGGAATACATCCAGCAAATAATTGAGGACGTAGTTTATTAGTGCTACCTACCCTGAGATGAAAAGCTTGGCACAGGAGAGGAATCCGTGGAGGGGCGCATCAAACCAATCAGAAGACTGATGACTTAAAAAAAAGTAGTTGATGGCGTAGCTGCAGTTGCTCTGTACCGTGTGTAATGGTATGGCCATTTCCCCATTGGCAGATATCATGGTGAGCAGTATATAGCTCTGGTACCCCAAGAGGCCAGATGGGGCAGACACGTGAGTACTGCTGTGGTCAAGCTGGAGGCGTAGATGCACGATAGCGTGGTAATTGATATGACACGAAGAAGACAGTCAAGTCCAAGGGCCTCAAGGAACTGTCGTGCAGGACTGTTACTGAAGGAGACGAAGTTCGTCATGGCCAGTGCTACCATGGAGCAGTTGCGGCCTTTCCGAACGGTCGCACAGCGATTCCAGTGAAGGCAAACGAACGGCTTTGGCCTGTCATAAGGAGCACTACCTGAGATCTTTTGCAACAAATCGTATCGTCCTCATGGCGTTGTGACTGAGGCAGTGTTCCATGTTATGTGCATATCGTGCAGTGAATGTAGCCACCTGTAAATTACTTCAAGCACAAAACTGAGTATGTTGTTGTTGTTGTTGTTGTTGTGGTCTTAGTGTCCTGAGACTGGGTTGATGCAGCTCTCCATGCTACTCTATCCTGTGCAAGCTTCTTCATCTCCCAGTAGCTACTATAACCTACATCCTTCTGAATCTGCTTAGTGTATTCATCTCTTGGTCTCCCTCTACGATTTTTACCCTCCACACTGCCCTCCAATACTATACTGGTGATCCCTTTAATGCCTCAGAACATGTCCTACCAACCGATCCCTTCTTCTAGTCGTATCTATCTTGGCCACAATAATGCGTTAACTATGCTGTTTGTAGTAGCTTACCTGCATTCCTATTTTCCTATTCATTATTAAACCTACTCCTGCATTACCCCTATTTGATTTTGTGTTTATAACCCTGTAGTCACCTGACCAGAAGTCTTGTTCCTCCTGCCACCGAACTTCACTAATTACCACTATATCTAACTTTAACCTATCCGTTTTCCTTTTTAAATTTTCTAACCTACCTGCTCGATTAAAGGATCTGACATTCCACGCTCCGATCCGTAGAACGCCAGTTTTCTTTCTCCTGATAGCGACATCCTCTCGAGTAGTCCCCGCCCGGAGATCCGAATGGGGGACTATTTTACCGCCGGAATATTTTACCCAAGAGGACGCCATCATCATTTAACTATACAGTAAAGCTGCATGCCCTCGTGAAAAATTACGGCCGTCGTTTCTCCTTGCTTTCGTAGATAGTTATTTGTAAAAATGGCACAAAGAACATGCGACAGTGTGTGGTGCGAGGCTATGCTGGAATAATTGCATTTTCACTCGCTGTTTATGTGATTATGTGTATTATTCAAAAATTGGTTATTTGTTACTGTGAGCATAGTACAGTATGTTTCAAAAGGAATATGTGGATGTCTTTGTTGTTTCCTACTAAGTCGGTACGAAGCTATCTGCTACATATCGGTTAAAGAAAATTTTTGGCACATTTATTTCTTAACGTGTGCTGGGTTCCGACAATGCCGTGGCATTTATGTGCAGTGCCTTCAAGGAGTTCCTGTTTGGGTTAGGAATCAGGCATTTTACCACTACACCTTATTATCCAAACCAACGTTTTCGGAGGAGTGATCCATAAGGTGAAAGTCACCTTCATTGCATACCATTACTGCAGTCTACTAGGTGGGATTAAATCCTGGAATAACCAATGTATGCCTTTAATACAGCTAGCCATGTGACGTGTAGGAGAACTCTGGTGACTTTAATGCTTGTCTTCAAAACTAACTCCTCATTAGCGACGTTATGGTCGGTAGAGGTTCACTAACAGGCAAGACATTCCCTTAAAATAGAAGTGGTGCAAAACCTGGAGTAATACTTCTGTGGCCCATGAACAAAGGGCTGAGGGTCACGCAAGTGGGGACGCCCAAATCTCTTTAAGATGAGAGATCGGATATATCTTAATAATTTCGGTACGCGGTGGAGTGTGGAGGCCAGGCTGAAGAGAAAGCACCCTCTCACTTTAAGAGGCCTTTCGAGAATAGGCGTTTGGTAACATCTGTTACTATGCTAATGAGCCCACAACTGCAAGACAAACGTATCTCAGCTCAAACGTACCAATGATCTGTAACTGTATAAGCGAAAACTTACTGAAACTTAGTCCTCGTTAGTGATCAATTATTGTTATATCACAGTGCGTTTTTCCTCCCTTCTGCTGACGAGGTAGAAGGCAATAGTTACCGGAAGGAGGGAGGGTCAGATTGTGATATTGTGCTGTGTTGAATGATCTGGCTATTTTCCTATTGTCAGAGACTATTGTCAACAGTGTTTTGTGTTTGGACTGCCAGAGGGCAGAAGAGGCAGAATCTTCATTGGCGCGGGAGCCTCTGCAGGCAAACTCGTGGTGTAGACGAGTGCTAGATTGACACAAAGTAGACAGCTGTTGATGAAGCCAACTCTAAGAGCCTCATAAAGCTATTTGGTGGAACAATTACCGGACGAGACGAGGTAAGCAAAAGCAGTGTTGCTCTGTGGGTTACAACCTGGTGGAGCAGACGCTACCTTTCCCGAACGGAAACACAGCAATTCCAGTGGAGGTCAAGGAACGGCTTCAGCATGTCATAAAGAGACTTCATAGTTCATAGCTTTACAAATAATGGTGGCATCCTGGTGGCATTGTGATCGCTGAGGACCTCAGTGATATGTGTGAACTGTGCACTAAGTGTAGTCACCTGTAACAACCTTCCTGTGAGTAAGCCTGTGGGTAATACGTAACTGATTATTTCGTACTCACACACACGGGATTAGCGAAAGTGTGTGTTGTGGGGCCGTGCAGGCGTAATTGTCTTATTATGCGCTGTGCATGTGATTATGCGTATTAAACAGAATGGGATTTTTTATCATTATAAGCCAAAATTTATTGGTTACTCCATGAGTTTTAAGAGTTTATGCTGTTAATTATTCTATGTGTCTTGGCCTGTGTCCCACTCTTAACACGTTAAGACTTTGTTGTTATTGCTTTTGGGTGAATAAGCTTTTGCATATGGTACTGCATAACAGAATATTCAGAGATAAGCGTGGATAGTTTAGTAGTGTTGTGAATAGGTGGTTGTTCAATTGCCCAGAGGCAGTAAAAATAGATCAGGCTGTAGTGAGAGGTTGTATTTACTGATTCTAGATAAGGTTGAGTTCTTTGAAAGCTTAAGTCTACAGTTACTATACAGAGTGATTATAACTGAAGCTAAACTTTCAAACCGCTCTAGAAATAACACCTCTGGTCAGAATGACGTCAAATTACAACGGAATATTATCAGAGAAAGGGGAAAACGTATGGCAGAAGAAAACTTAATAGTTACAAAATGTAGCAATAGGTGGACTGTAAGCATCATAATTTAATAGTGGTCGACTACAAATGACAAAGGCCTAAGGTGTACGTTTGACGTTAAACGAACTGTAGTACTCAGTGTGCATGGGTGTACTGGTGTGATACTGTTAGTTACGTAAGTCCATCCACCACGTAAGGTCATATCACGGAGTATGGGAAAAACAGATTTTTAATTGTCCTGAGGCCGGAAAGCGCATAAAAAGCACTAACCACATCGGTTTTTAATTGTCCTGAGGCCAAAAACCGCATAAAAAGCATTAATCAAAATAAATCGTATTATTAATTTCCGTGTGACTGGCACAAACCATGTTCAATATGCTGTCCACCGTTTTCTGTGACAAGCTGAAATCGAGAAACAGCATCAAAGTGTTTCCGAGTCCCATTCTGAATGTTTTACGCAATGCATGCCTTCAATGCAGCTAAGTTTGCATTCGAAATACTAAACACAACATCTTTCAGACAGCCCCACAGCCAGACGTCACACGGATTAAGATCAGGTGATCGGGACGGCCAGGCTTTAAGGAAATGGCGGCTGATAATTCTAACATTTTGGGAATGGCACTTCAGCAGGTGCTTAACTAGATATGCAATGTGCGGCGCTGCGGCATCTTGCATAAAAATGATCCCATCCACATATCCACGCTGTTGGAGAGCTGGAATGGCGTGTTGGCGCAAAAAACACTCGTAGTGCTTATCAGTGGCGGTACAGGTAACAGGACCGGGAGACCTGTCTCTTCGAAAAAATATGGTCCTAATGTTAATGATGCCGCAAACCTGCACGTCACAGTGACGTTTTCAGAATGAGGTGGTACTGGTTGATTTACGTGTGGATTTTTCGTTGCCCATGCTCGTCAATTCTGTGTACTGACATATCCTGTCAGGTGGAAGTGGGCTTCGTCTGTCCACAAAATCTTCCACGACCTATCATTATTAACTTCCATGCGAGTAAGAAATTCTGAAGCAAAGATCTTTCTTGCTGGCAGGTAAACTCGAAGCAACTCGTGCACGTGGGTAATTGTGAATGGATAGCAAAGAAGAATGTTTCGTAGGATTTTACGCACTGTGCTCACGTGTATGTGCAATGTTCGGGCAATTCTCCGTGCACTACACCTTTGCACATAACCACTCGTCTCCCCCTGCATTTTTGTTGCCACTGCTTCCACTGTCGTCGAATCAATTCATTTCCTCCCTCTACCATTTTCTCGAGGCTCATGGCAGTCTTCGAACCAACGCCTTTTTTCAAGCCATTCATTGTCCGGAACTTCTGCAGAGCGACGTGTGCACAGTCATGATTCCTGTAATACAGCTTTACAAGCAGAGCGTGAACCTGCATTGAGACAGTCATGGCTAACTTCGCAGACGCGAGAGGAGGGGAAGGCGTGTACCCGGCGTGTTTATACCAACTTCAATGGGTCATGTGCAAGACAGGTGTTTTCATTTACGTATTCTGACAAATAGAGCGCCATCTGTTGATCATTTTTCACACTATATTTTTTTTTATTCTGCTATACGTTTTCCCCCTTCTCCGATAATATTCCGTAGCAATTAGACGTCATTCTGATCAATAGTGTTATTTCTACAGTGCTTTGAAAGTTTAATTATAACCACCTTGTATATAGTTATACCCGAATGACATTCCGTTTAAATTCTCTTGTTGTCCGATAGTTGGTTATGGACCAAGATTAAATTTGTTTTGTATTTGAATTTGTTCCGTTATTGTTACAAGGATAATTGTGCTATTGGTTTATTTTGGCCATGCTTAAGTGCTATATAAACATATATTTTATCTTACTGTAAGCGGTTAACCACTCCGTTATTTGAAGTTTGGAAGCTGAATGAAACAAACTTAGCTCCACGTATGCACATCCCTCAGCCCAAACCTCTTGAATCGTAGGCTGTAGTTCTTTGGGTATTGTGGTGACTGTCGATAGTTCTGAGAGCGTTGCTGCACAGGGAAATATTGGCAGGAGCTGATTCGTAGCGGGCAGGAAGGATATGGAAAGGGAATACAGGAAGGAAAGAGAAGTAATAAGGAGATGGGTGGAAGAAATTAGTGGAAATACTATGGAGGTGAAAGGACGAGTTTTTGTTGGTGACGAGATGTAATACAGAAAATGTTACTCGTCCACAGGTGATAAGGACGCAACCGCAACGAGATGAATCGTCCGGCAAGGAGATGCAGACGAGCAGGTCACGACACACAACAGCGATTTGGAGACCAACATATACACTACAAGGAGACGACACACAGCGGCGACAGAGAAATGGGCGTGTTAGTTGGATGTTTTTAATAACACCTCTCCAGGGGTCACGACCTTGACGAAGCACCGTCCATGCGGGTGGAGAGGCTTGTGTATCTGTGTGAAGCTGAGGACTACACTTAAGGTAGAGGACCTACTGCCAGAAAGGGCTAAGTTGATGGATCAGACTAAGAGTGTCCCACTACATCCCACCTTCCTTATCCACTCCTAGTCCTTACCCTAATCCCTGTCCCAACCCAAGGTGTGATTGATTCGTGCTGAGGGGTAGGTGGGACATGGGAAAATGTGTCGGTAACGGAGTCTCAGGGATACCGGGCCCCCTCCCTGAGTAAGTAACGTTACATCACGCGGGGTATAAGTGGTGTGGACTGTTCAGATCCCCAAATCTCGTGGAACCAATACGGACACGACTAAATAAAATAAATTACAACAAACTGAAGGGCAAACTGAGACCTGAGACACCCAAACATCTGGGTCAGGACCGCTGGAAGGCATTCCCACTACTGAATCAGGTTCTTGACCTGAGCCAGAAGTGGGAACTGTAATTGAGAAGTTGGACCAGATAAAGATTAAAGCCTTGTCTTGGGCCCAAAGGAGGAGACTATTCAGGGAACAGAAAACAAAGGAAGGGAAAGAGTGGCTTTCTAAATGCAAGTAAAGGGAAATAAAGGGACTTAACCCTAACACCCCCAAGAAAAAACTGTCTCAGGTTGAAGGGGATAAGCAGTCCCCCACAACGTCGAAGACAGGCAGCAAGAGGATAAGGGAGGAATCTAAGACTCCCTCCTTCCTGGATAATTGAGCCCAGAAAGAAGCAAGGCAAGAAATGGGGAAACGGACATATAGTACTGCAGTCTCGGTTTTTAAGATGACAGTTACCCAGGAAGGCTATCCACTGGTAGCCATCGTCTCACAGCAGGAGGAACTTGTACAGATGGCCCTCTTTGAAAAGTTTGGGGGAGGGGGGGGGGGCGGACACTGGTCCAGGACCCAACTTCAGGAGGGTCTATCTAGATTGTGATGCCCTCATTTTTGTCTGTGAGAGGGTGCACACGGTGGAATGGCTTAAGGTCAAGGTGCCCATGATATCCCCGTGGGAAGACGCGAATCTGCTGGTCAAGATGGCAGCAGAGATTCTTAAGACCGCAAAGGTATCAGTATAGGCAGTAAAGATCCTGAAGGACGTCTCTCCTAAAACTCTGTTCGAGAAAATAGGGGCCCAGAACCCAAAAGTCTCGACAGAAGACTGGAGAGTGATCAACCAAAAGTTTGTACCAGAAGGTCGAATCCTGGTGGTGGAAGTCAGAGAGAAGTCCCTGAAGGCAATGTGAGAGCAAGACCTGAAATGGTTTTCAGGGTTCTCACAGGTCACTTTCAGGGTTATCACAGACCTGAAAGGCAGTGATGGCAGCAAGATGGACACTGGAGGTGTTGCAGATTAATCTGCAGCACATTAAAGGGGCCTCTGCTGTCCTTAGCTCCTGCCTGGAGAGGCAGGAAGTGGACGTGGCCCTGATACAAAAACCCTATTCATATAAAGGGGCATATCAGGCGTCAGTGGCTTGGAGTAAGCTTATTTATGCTAGAAATCTGAGAAACTCCAGAACATGCAGCTATGTAAGAAATGGAATTTCTTTCATGCCAATGATGAATTTCTGCTCCAGGGATCTAGTAACCATTAGAACGCAGCAATGGGAGGTAAGTATCACGAGGGAAATTGTTTTGGCCTCAGCATACTTTCCTTACAAAGACAGCTCTCCTCTTCCTTTGCAGGTGAGGAGACTGGTAGAAGCTTGCCATCGGCAAGGTGACCAACTGTTGGTGGAGTGTGACGCCAGTGCCCACAACCTAGTGTAATGCAGCAAGGACACCAACAGCAGATGTGAGTACCTTCTTGAATTTCTTTTAGCTAAAAACCTGGAGGTCCTGAATAGGGGCAATGAACCTATATTCAAGAATAGCAGAAGGGAAGAAGTAATTGACATAACCTTTGGTTCCATGATGGGCAGCTATGTCAAACAATGGCATGTGGTGTTAGAGCCAGCCTCATTGGACCACATGTAAATTAAATTCAATGAAATGGCAATCAGACTGACCATGATCTATAGGAATACGAGGAAAAGAGACTGGGAGATATATAGGAGGGACCTTGACTTAGGATTATCAGAAATTAAAATCTTGATAAGGAATCCAATAGAGTTTGAGGAAACAGCAGAGGCTCTTCCATAGTAACCTCCTATCAGGACATTTGCACAATCACCAAGAAGTGCACAAATAGGAGTATGCCTTGGTGGAATAATAACTTGGAAACCCAAAGAAAACAGACGCAAAGACTGTTAACCTTGCGAGACATAAAGGACAATAGGCAAAATAATGTGAGACCCTTGACAACTGCAACTTTGCAATCAGACAAGCAAAGAAGGTATCCTGGAAGGCATTCTGTGGAGAGCGCAGCTGCTCAAGCCAGACTTCACAGAATTCTCACTAGAGTTCCAACCAATCCAGGAGGTACTTTGAGGAAGGAGGATGGGGAATATACAAAAACAGCACATGAGATGTTGGAACTGCTCTTCAAAACTCACTTTCGTCAATATGCTCTGCCAGACAACACAGATCAGAATGTGATTATGGAGAGACAATGGTTCTCGGGCACTCGAAGAGAGGACTGGGGATCGGCCAAGGAGTGTGTGGACTTCAATAAAATCCAATGGGTGGTGGGAACATTCCAACTGTTCAAGCCACCTGGTCCAAATGGAATCTTTCCAGGTCTCCTGCAACAGGCAGGAGAAAATCTACTGCAGGCCATTCAGGGTTAGCCTAGCAGTAGGAATCATTCCCAGTGCTTGGTGGGCCATGAAGTTTGTCCTCATTCCAACGCCAGGGAGAACTGATCATACCAAGCCCAAGGATATGAGACTAATCAGTCTGTCCTCCTTCATTCTCAAAAAGTTGGAAAAACTGGTAAAGGTTTACATTGGAGAGAGGTGGCTAATTAGGGCCTCTCTACATTCAAACTAACACACATATCAACCAGGTAAATCATGTGAGACAGCTCTCCATCAACTCGTTGGGAAGGTGGAGAAAGCACTTCATTTCCAAGAGAAAGCCCTGTGCTTCTTCCTGAATAGCGAGGGGGCCTTCAGTAATACAACCTTCGATTCCATGGTGCGGGCAGCAGAGGTGCATGACGTAGGGACCAGTATATGTAGGTGCACAAGGGCAATGCTTAGCGGAAAGAACTAAATTCCAGGCAGTGCTTCTGCCAATGATACACAGATGACCTTGTCATAGCAATACTTGGCAAATTTACTGACAGTTAGAAATATGGCACAAGGAGGATTGGACGTTGTGCAAGACTGGTGCATTAAACAGGATCTGAGGTTAATTCTAAGAATATTTTGGTGCCATTCACTGAAGAGGCATTTCCAACCGTCAAGCTGGAATCTAAAGCTCTTCGATGAAACTGTACCTGTGAAGGGTATCGTAAAATATCTAGGGGTAACCTTAGATGAGAAACTAACATGGACCCCTCCCATTAAGAGCATCTGCTCCAAGGCGAAAAGTACTCTAGTGAGTACCAGAATGGCTTGTGGTAAAAACTGGGGCACAAGCCCCAGAGGTATGCACTGGATATACACCATGCTGGTTAGACCTAGTATTTCCTACAGGTTCATAGTGTGGTGGAAGAAGATAGAACAGCGGGATGCAGCTAAGGAGCTTGCTAAGGTGCAGAGACTGGCTTTCTTAGCTATTACAGGTGGAACTGGCAGCACACCAACCACTGGGATGGAAGCCATGCTGGACATGCCTCCACTACACCTTTGGGTCAAGTTGGAGGCACCAGCTGCGGCACACAGAATTAATACTGGTAAAAACTGAATCTCATCAGGATATCTAGAATCACTAGCATAATGTGTGATTCTAACATACTGAGTGAGGTAAATATAGGAATGGCTGGGGAAATGCCGGACGACTATATATAATAACTCCCAGCTGCTTAAACAGGCCTTACAGTATAATAATTGGAAGCAAGGAGCAGTGGGAGAAAACAGTCCGACAGCGTATTCTGGACATTGTTTGGTTCACCGACGGGTTGAAATCAGACCAAGGGGTTGTGGCAGGGGTGTACGGGGTTCAGTCAAGACTAGATGGCATCATCTCTCTACGAAAACTGGCCTCTGTATTCCAAGCTGAAATTACTGCAATCAGGGCATGTGTGGAGGAGAAATGCGTAGTTGCTGCAAAGACTGTAGCATCTACACATACTCAGAGAGACAGGCAGCCCTGAAATCACTGGAAGCTCCTGCAACAAGATCTAAGATCGTTGCAGAATGCCACAGGGCTCTGATGGAGCTAGGGGGAAGCAATATGGTAAACCTAGTGTGGGTCTGTGGCCACTCAGGATCTGTGGCACTGAACGACAGATTGGTCAGGATGGGGGCAACGACACCGTTTATTGGACGGGAACCTGTCCTGACAATCACCAAGGCTATGATCAAAGTAGAACTACGGAACTGGCTTAGGAAACAGCATGTAGAATATTAGACCACTGTCCATAAACAAAATCATGGTAAGGTGATGATGCTCTAGCCATGCTTTAAAAGAAGCTTTGTAATCCTGGGATTGAACAGGAAGTAGTTAAAACCCACGACTGGAATGGAGACCAGCCATGGGAATTTCAAAAAACACCTACACAGAATGGGTATAATTGAAGAAGACCCTAAATGTAGGATCTGACATGAAGGTGAAGAAACTGCATGACACCTAATCTTGGAGTGCATGGCACTGAAGAGCAAAAGATACAGACTCTTCGGGACAAGTAGTTCTGAAGCAATTTTGTCTTACAAAAAACTGCTAAAGGGACTCCTTGTAGCCGGCCGAAGTGGCCGTGCGGTTAAAGGCGCTGGAGTCTGGAACCGCAAGACCGCTACGGTCGCAGGTTCGAATCCTGCCTCGGGCATGGTTGTTTGTGATGTCCTTAGGTTAGTTAGGTTTAACTAGTTCTAAGTTCTAGGGGACTAATGACCTCAGCAGTTGAGTCCCATAGTGCTCAGAGCCATTTGAACCATTTGGACTCCTTGCACCATTTGAGGGCACTGGTTGGCTTTGCTAGATATACAGGGAGCGATACCGCACCATTAACTCGGTATTACAGTGAAACACATGCTACAGCATTATCAAGGGCGCAAGTTGTGTGTATAAACAGGAAGTAATAAATGCATAAAAGTTCTGAAACACGATTCATGGCAGCTGTCGACCTTCAGTTCGTCCCACGATCTAGTGAC